>NW_008329141.1:812955-925747 GCF_000622305.1 Nannospalax galili | reverse complement strand
TGTGGTCAAAGTATATGGCACACATGATGAAAATGTCTTTGTAAAGTCCATCACTATGTACAATGACTGCACACCAATAAAAAATTAAATGTGAGAAAAAGATCCTCATAGTTCACAAGGCTTCAACAATGGGATGGACATGCTAGCACAAATAGAAGTAAAGAGTCTAAATATGCTTTAATAAGGCTATTTAAAATCTCTTGATACACATATTAATGTTTTCTGACTAGTCATAGTTTCTTTTCAAACTTTGTGAGTGATTCTACTCTCTCAGCTGCCAATGAGCTTGAGCCTTAGGTCAAATCCTCACTAAAGATCTAGCAGACTGAAGTGAATGTCTGATAAGGTATCCCAGATCCAGCCCCAAAGCTAAATGGTTCACTCATACATGCAACAAATATGGTCCCTTAATACCTGCACTATGCCAGGTACAGGGAAGGCAGTCCTTGGCATGCCAAATAAATTCCATCCATTCTGATGGCAGAGGACCCCATGATGAGGTTCCCATTTGCCTTCTCAGGCACTTCTTTCTGTATCCCATGTTTACCCTTAGGGGCGAATATTCCCTCATTCTAATGATCCCTTAGGACTTCTCCCTTGTGCCACTCCAAACTTCAAGGCCCATCTGGACAGGACTGGAATCTCTGCCCATTTGTACCTTCAAAGTCAGAGCTAAGCATTGACTTTAGCCTTAACACAGCTCTCATGGTGCTGAGCATATTAGAGGAGGGTCTCAGGACAGACTGGGAAAGAACTGGACTAAGAATTTACAGAGAAGAGTTCAAGACCTTGTTCTTCTACTTTCTCTATGATTTGAACAAGTCACTCAGTCTTTCAGAGCCTCACTTGTACAATAAAGAGATCAAACTGAATTACTCTAAAGTCTCATGATCTCATTGAAGACCCCAACCTAAGTGATTAAACAGAGAAGGCAAGACAGTACTGCTGCATTTGGCTGCATAATGAACTACAGCATGTTCTTAATGGTTCAGCGACTTTCATTTACTGGGATATAATCTTCTGGGCTGCCTTACCCCAAATAGTGCGTAACCCTGTTCTCCATCTGGTACCTATTCTGTGGGCATTTTGGGGACTTGCATTTCCTGTATTGGAGTCTGAAATACTTGAGACCCCTAATTTTAAGTTGGAAGGAGATAAAATTGGCCCTGCATCTCTGGTCTTAGAAAAAATGAATATTCTATAATCTGTTCATGTTATGAACATGTTCATAATGCACAAAATCCAATGTCCTTAACACTTAGCAGCTGCTGTGCATGTGGACGACTTCAGTTTTTAACATTTAAGTATGCACAATAGCATCATTACATCATTTTGTACATGGATCTATAGTTTTAGTTGTAAGAAGCAACATATTCAGAACTCTAAGACTATAGAATTAGCCACTTCAAAATGTACTTTGGGTTTTAAATTTCTGTCAATGATTTAAAAATAAAGAAGTGTGTTTGCTTTTATTTTAAAAATTCCATTTGACTTGATCATCTGTCATCTGTAGTGTCTAGCTTCCCTCTGCCTGAATTTGTAATGCCTGAAAATAGAAATGAAAGATGTAGGCATAGACAACAGACACACAACTACACTCAGTTAAAAAGCTTACTATTACTGTGTGTGACTATGTAATCCTTTAAGTACTTAAAAGATTTTGTCTTTGGGGCTGGAGAGATGGCTCAGAGGTTAAGAGCACTGACTGCTCTTGCAGAGGACCCAGGCTCAATTCCCAGCACCCACATAGTGGCTACGAACCATTCTTAACTCCAGTTCCAGGGAATTCCAAAGCCCTCATCTGACTTCCGTGGCACTACATGACATGGGTGCACTCACATACATGCAGGCAATACACTCATATACATAAAATAAAAATAATAAAACATTTTAAAAAAGATTTTGTCTCCCTGTATTCATATAGCTCCATTCTTTAAAGTTTTAATTCCATTTTGCAAAAATATTTACTTGACTATTTTAAAAAATGGTGCAGAAAAATATGAGTAGAAATGTAATGAGTCCTTTCTTGACTATTTTAAAAAATGGTGCAGAAAAATATGAGTAGAAATGTAATGAGTCCTTTCATGTTTTCTACAGGCAGAAAAAAGGAGGAAATATTTGCTGTATGCATGCTGACCTCTGTGCTGCTTGTTCTGATTTAGTCTCACTTCCTTATAAACAGAAGCTGGCCATAAACAAAAGTAAGCTGTAAGTAAACTGAAGTTTTAGCAGAAGTGTGATGACATTACCGAATCTATGCCAGTCTTTTCCAATGCCCACTTTAAGTTCAGGTTGATAATTAGTGCTTATTTGAGCTCTCCGAGGACATCACTTCTGGTGTATAATTAAGGTGAAACCTCCTGAGCTGACCTTAATAGCTAAAAAAAAGTATTCATCATTTTGACCCTTCTATTTTCTCTATTCTGCCATATGAGCAAAATATGAAATTATATTTTTCTTAGTCTCTCCTTGCTCAGCTTATTTTCTAAGAAATCTGAGAAGAGATTTACATGAGGTGTGATGCGTTCCTCACTGAGTGTTGTAAAAATGGATTTCATTTGTATTTAATAGATTTCACTGGTATAAAGAAAGACATTTTTAGGTTACTTCTAATTCAAGTTTTGAATTGTTAATGAATCTGTAAAAAAATGGTAATTTTAAAAAATAATAGCACTTAAAAAGACTCATTTATTCCTCTAAAATGTACTGAAATTGTCTGAGCATGTTAAAATAGAAATCACTAGAGAGGCGAAAGATTTTTTTTTGTTCTGAATGACAATGAGTAGTCACTAAGAGAAAATATTTTTTAGAATTATCTTGGGGGGTGGCTTCACAGCTGTAGTCTCAACATTCAGGAGGCTGATACAGGAGCTTTGCCATGAATTTGAGGTGGACCTGGGTGACATAGTGAGTTTTCAGCCAGTCTGGAGTACAGTGTGAGACCCTGTCACAAAAAAAGGGAGGGAGGGAGGGAGGGAGGGAGGGAGGGAAGAAGGGAGGGAGGGAGGTCAAGTAGATTTGCCCTTTCCCAGAGCAAGCAATTTGCAGAGGATAGAGAATAAAAGGCATTCTTCAGTTATGCAGAAATTAAAAAGCACAGATAAGGTATTTTGAGGAGCTGACACATTTTGGTTTACTGAAGTGAAAATTTAATAAATGGGATTCTAGTGATTTAAAAGTCATATTATTAATAATTATTATTAACCTTTGAGAGTAAAGAATGATTGCATCAGATTCTCATTTGATTTGCACAATAACCAGGGAGCTCTCTACCCATACCAACCCATCTTACAGATGATATTGCAGTTATAGGCTGGCCAAGGTAGGAACGTCCCTTAGTGAATGATTTTGACCTGTTTTCTGAAGAAATCTGATTGAAACAGCCATACATGACTATTTGCTTTTGTTATAGTTCGTCTACATTCAGCTCCTGTTAGTCTAACCAAATTTAAGCAATTGTATAGATTACAGGCTTCTAAAACTTGAACCTGTATAAGAATCACCTACAGAGCTTATTAAAACGTAGACTCTCAGGCCCAACACCAAAGAGTTTGCATCAGGAGGTCTATGTGCATCCTAGAAAATCCATTTTAACAATATTTCAAGGGACATTTCTGCTGCCAATTCCTAGTCTACTCTTTGAGTAATAGTTATAGGCTTCTAGTTTTATTTAATGCAATGCCTAATAAAGGCACAAATTGCTAGGGTCACAGGGAAATGGTCAGAAAATCAGCAGTCACCTCTAAAGGGTGCCACTCATGTGGATCTGCAACTTTTACAACTAAAGTCGAAAGTTGTGAAGTTTGGATTTCCCCAGAGCCAGGAATATTGTCATAGTTTGTCTAGCCATGCAGATTTGGGATCAGAAAGTTTACCTGAAATCAGAGTTCAGTTTTGGAAGCTAGAAATTTGGGGAGACTTAGTGTTCAGGTAAGTCTGTCAATTTAGGATTGGGATTCAGAGAATGAAGGCCATCATAAAGTTTGGGAGATGATCCAACTTGTCACTGTACAGAATTCTCTTTGGCTTTGGTGGTACAGCCCCCTGGCAGCATCAGAAAACACCAAGGCAGCATCAGTGTGAACACAAGCAGCAGAGGCAGTAAGAAAGCTTGCCCTCTAAGCAACGGGCCAATAGCCTCCCTCACAGAAGCAGAGTCAGAACTGAGCCACCATGAAGTACCACCTGTGAACCGCCAGTCTCAGGGACATTCCAGTACAATCTGGGAGCATTACAGGTAAGGGATATAAACCTTGCTAAGTATTAGTAACAAGGTAACCTTTCTCATGCAAACAGACTGGCAAGTCCTGTGGACAACCAAAAGAATAAATTTTTTTTTAATGCCAACAGAATATAGATTGCAAGTATTCCTTTCATGATGGGCTCAACATTGTTATTCTGCTATTAGTCACATGCTATAAGCAATGCCTATTCTTGACTGATCCCCACTGCTCATACACTGCCGCTTCCAGTTCCATCTCAGTTTGTCATCAGGTTATAACATCTGATACAAACCAGGAAATCTGTGCATGTGACAGCATCAGGTAAGCAGTTTTGCTAAGCTCAGATTCAGGGAATGGCAGAGGCTGTTCCCTCTTCCTCCTAAAATCCCTTTCATGACCCACAGAGTAGGAAAACCCACCTCAATTGAAAGCAATCAGAAGACATCATTTGTCTTCATCCACCTTGCACTCCTTCCCAAGGAAGGAGCAACATATCCAGCTGACGAAGTTTGGAAAGGAAACCAAATTATTCTTATTCAGATCTTTCTGTTGATATAGCTAGTCTGGGTTGGGAGAGAGTCTACTTTTCTGTTTAATAGGGATTTGTCTCCCTGCCCATAGAATAAAATCTTATATAATGATAGCTGGGTTCTAACTGACTTCATAACCACTTAGCTTCCATTTCAAGCTACAGTGTCCCCTCAGGTTTCAGTAAGAAACAGATAGCAGCGTATTAGGACAATTTAAAGGGGGTATATTTACAAAGGGGCTGTTTACAAAGATGGGAGCCGAGCATAGGAAACCCCAAAGGATAACACCAGGACAGAGCTGATAAATACCAGAGGACAGCACCAGAATTCAGGAGAGAATCGTGCTGGAAAGGTCCCCTTGAGAGGAGCTGCGGTCTTCAGAATGCAGAGCGGTGACCCTTGGGTCAAGGGGCACAGCCAGCTTGAGACAATTCCAAAGGAAGAAAACTAAGAAAATAAATATCCCCATTCTGCTTTTCTGTTCCTCTCCCACCAAGACTCCCCATCAGCTGAATGCAATCAGAGGTTGAGGACACGGGAGCCCATTAATACAGTCGTACAGTGTACTGTAGGGATCCCACCACACCATCACCTCAGCACTGCCCATCTCCGTGCATGCCTACTCAGTGGCTTCCAAGTAAAAACATCTGAACCTCTTTGCCTGATCTAGTTCTCATACCAAAAAAAAAATATATATATATATATATATATGTGTGTGTGTGTGTGTGTGTGTGTGTGTGTGTGTGTGTGTGTGTGTGACTTTCACAAAAACAGCTGAAAGCACCAAACAGGTAGAAAGTTCAAAGAACAGCCCTCAACCAGCTAGTGACAGGAGTTGAAGGATAGCTACCCCAGTCCCCTGCTGGTCAGAGACAATCACAGGTATGCTCTGCACTGCCTTCCAGGGTTCAGGGGTAGGATGAAGCCTCCAACTGTCTACAGCATCAGTGATTGAAACCACATACCTTATTGCTTCTTCCCTCTCCTGTCCCATGTCCTCACTGACTTTCCCATAAACCTAAAGATCACCTCCCAAATAAAGCATTTTACTAATGTCCTTGACACAAGGTCTGCTCCAGAGGTACCCAAACTATGACAGTAGAATATACCAGGCAAAATAATCAGTAAGTAAAAGCCTACAGCAGTCTTCCCCTTTCATTTAGCAACAAGGAATGCAATGGCAAAAAAGAGTCAAACAAAGGAGTTCCATGTAGGGAAGGGATTTGGAATAAGACTGAGGAAAAATGTGAGCTGTTCATTAAAACTTTGAAAGACTATTTGGTTATTCTATATACACGTTTTTCTTTTATGAAAATAAAAGATAATATTAAAATGTTTCGACTTGCAGAAAAGGAGCAGCAGGGAAGTGAAGTAAAGATGAAACAGGATGATTAAGCCAGAGAAAAGAAAGACGTTTTGCTGGGAGAAATGTGCTCTTTGAGGTCAACTTAGAAAGATACTATATTAGTTACTTTTTTGTTACTGTGCTAAAACACCATGACCAAGGCACATAGAAAGAAGAGTTTATTTGAGCTTACAGTTCTGGGGGTTAAGAATCCATAGTGGTGGGGAGGCATGGCAGGAGGTGCAGGAGAAGAAAGCTGAGTGCTCATATCTTCAGGCACACACAGGAAGCAGAAAGGGCAAACTGGAAGTGGGGCAAGGCTATGAACTCTCAAAGCCCGCCCCCATGATGGCTTCCTCCAGCAAGGCCACACCTCCTACAAGATTCCATGACCCTCTCCAAACGGTGCTACCAACAGACCAAGTGTTCAAATACTTGAGCCTATGGAGTACACTTCTCATTCAAACCACAGATATAAAGAGGAAATGAAGATACTGGAAATCAAACTTAACCTACCCTATAGGGAAAAAGTCGTTGAGTCTGTTTCTAAGTTAGAATATAAAACAAAAGGATGGGCTAAAATATGTAAAAGAGAAAGATTCCAAGATCTCAGGAAGCAAACCAAAGTGATATCTCTTGAGGCATTCAGAAGTAAAAAGTAGTGAATAGCATTACCTCAAAGGCAAATAGGATGCCAATAAAACTACAAACTGAAAAGACTCTTCTAAGTGATGGTACAAAACTTAGGCAGGTTGAGAGGAAATTTTGCAAATTATTGTCATAGAACATGTAAACATTTTTAAGCAGGTGAATTTCATGGTGTTACTATAACAGGATCACAGGTATTATCTGGGCTGTTAAAGAAAATGTTCTAAGCATTTGTAGACCCGTTGGTTCTGCTTGTATGAATAGATGAATAAGCTCCTGTTAGACCACAAACAGTAACTACCAACTCTAGGAAAAATACAATAGCACAACAATGCGAAGGCACACACAAAAAATAGAAGAAAAAAGATCTGAGGAGTGCTAGCATGGGGTGAATTTCCCACTTCTATGGGTTTAGCCTAGAGCTGGTTAGCACCATGCAGAGCAGCTAGAGCTCTGACAGAGAGCACAAAGTTATCTTTCCCCAAAGGACCAGAAGATAGGAAATCCAAATGCAAGAATATGAGAGAATTATCCTGAGAAGCATGGGAGGGATAGAGCTCCAAATAACTATGTCTCCACCTGACTCCTGATGGTCAAATACAGATAAAAGAACTGAGCAAAAGCAAAAAGAATTTGAATTTGAAACAGAGTTTAAAGTTTGAGTCTAACAAAGTCAACTCCCTGCTCAAATCCAAACGTGGAAAAGAAAAAGTCAACACTCAATAGAGGAATTTCATATGCTCAGTCTCTACAACATAATAATCTGGTATCTATGATACAACAAAATGCCCAACATATAAAAACTAGAACATGGTTACCTATTATGAAGACAAACAACAATTGATACAGACCAGTTCCAAAAAAAATTTTGAAATTAGAATTAGCAGACACAAATTTTAAAGCAATTATTAGACTGTGGTCAATGAAGTGGAAGAAAATATGCTCAAAATGAATGAAAATAGGTAACCAAGGCCAGGTGTGTTAGTGCACGCCTTTAATCCCAGCACTTGGGAGGCAGAGGCAGGTGGATCTCTGTGAGTTCAAGGCCAGCCTGGTCTACATAGTGAGTTCCATGACAGCTGGGGTTACAGGGAGACCTTGTCTCAAAAAGACCAAAAGGAAAGAAAGAACGAAGGCAGGCAGATCTCTGTGAGATTCAGGAGATTCAGGCCAGCTAGGACGACATATTCAGATCCAGGCGAGCTGGGAAAGAAAGAAAGAAAGAAAGAAAGAAAGAAAGAAAGAAGGAAAAGAAAGGTAACCAGGAAAAAGAAAATGTAAAAGAATCAAATGAAATTTCTAGAACTGAAAAGTAAATGCTTAAATTTTTAAAAAAAAAAATCACTGGACAGAACACAATGGACATACAGAAAAAATAATTTGAAGACAGATCAATAGAAATTATCTAATCTAAAGATTAGACAAATGACAGAAAAAGAGAGAAAGAAACAAAGTGCAGAAATTAGGGGAGCAGAGAGAAATTATCAAAACAGCTGACATTTATAACTGGAGTCAGGACAGTAGTAAAGAGAATGGGAAGAGAATGGGAGGGCCTGAGGATTGTGCTCGGTTGATGACACCTGGCATGCATGCAGTCCTGGGTTCTATCCCCAGCATCAGGCTGTGTATAAACCAGGCATGTGTATTAGTTACTTTTCTGTTGTGATAAAACACTGTGACCAAGGGAATGTATAGAAGGAAGAGTTTATTTAGCTTGTGATTCCAAAGGGGCAAGAGTTCATCAATGGTGGGGAGGCACAGCGGCAGAGGTAGTTGGAGTAGGAGCAGAAAGCAGAGTTCATATCTTCAAGCAGGCACATGAAGCAGAGAGTGACTAGAGATCTGGCAAGGTTTAAGAACTCTGTAAGCCCACCCCCAGTGACATGCTTCCTCCAGCATGGCCACACCTTCTAAGACCTCCCAAAACAACAGCACCAACTGGGGACAAAATGCTCAAATACTTGGAGCCTATGGAGGACATTCCCACTCAAACGACCACAGTGTGCTAGCTGTCATCACAGCACTTGGTAGATGGAGGCAGGAGGATCAGGAGTTCAAAGACATCTTCAGCTGCATAGCAAGTCCAAGGCCAGCCTGAGCTAAATAATACTCTGTCTCAAAAAATAAAAAAATAAATAGAATGGTAATAAAACAATAATTTGAAGAAATCATCATCAAATTTCTCTAAATATGGTAAAATTCACAAGTTTATAGATTGAAGAAGCTCATCAAAATGTGAGCAGAGTCAGTATGAAGAGAGATGCACTGAAGTCATGATAATCAAACTGCTATTAAAAAAATGCAGAAAGTCTTAAAAGTAGTTTGAGAAAATACATCTTCTGTTTAATCTTAACTTCTTATCCGGAACAATAGAAGCTGGATGGCAATAGAAGGACATATTTAAAGTGAAAAAAAGCACCTGTATATCCATAGAAAATATCCTTCAAGATTAAGACAAAATAAAGACATTTTCAGGTTTAACATAAACAAACCTAATAAAAAGAATCATTATCAGAAGCCTTACACTGCAAGAAACACAAAGAATACTCTTCAGGCTGGAGAGCAGTGATACTAGATGAAAACCTGGATCCTCAAGAAAGAATGAAAAGCATTAGAAATGGCAAAGAGTAAGTAACTTTAACACTGTTTTTCTTAAACCTTTAGAAATAAGGGATGCAATAATGTGGCACACATGGCATAAAGGAAATGGAATAAATGAAATTCTGTTACAGCATTTCTGCATTTACATAATTAGTGAATAATAACCCCAAATGGGTCATAAAAATTAAGGATAGATAATTCTTACAGCAATTAGAAGAATGAATAATGCAAAGATATATCCCTATACAGTCAAAAAACAGAATGAAATGGAATTCTAAAGCATATCCAATTGCTTTAAAAGAAGGCATAAAGGAATTAACAGAAGGACAACCACCAAGAATCGAACAGAAACACACTGAAATGGTATGTACACATCCAGCTATATAATAAAGATGCTGAGAACCAGTGTTGGTTGAGGTCCCAGCCCTAAGGAAGACATTTCTAGCACCTTCCCTAAGTCTCGGAGAACATTGTGGAAGAGAGGGCCAAAAGAAAGGTAAGAGCTGAAATATATGGAGAAAGGCTGCAAAATGCCACCGTCTGGGCATGATACAACCATCATAGTCATGAACTGTTAGCAGCTGTGGTTCTTGCACTAGGCCTGCACAAGACTGACTCTGTCAGCAATCAGTCATGGATGGGGGAAGAGCTCATAGGACCTTACCCTTTCCTGCTGAATTGTTGGCTACAGATGGATTCTAGCAGAAGAGGAGTCATTGTCTTCAGTTGTGCCCCTACTGCTGAGCCCACCAAGCCCCCAACAGAGAGCTCCAAACCCACGGTCATGTAGATGTCCCTGGTGCACCACAAAACAAATAGAAATGTGAGGAAGAGATTTGTAGAGAAGAGAGGGGGAAGAGAGGAGTGGGAGGAAGTTAAAAGACAGTGGGTGTGACAACCATCAGTATGCACTATCCACATGTATAAAATTGTTAAAAGTATAACCAAAGAGTAAAGGGGTCAAAATAATTTCTTAAGAGTCCATATGCATAGCTAAAGGCTACATAACAAGCAACAATTCCAGATAGGAGATACTTTCTTTTGAGTTGTTGGCCAGGGTGGCCAAAGGGACTCCCAGATAGTAACCCCGCATAGAACTGGGAAAATAAACAGCAGACCCCAATCTTATCTAAAGGAGTATTGACAACTGATTGCTGCTAGAAGAGGAACAGCTGACCCTCCTAAAACAAAGACCTCTAGATAGGCTGACTAGATTCACCAGAAGGTCAAGTAGTGGGGAATGGCTGTGGGTGCCAACAACACAGCAGACAGTAGCAGGGATATCAGAGTATAAGGACTGTAGTGGGGGGGGGGGAGGCTATGGGAGGGTGCCATCTGGGAAGTGGGTGTATAGTCGAATAAGATGGTTTGGGATGTTCTGTGTGATATACACACAAAAAAAATCAATAAATTCTTTTTAAATGTATTATATTTGAGGAGGAAGCATGGAAATTTACATCATGCTAATTAGTAGAGGTGATAAACATTACCATTGAAATCTACCCGATGACTATAGACATACACAGGCGCCAAGGATCCAAGTGCAACCAGTTATGACTAGTAATAATCAGGTGCATACAGATTAGAGATGCATGCGCCAACATCTCAGTGTTAGTAGCAAAAACAATGAGTCTTTCTTCAAGGAACAATATATTCTAAAATGAAATGGAGATCTTTTTTAAAGGTTAAAAACTCATTCAATTTTATGTCTTACAGGGCTTATACTGAGTTCAATATTGTATAACTGTATTAACCCAACTATGAACCTAGAAACTTGCACCCACTTGTGAAAGAGATATATTATTGCTCTGGAGTGTGTTACTGAATATGTTAAATCTGTAATCATGTGGTTATTAAAAATTTTTAAATGATAAAAAATAATTAGTAGATGTGAAAAACAAAAAAATTGTTAAAGAATAAATTCAATTAATAAAAGAAAAAGCAATTAATGAGTGAAAAGAGTCTTTTCAAGAAAGGATATTTGAATAATACCTAGGTATTGAAATTGAGTGGGACTCTTTTACTTCTAGCTCATACAGTACATAACAACTAATTTACTATAGACAGATTTAAATATAAAGACTGAAATCATGTTTTTAAATGGAAACCTAGAAGAATAGCTTTATGACTTTGGATAGACAACATTGGGGGCGGTAACATAAAAAGCAACAACAGATTTGGGGTTAATAAGGAATAAGGCCACCCAAAAGAGTCTAATCTATTTATAAGGCTCTGATAAGCACACAGGGGAACCAAAAGAGACATTGTAACCACAGAGGGCAGGGAGAGAACCCAGAAGGAGAAAAATCCAGAGGCTTTGTGGTGGTCAGAATGTGAAACAGTGACTTTTGGCTAGGGACACAACCACCCTGAGGCCATCCTAGAGGAAGAACGTCAGGACAGTAAACTGACTAACATCATTCTTCTCATTTCTCACTAGGAATCCTTCTTGGCTAAATCCAACATGAAGCCAGAGGCAAGGGCCAGTTGTTAACAGTTGTATGAGACACTGTGAGGGCCCTGAATGTATCATTTGGCATTTATATTCCCATGGTGTATTTGTCAAAATCGCCTTTTTATATTTTCACTGTATGATTACATATAGTGAAACTTCCTTCAGAACCATTCTGTGGTCCCTATAGGCATATGGGCAGATAGATCCTTGCCAACTTATAGCTTCCTGGCCCCTTCAGCTCCCTTATATTGCCCATTAAAATCTAGGGATTCCAATAACCTCTGTGCATGGTGCCAGACAGACTGATCTTCAGAAAGCCTCCTGCATGGTTTCCACATCCACAGCCAGATGCTGAAGACCACATGCTTTTCAACAATCAATCCTCTTATCATACTGAGGGAGGAGTCGACCAGGCAGGGACCTATGTACTTGCTGGTGGTACTTGAGAATGTTTATCTTGGAATTGTAACTAACTGGTTGAAACAAATTTTAAGTATGAGGGAAAGTAGAGGACAGTTAGCTCACTAGCAGTACTTTACAACTTGGAATAGCTAAATCGTCAACATAGTAAAGTACTAACACAGAATTAGATAGTAATTTCTGACAAAAAGCCTTACTAAACATCAGCTGTTTCTTCAATTGATTCTTTCTTCATTTCTTTCTGTCTTTCATTCTTTTTGTGTGTGCTTGTGAAACTTGCTGAGGATTCCTGATATATTCTAACAGAGCTGAAGATGCCAGAAAAGAGTTTAGTTCTTTGCAACCTTAAATGCATAATTGTATCTTTCAGCTAAGTAGGAAGGATAACAGAAAAAGTAAACCTATTCCATCATACATAAAGGGGTCTTGAGGTATTCAGGTGAAGTTTGACCGAGTAGCTTAATAATTCAAAGATTTGCCTCATTGTCTATCCCTTCCCCATCTTCAGTGTCAAGGGCCAGGAGTACTGAGACAGCACTAATGTTCTATACCTGATGGTAAATGTTATATGGACTGTTATGAAACTACATGAGTTCTCAAAGATACTGAAGACCATGGAGAATGACACAGCAGTGAGAGGATACTAGGAGGCAATGCAGATGTCCACATCTGTCCACTTCTCAGCCTAAATGGCTACCCAAAGACACACCTCTTCAAGCATTGACTGATCCAGTTCTGACATTTCACAACTCAAAACTTCTTTGGTTAAACCTTGACCTTTCACTGCTATCCCTGATAATACATTTATACACAGTCATCATTCTTAGAGGGGTTGAGATTTAATGAGAGAAGACAAGTGAAAGCAGGAATCTTGTAGACCCAGGAAGAAGAATGAGCTACCATATTCTTTAAATTTTTGCCAGATGAGTAAAGCAGGTAATACATGTCCTTAGTTCCAGGAGGATTGCTTGGGAGTTTGAGACAAGCTAGGGCAACACAGTGAGACCCTGTCACTAAATAAACAAGTAAACAAACAAACAAACAGGAAGACTGTAGTAAGGTACTGCACTCCTCCATTCAGCATTTCTGGCCCAACAATAGATTCAAGACTTTATAAGCCACTCCAGATGTTTGAGATTTTTTTCAACTAAACTGTGATGGGCCACTCAAAAGAAGCAAAATGGGTTTATTCGAGGATTTCTACCTCTAGTAAATTGAAACAGACAAGATCTGCAGTCTATCATTCTTTTCCCACTTCATAGTGAACATCAGATATACATGCACCAATAAAGGTATTCTGTTTTTGATGAAATCAAAATCAACATAGAAAAGGTGTTTTGTGCAATGTCTGTGGAGGTCCTTAATGTGCCAGTTCAGAGTTGTATCTTAATGAGGTGTCTAAACACATTTATCCCTCATTCATATCCACACTGCTACCTATTATTCCCTTCCCACCTGGTAAGACAGTGGGCAGATCAAAGCAAGCTTATAGAACTCAAATTTGATAAGCTGATAAACCAATTACTCAGGAGACAAAACAATGTTCATTTATTTACTACAAAATAAGAAAGTTAATGAAAAACTTCAAAAAATATAATAAAGGATATGTTCTTAAAATAGTCAAGCAATTAGCTTGGGTCATTGGCATATTAATCTTGAATACAAAATTTCAAAGACTTCTGATTCATAAGAACAGGTTTCCGTATAAATTGTACAAACCTTGGTATTTCAATAAATTAAATTTACATAAGTAAAACAATAAACTCATACCTGCTACATGAACTAAATATAAACTAAACATGGATCATAGATCAAAATGTAAATTCTAAAATTATAAGATATCTGGAAGAAAGCATAAGTGAAAATAGGTATGATCTTTTGTTAGGCAAAGAATTCTTGGAAAAGGAGAGGGGAGGAAAGGGAGGAGGAGAAGGAGGAGGAAGAGAGAATGAAGAGGAAGAGAATGGGGGGGAAGGGAAGGGGAATCATTATGGCTAAACTGTGCACTGAATTTTACAATGTGGTCTCTAGTGCCCTTGATGAGAACACTGCACATCATGGTAGAGAAGCAGCCACATATGAATATGGTGATAGCCTGGCCCTGCACACTGATTATTGGGAAGGAAGCAGAAAGGAAACATTGGAACATCTGAGTCATTCCTTCTGAGACAAGACAGCACAGCATACGGGAGCACTAGGTGGTGTCTGTGTCTACAGTTGGTTTCTTACTCTTCTGCCTTCTTTTCTGCAGCTACAAACAATCATGGTCTCCTAATTTTGACAAGAACTCAGGGCAGTCATCATTCCACTGCTCTTTTTCTCCTTCACACATGTTCCTGGACTTCTCATTCCTCTCTAGCCCCATCTGTGTCCCCACATGTCACTGGAAAGTGTGGTCTGCAGCCACCATTTCTGCTTCTGAATCTCTCTCATTATGGTCTTGAGACACCCACAAGTCTAAGTTCTGATCTCAAGAGTGACTTTAGAAAGCCAGGTCAGAAGTTGTCTAGGATTTGATCACCAGGCTGGTGGGTAGGCAAACACCAGTAGAACCACACTGAGCTCAGCTTCTCCATGTCTGCTGCTGTTGCAGTTCATTTTGATCATGATGACCTGTGGGAGACAGGCTTGAGCCTAGGGTGAAAGTCTTAATAACAGCCATACAGCAGGCCCGAGGCAACGGCGCGATCGCTGGAGCCACAAGAAATGTTTTGTGACATTTGCTCCTATTGGCAGATCATGAGACTGATGCCTAGAGCTCGCCACTCCCTAATCACCACCCTTGGAATCCAAAATTACAACACTTAGATATTGCAACAGTCAGGGTCACGTGGTTTCCAGGAATGCAGGCTCTGTAATCTCAAACCCAGTATGCTAATGAGGCATCCTACCCGCTGTTCTGTGATAGGACATTAAGTCTGTTATGCTAATAGGATGCTAAACCTGTTATGCTAGTAAGGTATCCTACTTGCTATGCTGTGATTGGACCACTACCCCTATATAAGCTTGTGCCTTCCTGCAATAAACCAGACCTGTGTCACTGAACCTGGTCTCCTGTGTCTGAATGCTGCAATGCTGACACAGTCTCCTCACCAGCCCTAGGGTCTGGGACCGGGCAGAAGCAGCGATGATCGGAGGCAACGTCAGTCGAGCAGAAGAGCTGCCTCAGCAATAGGCAAGCAGAAGAGCTGCCTCAGCCCAGGGCAGGCAGAAGAGTGGCCTTAGCCCAGGGCGAGTGGAGGAGCAGCCTCAACACCCGTGAGAACAAAGGAGCTGTGCCCATGAGAACAGAGGAGCGGCCGCCGCTGGTGGTGACCACAGCTGGTACCCAACATGGGGCTCAAAAAGCCCAACCCCATGAGGCTGTAACACTTGGGCTGTAAAACTTTGGGCATCCGATGCCCCCTTTGTCAGTGATTCTTCCATGGGCGCTTGCCACTTTCATTCTCCTGTGCTTCCTCTTCTGGCTCACAGTCTTCAGTTTGGCATGTCATTCCTGTCTCCGCTGATCATCTTTCTGAACAGCTCCTGAGTCCTTTGAGTACGTCTTGCAGGGTAAGTGACCTCCAGTATGGGGAATAGTCATCCAGCTGCTGCCGGCACCCATGCTGCTGCACTGATTTCTCTCCTCAGGAATAGGCAAATTAGGGTAACAGAGAAGGAAGTAACTAAGGTATTAGATGAAGTGCTAGCTCTTGCTCCTTGGTTTACAGATTCCTGCTGTTGGGATCTGGAGCAATGAGCTTGTGTGCTATTCATGGCCAGAAAGAGAGACGTCAGGAATGGGCATCCATTATCTGGGCCATTCTACCCCATTGTGACTGCCATTCTGGCCTCACTTCGGGGAGTTCCCCCTGAAGCCCCTAAGCATAATAATCTCATACTAAAAAATATAGATAAACAAAGCAACAGGATGGTGGGGACAGCCTGTCCCAGGCATTTCCAGTCAAAACCAAACTGATTTCTCTTCTGATGCGGAAATGATGACTGCTGATAATGAGGTAAAAAATGAGGAACTAGGGTTCGAGGGTCCCCTGATGAAAAACAGGAAGTCAAGATTGCCCCTGCCCCGCCATTATGGGGAGGTGGCTACCCTCTGCCATCTTGTATTGGCTTTGATAAAAAATGGGAAGTTAAGGCAGCCTCTGCTCTGCCATTATGGGGCAATGGCTATTTTTGGCCATCTTGTACTAGTTCTAAGGAACTTTCCCCAAGTCCATCTACCCCTCCCTTCCAGAGGAGGACTGGAAGCCCCTCCCACCTAGACCCCTCTCCTATGATACAATGGGTAATTTTCTACAGTTTTTCCCAGTTACCATCAATCAGGGACTACAGAACCTTAATGTCTGGAATCCATATTCTCATTATACTTTAAAAAAATTTTAGATACAATCAGCCATGCCTCCAACACCCTCTATGACTGGCAAAATATCGCCCATGCCTGTCTACAGGGAGGTGATTTTCTCTTATGGAAGTCTGCTTATCAGGACGAATGAGAACAACAGGCAGAGCACAATAGAAATGCCAATGCTCAAAACATTGGGTTTGACACCTTGATAGGGCATGGAACTTTTGAAATCCCACAAGCCCAGGCACAGGGACCTCCTTGCTACTTTGAACAAGTGTGGCTTTGAGCGCTCCATGCTTTCCGAAGTATGCCAACTTGTGAGGATACCAAATTGACCAGATTGATACAAAAACAAGGTGAGCCTTTCTCTGACTTCATTGAAAGGTGCCAACAAAGAGTTAATAGGAAAATCAGCCATTGGGGGGGCCGCAGATTCTTTGCTCAAGGATCTTGTATATGAAGGCTGCTCTACTGAGTGCCGCCTTGCCATAGGATCTGCTAGACACAAGGATGTCTCTGAATGAATTCTGGCCTGTCGGGATGTGGGGACCACTCGAGCTCATGCCACAGCTCTCGCTGAGGCACTGGCTGCTCATCAGCTGCAGGTCGAGATGGACAAAGGCAAATGTTGGGCCTGTGGGGGACAGGCCATTGGTCACGTACCTGTCTTAATAAGATTATGAAAGAGACCAAAAAAGTCAGGTTCCCCCTTCAAAATGTCCAAGATGCCACAAGGGCTTTCATTGGGTGAGAGAGTGCAGGTCTAAGATGGATGCAGATGGTAAACCCATACAAAAGGTGCCTTTAAATGGGCAACAGGGCGCCTCTCAGCCCTGCTCCAAAGAGAGGAAATAAGGAAATACACCCCCCACATCCAATGAATGGTACCTCTTTATCTACATAAACCTAGGATGCAGCTTTCCCTAGATGGTCATAAATTTAAAGGCCTGATTGATACAGGGGCCAATATTACTTTAATCAGGCAGGAAGAAGCCTTGTCTCATTGGCACCATAAGCCTGGACCCCTTATACGAGGTGTTGGGGGCTTACGAAATACTTTACAGGTCCAATGTCCCATGATCTGGACTGACCCGGATGGCAATACAGGAGCTATTAACCTGCTCCTAGCTGCAGGGCTTCCCCATAACCTGTGGGGGAGAGATATCCTCTGCGATATGGAGGTTGTGCTAACTACCAATGACAAGGCCTTCTATGATGACCACATTGTAGATCAACAGTCGGGCAATGCCCCCCACCCTCACCCCCAATTCTAACAACCACTACTCCGCTGCCCATGCCGCCCCCTATCAGGCTAATGTGGGGCACAACAGCTCCCATATGGGTGGAGCAGTGCCCTCTTCCTTCACATAAATTAGCTCATTTGATCTCCTTGGTCCAGGAACAGTTATCCTTGGGTCATATTGAGCCCTCACTTAGTCCTCATAATTCTCCATTTTTTTGTTATACAAAAGAAATCAGGAAAGTAGAGATTTTACATGCTCTAAGGGCTATTAATGAGCATATGAAGCCTTTAGGGACCCTTCAACTGGGAATGCCTCACCCTACCACTATTCCCAAAGAGTGTGCAATTATTATTATAGATATTAACTGTTTCTTTTCTATTCCTCTTCATGATGATGATAAGCCCTATTTTGCCTTCTCTATACCTGCTACTAACCATAATCTTCCAGTTCAGCTCTACCAATGGAGTGTTTTGCCTCAGGGCATGAAAAATAGTCCTACTATCTGCTAATATTATGTGGCCCATGCCTGTAGACCTTTGCTGACTGAGGTTTATATTTTACATTATATGGATGACCATTCTTATTGCCCATAGGGATCCTAAGATCTTGCAAGGAGCTTTTCAAAAACTCAAGACAAATCTCCAGGCATTGGGTCTTACTATTGCAGCAGACAAAATACAGTTACATGCCCCTTATGCCTTTTTGGGCTACTCTATCCAAGATGTCATCTGCCCCACAGCTCCTGCTCTTACCTTGCCAGATGAGATTACCCTTTCAGAGGTGCAGACCCTCTATGGCAATATAAATTGGATATAGGGCTTTTTACCCATGTCCACAGAAGAGCTTACACTGCTCTTTGACCTCTTGCAGGGTACTGATATGGTCTCCATTCCCCTCAAGGTCTCTCCAGAGGCACAGCATGTTATTACAACAACCAATTCACACCTGTCCCAGGCATTTATAAACAGAATACAACCAAAATTGCCTATCCAAGCTCTAGTCATCCCTACTTAAAACACCCCTCTGGAAGCACTCTGGCAGACCCAAGGTCCCCTGATTTGGGGACCCTGATTTGGGAATCGGGGGATTCCCTGATTCCTCATGGAATCAACTTCATAAGGTCACCCAGCTATTGAGGCATGGGCTATGCTAGCCCTTAAACTTGTTCACACCTCTCGCCTTCATGTATGGCCGTGACCCAGAATCCTTGGTTCTCCCCCTTCCACTCCCCATGCTCCAGTCATTGTTCCTTGATAATCCTGGCTTCCAAACTCTCCTGCTAGCCTATCAGGAAAAATATGACAATTGTTATCCTAAACATAAACTCCTTCAAGGAATAAGACAGCTTCCCCTATCTTTATTTCCCTAGGCATTTCCAAAGTGTAACCCTCTTCCTAAAGCTCCTCTAATCTTTACTGATTCTAGTAAACATAAATTTTGTTATGAGATTTACCAAGAAGGACAGCTCTCCTCCCATAAGGTTTTCCCTTTCCAGGGATCTGTACAGCTCGGAGAGCTCTCGGCCATACTGCAAGTTTTTCAGGATCTCCCTGTAACTCCCTGTAATATTTGTTCTGACAGCACTTATGTAGTTCAGACTCTACAACATCTGGCCTTTGCAGCCTTCTGGCCTCGCCAGAGTTCCCTTGATTTATTGCTCTCCTCATTACAACTGCTGCTCGAGCAGCACTCTACACCTTGGTATGTTCAACACTTGCACTCTCATACCAATATTCTGGGGCTTCTGGCAAAGGGCAATGCCACCATTGACAAATTGGTCATGAGTGCCACTCTAGATTCCACTCTAATTCAACAAGCTAGAGATTTACACACCCGTTTTCACCTTTCTCCCCAAGCTATACATAGGCTCCTCCCTATCTTGCCTATTCAGAGCTGTAAACATTTGGTCTGTGCATGCTCCTCTTGTGCCCCTCTTCTACCTCTGGGGCCATTACAACCCGCTGGGACCCTCCCTAGAGATCTTGGCCCAAATAAGATATGGCAAATGGATGCCACTCATTTTTCTACTGTTGGCAAGCTCAAGTATATCCATCATATTATTGACACCTATTCCAATGTCCATTTTGCATTGGCCTGCCCTGGTGAGATGGCTTCTCATGGCATAAAGACCATCAAACATGCCATGGTCCTTATGGGAGTTCCTTGGCAAATAAAAACAGATAATGGTACTTGTTATGTCTCTGCTACCTTTGGCCATTTTTTCTCTCACTGGAATATTAGGCATATAACTGGTATCCCTTACAATCCTCAGTGTCAAGGGATTGTTGAATGTTCCCACCAAACACTCATTAAAAAAATACAGAAAATAGGGGAAGACAGTGATAAAGGCCCCTACTTTAAGGACCCCAATTTTGTTATACAACAAGCTCTATTTGTATTAAATTTTCTAAAATTTGACTCCAATGGCCTCCCACCAGCAATAAAGCATTGGAGGGCATTCACTCAGCCCACTCCTGCCCCATGGTGAGATGGAAGGACCCGCTCACAAGTGAATGGAAAGGTCCACACCTATTATTAACACAAGGACAAGGCTATGCTTGTGTCTTTCCAGATAATGTTCCAGCCCCCATCTGGATCTCGGCCCAGAACATCAGAGTTGCCTGCAATGGAAAACCTTCCTCCACAACCACCGACCCCGGAGATGGCAGCCCTGGAAAAAATGACCACTGAGAGACCAACCCAGCATCGCAGACAACAAAAGCCACCAACCTGGGGAGACCTCGAACATTTCACTCCGCAAACAGAGACATCAGCTGAGCTAAGTCCTCAATCTAGAGGAAAACCTTTGTCTATGTTCATTATTATTTATGTTATCAGTATTGTTAACTCTCAAGCACTAGCAACTCTTGTTAACCCTCACCAACCCGTCAACCTTACCTGGCAGATTGTCAGTGTAGCCAATGGAGAGATAGTTAGCTCCACATCAAAAGTCACACCCCCCCAATACCTGGTTCCCTGTACTTCAAGTAAGCTTGTGCTCACTCTACAGGGACTGGGGGGAAAAGCCTTGGAAGGAAGACCTTGCCTGCAGCACCTCTCTTTATGTTTGCTCAGGTAATGATAGATCCAATATCAAAAGAGCAAATATGGGGGTCCTTCAGACTTTTATTGTGCTGCCTGGTCTTGTGTGTCTACTGGAGACATCTCTTGGGACCCCCCCTCAAAGAATGACTATATTACCCTAAAATGAGCACCACAAACCTGCTCCAATTGGGCTCATCAAGCCTCTCTAATAGAAGATGTCCCCTTCTTAATATCTCCTTCACAGAATGAAGAAAAAGGGCTACTACGTGGGACTCTGGGAAAACCTGGGGTATGAGATCATATAAGTCATATTGGGATCCTGGGCTCTTGTTCACCATCCAGCTCATTACCTTCTTGCAATATCGACCCTCCCAGGCCCATAGGACCCAACCAGGTCCTTCAGGCTCCTTCGCCAATTCTTGACCCTACCTACACTTCTATTACCACAGGAACCCTAAGCTACAATCAAACCCAAGATACGGCAATAAGGGCCCCATCACCAAGGCCCTTGGGTCTGGTTAAAGCTGTCTTTGCTGCACTTACTGCCTCTAAACCCAACTATACCAATAGTTGCTGGCTATGCTTGAGCCCTAGGTCCCCATTTTACGATGGCATAGCTCTCCTGGACAATTTCACTAATGCTACCTCTGTTCATGAATGCCATTGGGACCACAATGGGCCAAAATTAACTTTGCCCTCTTTTCAGGGATCAGGACTTTGTATAGTTCCCCTGGAAACAGGGTGTCTACTCACTATTCCTCACTCTGTAATATCACTAAGACTATCCTACCCATTGACAACTATCTTATACTGCCCAATACCTCCTGGTGGGCCTGCTCCTCTGGCCTAACCCCTTGTGTTCATGCCCTAACTCTAAACCGGACCAAAGGATTTTGTGTCCTGGTGCAACTAATTCCTAAGATTACTTATCTTTCAGATGAGGAGATGGATCTCAGGCTCTCTCCCTCTCCTCCCCTGTCTTCCTTCACCCGACATAAAAGGGAAGTCATCACTACCATCACGGTCCTTCTCAGTTTAGGCATGGCTGGTGCAGTAGGTATGAGTGCCTCTGCGGTTGTTATTCAAGACAAAAATTGCCAAGCTCTTAGCCAAGCCATAGATGCAGACATAATGGACTTAGAAAATTCTGTCTCCCATTTACAACAATCCCTGTCTTCATTGGCTGAGATGGTCTTACAAAACAGGAGTGGCCTTGATCTCATACTCCTCCAAGGGGGATTATGTGTAGCCTTGGGAGAAGAATGTTGTTTCTATGCTAATAATTCTGGAATTGTAGAAATATCACTCGATAGAGTCAGAAAACGACTAGAACGAGACTGAGACATCAGTCTCAAGGATTGTACGAATCTGTTTTCCATCTCCCCTTGGCTTGCCACACTCCTGTCTGCCTTAGCTGGTCCCCTTATTATACTAACTCTTCTCCTGATTTTTGGACCCTGTATTGTCAAGGGTTTCCTCAATTTTGTTAAACTCGTATTTCTCTGGTTCAGTTAGCTGTTGCCCCGCCTCCAGATCTTGCCAGGCATGTCTCTGCAAACAAGGACCCACTGTTCCTTGCCCTTACCAACCTATAATTGGCCTCCGACAGGTTTCAACAAATTCTTGACCCCCAAGGAGGCCTTTAAACAAGCCAATACTGGATGTACTGCCTCTCCCTCTGCCAAACCACACAAAGGGACCCACCCTTCGAGGGCTGGTAGTCAATGATGGGTAAGATCCCGATGGATGGGATAACCTAAGACAGACACAGTCCATTATGCTGGATGACCATTGAGGTGGGGACAACAATGCCAGAGCAAAGAATCTCAACGCCCACTGGTTGGCATGGAGTTGGCACAACCTGCTCTTAAGGAAGCGTGCCATCTTGAGGGAGGGGACTCTTAATACAATGACCCCCTGAGCCATTCTACTTTGCCTTGATGTATCTGGACTGATATCAATATGTTATATGTCCTAAACTATACCTCACCTTTAAAAATAAAAAAGGGGGAGATGTAGGGGATAGGCTTGAGCCTAGGGTGAAAGTCTTAATGAGAGTCACATAGCAGTCCTGAGGCAACGGCCCAACCGCTGGAGCCACAAGAAATGCCTTGTGACATTTGCTCCCATGGCAGATCATGAGACTGATGCCTAGAGCTCGCCACTCCCAAATCACCACCCTTGGAATCTAAAATTGCAATACTTAGATATTGCAACAGTCAGCATGGTTTCCAGGAATCCAGGCTCTGTAATCTGAAACCCAGTATGCTAATGAGGCATCCTACCTGCTATTCTGTGATAGGACATTAAGTTTGTTATGCTAATAGGATGCTAAACCTGTTATGCTAATAAGGTATCCTACTTGCTGTACTATGATAGGACACTAAACCTGTTATGCTAACAAGGTATCCTACTTGCTGTGCTGTGATTGGACCACTACCCCTATATAAGTTTGTGCCTTCCTGAAATAAACCAGACCTGTGTCACTGAACCGGGTCTCCTGTGTCTGAATGCAGCTCTGCTGACACAGTCTCTTCACCAGCCCTAGGGTCTGGGACCGGGCAGAAGCAGCGACTATTGGAGCCAGTGCCAGGTGAGCAGAAGAGCTGCCTCAGCAACAGGCGAGCAGAAGAGCGGCCTCAGCCCAGGGCGGGCAGAAGAGCGGCCTTAGCCCAGGGCGAGCGGAGGAGCAGCCTCAATGCCCATGAGAACAAAGGAGCAGCACCTGGGAGAACAGAGGAGCGGCAGCTGCTGGCGGTGACTGCAGTGACCTACCTGGCCCCTTCCCTGAGATGGCCCATTTCTACTCACAGCTGCAGGTGCTTGCCTGCTATCTGCAAGCCAACTGCCACCCTGCCTGTGGCTCATGGGCAAGAAAGAATGCTTAGTGGGAAGTTTCAGAGTTATATTAAAGCCACCTTCGCTTCGAGAGTACTTGGTTTCAATGGTATTGCTAGACTTTCATCTTTTTGTCTAGCTCTTGAGACTACAGTGTCCTTTTTCCCTATTTTGACCTAGAATTTTTGAAACAATCACCTATCTCTATGTCCTATTTTCTATGGCCTGACTTGTTAGGTGGTTCTATCCAAACAGGAATTTCCATTAGCAACCAGTAGCAAAAGTAGGAAGCACCAGTAACTTAGATAAAAAATGTTCCTCTTAATGTAAAAAGCAATCTAACAGTAGATTGTTCAGAACTGCTATGACACCTCCTCGGTGGTCAGGGACCAATGTCTTCTTTTTTTTTCCTAGAACACCATCCCTAGCACTGTTTTCTCCTTTCAAGTTTGCCTGTTGATCCAAACTGTCTGTAGAAACCCTAGTCATCAGTGTTGTCTTCTGAGAAAGCAGCAAGAGAGAGGGGAAATGAAAGGATAAGAATGGAACTTTCCAGAAAGTGTTCCTTATAACTTCCTCTGTTGTTTCATCAGCTATAAATTAATCAAATGACTAATCCTTGTTACACTGGCAAAATGAAACCAGGGCTCTTAGCAAGAGAGGAAGAGTAGATTTGGAGTGGGCAACCAGCAGCCTCTGCCATACTGCTCAACTTAGCGCTGTGATTCTCCCTACAGACTTTCCCTTTCCTTGTACTGGTGTACTGTCTCAGCTCTCTGACCTTAATGTCTGCTAATGGTCTTCTGCTCATCTGCCTGCCTTCTGACTACCCACCTGGGTTTCCCAAAACTGTGTGCTTCTAGAACTTCTGCAGCTATGATATCCCTGTGTCTGTTCACAGTGCTTGCTTATTCCTTACTGGCCTTCCACACCATTGGCACCAGGCTTGAGTTACATGTCTATGAATTCCTAGTAAACTGGACTTCCCAGGATTGCCAAGGATGTATGCAGTACCTTGGGGTATGCTGCATGAGGGACAAATGTAAGAAAAGTACAATGACAGTCATCAGGGCAGACAGAAGCACATCTGTTCTGGGGCAAGCCAGTCTTTACCCTGCTTACCTGGCTTTTACTATCACATCTCCTTCCCTTTTTATTCATTGTCTAATCAGCTAGCAGCTCTACAATACATCCCCATATCCAAGACTTTCATTCCAGTTTGGCAATGATAGTGCTGTTTTCAGAAATGTGTCTTCTTTATGGCCTCCTTGTCTCTAAGTCATTTTCAGTCACAAGTCCAGTTTCATTTTAGAAATCATATTTTCTTGACTTTCTCCCTCACCAAGCCTGTCAGATACCCATTCTTATTAACAGCATCTCCTGGGTATATCCAGAGACTATTGATAAACAAGTTTCCTTCCCAGGGTGTCACTGGAGCAGACAGATGGTGACTTAGGAAAGACAATGGTTAAAAATAAAAATTAATGCAAAAATATAATTTGTCAAACTGTTGGTAGTTTGAAATTGGCCATAGTAGGATTATTGACAATAGGGAAATTGACAAGCATTACTAATAGGGACTTTCCCTTTTCCTAAAAGGTAGCTCACCAGTAAATTATCTCCTTTTCCTCTTTATAACTGTTCCTCTGCATGGGCACACACAGGGAACGTTTCTTACCCCAGAGCCTCGGCACCTCAGTCCATTTTAGCCTCTATAACTGATCCACACTCAGCTCTAGCCAGTAACTTAGGATTTTGGCTCCTATATTCAAGCATCTACTTGTAACATTTGATAATGGAATATGTATTTTCAAAATACATTCTGGATCCTAAAAAGACTTCTAAAATCGCTGACAACACTATTTGAGAACTGCTAATGCAGTCCATCTGTCTGTCTTTGGAACACATAAAAAATCACATAGGAATATAATTTGTAGGGAGAAAAACCCAGTTATATAAAATGATGTTACAGTAGAGGGAATTCATATATCAGCATCAGAGATGACTCATTACAGAATATTGACTTCCGAAATGTTAATATCAGGAGGAAAGGAGCCAATTAATTTTTACAGGTATTTCAGAAAAGCTGATGCAAGCTGTGCAATGGTAAAACTGCATGAGCCAACCACATGCTAAGTTGCTTTGCCCTCAGCAGGGATTACATCAATTCAGATCATGCTGTTACCTCATATCGATCAGGAGCTGTGTGACATATGTCTCTGATTAATAACAATGAAAAATGAATTAATTATTACTTATTATTGAAACATTTTGTACATAAAACCATTCAAAGCATGGAAGGAATCACAGTGAAAAGGATGGATGATGAAAGTCTGGAGGATTCTTAAAGAGTGTGCTAATCTTTTGTTATGTAAGAGTTAACATGTCTGCATAGACACATGTGGAGGCTGCTGATGTGACACTGATGGATGGGCAGCACATGCTGTGGAGACAGATGACTGGGTTCACATTAGAGCTTTTTGCTACTCATTAACTCTATGATTTGGAGCAAGTTGCTTAATCTCTCCATTCCTTACTTTTCTCACCTGTACAATGGAAATAAAAGTACCAACTTCACATTATGACTGGGAAACTAAAATGAGATGATCCCTACTGTTTAGAATGGTGGCTTATGCATACTAAAGTCTTTAGTTTGTCAGACACCCATTCATGTTCATTTGTGTGTGTGCACATTCATGTGTGTGTAAGTACACATGTGTGTGTGAACATGCTTATGAGTACATGTGGAACTCAGAGGACATCCTCAAGCATCATTCCTCAGATGCCATCCATCTTGCTTTCTCTATACCTGGTCTCTCACTGAACTTGGAGCTCACTGAATGGCCAGGTTGGCTGGTCAGCAAGCTTCTTGAATCCTTCTGTCTCTCTTGCCTCTCCCCCATCCCGCAATGTTGGGGTCACAGATACATACCTCTATGTTAGGTTTTATATGGGCGCTGGAGATCTGAACTCAGGTCCTCACACTTGCCAAGCAAGCACTTTATCCAATGAACCATCTTCCTAACCCACACTGTGTTAATCTTTTACCGTATTTCTTGAGCACTTGCACTGTGTCAGAAACTACCCTATGCTTTGTACACAATCTCCTGTAGTCCTTCCAGATAGGCAGCACGTTGAGCCAATTTGTCAGTAAGGAAACTAATCTTCAGCAAAATGATGTAACTTTTCCAAGTTCTCGTGGCTAGTGAGAAAAAGCTTGGCTGACTATATTTTAGGAGATTTAATTTAAATGACAGAAAGATGTAAACCCACGACTGGTATTAAAATCCAAAGCATCCCGATATTTAGTATTCTGCTGGGAAATCTTCCTTCATGGTCAACTGAACTCTTGCATGCTGGAGCATAAACTATTCTTGTTCCGTCTTCAGCAAAGACTGCAAAGCTCATCAGCGACCCTGTGTTTTTACTTGAAGCCTGGCAGGAAGCTGCCTTTCTGACTCATCTACCCCAGGTTTTAAAAACACAGTAGGCTTTATTCATGAATCCTATTTATTAGCTAGCCGTAGAATAATCTCCACAGTATTTCTTGCACTTTCTCTACCAGTAACTTTTCAATTAGGCTTTAAATCTAAAGTTCATTATTAGTGTAAGTAGGACACAGCATCCTTTGGCTGAACTTGTTTCATTTACGAAGAAGTTGAATGTAGGAGTCTTTCCTCTTGCTTTGGACTTCCTTACACCACCATTTTCCTATCTAAAAGCTACTTCCTACATCAAACCACAACATATTTTTAAAAGATTCTTTAAATTATCAATTTTGTGTGTCAAAGCCTAGATTCACTTAGACTTAGTTATATAATTAGGAAGACAAATGGCAGTGTGGACTGATGTTCTAAAAACAAGGGGTATAGGGCTAGAGAGGTGGCTCAGCTGTTAAGAGCATTGGCTGCTCTTGCAGAGGACCCAGGCCTGGTTCCCAGCACCTACATGGAGTCTGACAACCATCTGTCACTCCAGTCAGGAGATCCAACTCCCTCTTCTGAACTCCATGGACATTGCACACGTATGGTGCACTCACATACATGCAGGCAAAACACACATACACATAAAAGTAAATAAATCAAGCCAGGTGTGGTGACACACACCTTTGACCCCAGCACTCGGGAGGCACAGGCAGGCGGATCTCTGTGAGTTCAAGGCCAGCCTGGTCTACACAGTGAGTTCCAGGACAGCTGGGGCTACAGGGAGACCCTGTCTCAAAAAAGACAAAAAAAAAAAAAAAAAAAAAAAAAAAAAAAGTAAATAAATAAAAAAAATTTAAATGAGGATATTGCATTGTCATTCATTCATTCATTCATTCATCCATTCATTCATTCATTCATCTGGTTTGGGCTAGGCATGATGCCAGACACTAGGAACAAATGCTTGCAGAAAGTTTGTACATTTCCTAATAGAGGTTGTGGTGGTTTGAATGAGCATGTCCCCCCACCCCCCACCCCCGGCTCCACCTATTTGAACATTTTGTCCCCAGATGGTGGTGCTGTTTTAGGAGGTCTTAGACGGTGTTGCCATGCTGGAGGAAGCATGTCACTAGGGGCGGGCTTAGAGAGTTTTTAAGCCTTGCCAGAGATTTCCAGTCACACTCTGCTTCCTGTGCCTGCTTGAACATGTGAGCGCTTAGCTTCTGCTCCTCCTCTAGCCACCTCTGCCACCATGCCTTCCCACCTTGATGGACTCTTGCCCCTTTGGAACCAAAAGCCAAATAAAATCTTCCTTTTATAAGTTCCCTTAGTCGTGTTTTATCACAGTAACAGAAAAGTAACTATTACAGAGATAACTAAAACAGAGCAAGGTCTAGAGATCAACAAGACCATAGGTAGAAGTAGCAAAGATGCAGGCATCTATAGTACAGCTACCCCACTATCTGCACTGGTCTGATTAAAAACCCTAGATAACCAGGCTCTGGCTCTAATACCACTTTAATTCATTCATTTTTATATAATCTGTTATGGGTCAATGAGTCCTCCAGAGAAAGATCTATTGGAGTCCTAACCCCGAGCCCTTGGGTATATGACCTTTTCTGCAGATAGGGTCTTTAAAATGAGTTCAGTAGAGTGCTCTTTAATCCTGTGTGGCTAGGAACCTATGCAAGAAGGAAATCTGGACATGGAGATAGACATGCAGGGCAAGAAGACGAAGAGAGGAGGACAATGGGGGAAGTTGGCCACCTCCAACCAAGGAGAAGACCTTCCTTTCTCTATAGCCCTCTCAGCAGGAACCAACGGGTTCCCAGATCTGGGACTCCTAGCTTCCAGCACTGCAAGATAGCATATTTCCATTGGTTAGGCCGTCCATCTCTGGTCCTGTGTTGTGAAAATCAAAGGAAGCTTATGCACCATCACAGTGTTGCAAGTACACATCACATGCCAGGATGCATGGTAGGCAAGGCCAGTCCTACACTGGGGAAAATTTAGGTAAAAGCCCTGAGAGCAAAACCAACCAGAAACATGCCCATGGCTGCCTTTGGCTCATTCATGTGCCATGATGCAGAAGAATCAAAAGGGTTCTCCTTTTAAAATCATGATTCCGGGTCTACAAGGCAACTTCCACCTCACTGGCATTCAAAAGCAACATTAAGTAGCACTGTATAAAATAAATATTGTGCGACAATGAGGAAAATTTTAGAGTACAGCTATACTTAATAGATAATGATCAACATGGCATTACTTAAACAGCGACTAAACACAGTGGATGTTCCTATTTCCCTATTCATCAGCTTTGTGACAAAATTGGTCTTGGTAAACAGAAGCTAAATCCACATCAGAGAATGAATGTACATATTTATTCACTTATGATTTATACCTGGTGTCATTTGTCTTCTTGTTAACACAACAAAGGTAGACTGAACCTAGAATTGCCTTCCTAGTCTGCACAGTAGCATGTAACCCCAAAACCAAACCACTCTTCTATGAGATGTACATTGGTAGCAGGAGCAGCTTTTAAGAAGTTTTTTAACTTAAAAAGATATGAAGCAGTAAAAAGATAATCTAATAGGTTCAGTCAAGGTACATTTTTTGGTTTTGTTTGGGTTTTTTTTTTTTTTCCGCAGCATATTTTGCCCTTAGGCCAACAAGCTTACACTTTCTCTTCTCCCCCTCAAGACTTCATTTATTCTGGAAAACTTCCAAACAGAATCCTGATTCCAGGTCATAGCTTGATCCACTGCACTGGAATGTCAAAGGAGTGACTCATGGCTCTGGCTGTACCTCAGCAAGTCTTCAATAGTGTTTGTTTCTCGGCCCACTCAGTCCGCAACCCCTCACTTGGCCAGTGCCTACAATGGGTCTTTTTTTCAGTCTTACTTGCCTTCAGTCCCTTCACTTTTTTAAAACAATATTATGATTTAAAAATGATATGTCAAGGGGAAAACCAGAAGTGTATAAAGTTAAAAGTGGAAGTCCCCTACATTTCAGCATCACCCTAAGGGATACCAGTGTCCCACTGAAAGCATCCTTTAATTTCTAATCTTTCTTCCTCCTTTTAGGGCTCAGATTATACATAGTGTTCTGACTTGCTCTTATCATGTAAAAATGCATCCCAGGCACTCTTCAGTGTCAACACATACATACATCTCTCCCTCATTTTAAAATGTTTATTATTCCACACTATAGACACACTCAATTTATTTAACCATTCTTCTATACATAGATGTTGAGGTGTGGTCAAAATTTTTTGTCTTACAATATTACTCCAACAGACATCTATGTAACTATGTTTATGTATACTATTTCTGTAGGTGTGATGACTTGTGCTGGCAAAGTGTAATAAGAGATTATGTGCATCTTTAGTATTTATAAATATTATAAGTTGCTTTCTGAAAACATTTATCAGTTCATATTCTAGTTAGTTAAATATATCAAAGTTCTTGTATTGACATATATCTTTGTCATAATAAGAAGTTTAAAAATGTTGTCTTGTTTTTATTTACTTGATTTACTTTATTTATTTGAGGTTGATTATATTTACATAGGTTTATCTGTACACAGTCCTCCTTTTGAAAATTGCTCTGCATATCCTTACCCATTTAAAAAATTTTTACTGCTTCTCCTTTTCATGAGTTTCTAGACTCTGTTTGTCAGTATGCATATTAACCCTTTCCTGATGTATATACACATATTGCAAATATTTTCTCCAATTTAGTAACAATGTTTTGGTTCTTTTCACTGCACAGAAATATTAAATTTTGTTATAGCTGTTTAATTTTTTCTGCTATTGCTTCTATTGTTTTCATCATGATATTTCTAACTATTGTTATAAATATAATCAATATGGTAAATGAAACAGCCTCTTCTATTTTCATTAGGACTTTTATGGGTTTTTTTTTTAAGTTTAGATTGTTAATGCCTCTGGAATTTCTTCTGTGATATGGAGGAAGATAATGAATTAGTTATGCTTAACTCACCAGAAGGCATTTTAATTCAGATATCAATTTGTAACAGTAAGTAGACACAGTAGGGTTATTCAGAGACTCCTACTTCTTCCAACCTCTACAGAACAAGTCAGCAGGTATCACTAGAGCACACCCAGCCTATGGCCTATTTTTTGTAAATATGTACTATTAGAACACAGCTATACCCATTTGTTTATAGTGTTCGTATATATGTTTATAGTGCATCAGGCAGAAGACTTGAGTAACTATGATATAGGAAGGCTAAGGCCTAAAATACTTACTATTGACTCTTTATAGAAAAGGTTTGCTGTCTCATGGTCCTTAGTTACCACATGGGAGAGAAAGCTCATGGAGAGTCTCCTTGGATGGGACCTGGAAGTGGAATACAAAGCACTTCTACATATGTTCCACTGGTTGGAATACACTTGCATGGTCTCGCCCAACTACTTGGAGAGCTAAGAATGTGAGTTAGTGTGTGCCTGGGAGGAAGGCAGTGATTAGTCACTTGGCCACAGTATTGTCTGCAATTACTCATTTATTTCTATTGTTAGTGGGGTTGTTAGGGTCAGAGCCAGGGCTCTAGCAGCCTTAACCAACTAGCCTAGCCAACTCCTCAATATGCCAGTTAAAGGGACAACTGGTGTCCTGGTGGTACATGCCTTGGGAAATGAAGGCAGGAAGATCAGGAATTTAGGGTTATCCTTGATTACACAGAAAGCTCTAGGCCACCTTGGGTTATATGAAATCTTACCTAAGAAAGAAAGAGAGAGGGGGGATATAAAGAGCAGAGAAAGGACATTTATTTAATGAGGCCACAATGGGAAGAGGAGTTAAAGAAGTCCAATGATCTTCCTGCCCCAAGTCCACACTCAGGTTTAATTTAAATAGAGGGCAAGAAGTATTCACAACTAAGCAGTCAAGGTGTGGTCCTGCCATTGCTGACCCATCTTTGTCTTGGCTCTAGTCCTTCCTGCATGGTAGATTGACAAGTTTTCAGAACTTTGTGAATCTCTTCCAAGGAAGCAAGTTCCCCTTCTGGCAGGTACCAAGGCCTCAGCCTTTTTCCTCCCCAGCAAAAGATTCCTGGGGAAATTCCAAATCCATGGGGTCTGTTGTTTCAATAATCTGATGGCTGAAGGGAGGAACACGGTGTTTCCTTTTAGAATATTGTCACTCTTGCCAGGAGTTACACTGCCTCCCTATTTTAAATCACAATAGGCTAGATTTTATTGCTAAAATGAACAGTCCCAAATCTCTGTGGCTTATTTTATTCCTCACTCATACTACATGTCAACTAAGGACCATAAGGATGGGGCTGCTCTGTGTTGTCACTGGCTGCCATCCGATGGAGCTGTCACCTCTATGTACCTCACTGTTTCTAGTATTGAAAAGACAACAAGGTGATCTGTGCGCTAGCTCTAGACTTTTTTTTCTTCCAGGAAGTGATATTTATCACTTTCATCCACATTTCACTGGCTAAAGCAAGTTGCAGGGTATGCTCCAGTCAAGTGAAGAAGTGGAATCCCATTACTGTTTTTGAAGAACTGGAGTTATCTGTCAACAGCCCTATTGAACAGCGCATTCGCATAGGCTCAATGCATTCATCTCCTCCCTGAGGGACATAATCTGGATTCTACTCAGCGATTGCACCCAGTCAAAGTCCAGGATCCCCTGGTGTTAGCCTGCTCTATCAGGTCTAATGTTGTATGATGATGTGGAACCTGGCAGCTGCATCATTCTGTCCACAACTACTCACTCAGATATTGATATTCAAATAGATACTCTAACTGATGGTGGCCTACTGTGGGCTATCATGAAGGTGAACTTTGCTCTGAAGGACCACACATAGAGAATTAGGAACCCAGCAGGACTGGGAGGGAAAGCAGGGAGTGGGATTTTGCTGAAATCAATACCGCAGGAGTCAGCTTTATTGACCCCCGCCCCCCCCCCGCCCCCATGTTTACAGTGAAGCACACTGGGTAGAGAGTGAAGGTAACAAGGTGAAAGAAAGCAATAGCTACCGCTGTAAAATATCTGCATGGAAATATTAGGAAATTTAGATGAACACACTGCCTCTCAGAAGACATGATGATAGGATACTTGTTTGCTTCAGAAAGGACTTTTACTTTTTTATTTAGTTCTTTAAAAAAAAAAAAAAAGTAAACAAAGACTCAGATTACAATCTTGAAAACATCATGTTGAACAACCCCAGTCATACTGGCCAGTCACATAACCTCCTGGTCATAATTTCAAATAATGTAAATTTTCAAACAGTTTTCCAACATCTGCTCAAAAACATTGTCTTTTTTTTTTCATAGTCTACTTCTGTGGGCTTTTATATCTCCATGTAATAGTAGGAATGTATTTCATATGCTTTTAAAATTATTTATGCTTGACTCATCAAAATACTGCTATTTGATGTGCAAGAAGCTTTTACTTACATTTCAACGAACATTTTAAACCCTCGCTTCCAGAAACTGAAGGTTTTATTTTTTCCACAGTGAATTAATTTCAGCAGCCAAAGGTCTAAGTTTGATTCGAAACTTACTCAGTAAAAATTTATAGAAGTCTGGTTGCTTTTACTGGGCCCTTCTCAGTCTCTTGAAAGATACTATTGTTTTCTTAGAGTTACTTTATCTGTGTCATTTTGTGAGCTGGGCCTCCCTTCCCCCTAGAGATTAGCGGGAGTCTGGTTTGTCCTGTGGTGACTGCTTCTACACCTATGTTTTTTCATCATTTCGAAGCTTTGACTTCTCTGCTCTCAGTACACATAGCCATTATTATTATAGCCATGACTTACTGGAAAGCTACCTTCAAATATGAAAAGGCCAGATCTGGCTTCTGAAAACCCTTTCATCCCTCTGGTCATATTCAGTTCTTGAAAGTATTTTTCTGTCAGACTTCAGTAAGCAAGTTGGATTTGGAGTCCAGGGAAGGTTATGAAGTAGAAGAAAGGATTGAAAACTGAGTTCAGTGTTACTTCCAAAGCCCTCCTAGGGAAGCAACAATTTATTATTCATTTGGGAATTCTGATCAAGGGGAATATCCTCTCAAAACTTAAGTGACTGGCTTTGCCAGAAGATCTGAAATGGGAAGCAAATTCCAAGTTGAATTGTTTTAAGTTACTAATTCATCTACATTTAATAAGCAATAGGATGACTTCCAGAAGCAAGGTTGGGTTTTTTTATTTGTCTTTGTTTTTGTCAGCAAGGCAGGGCTAGACTGGGTTCAAATTCTTCCTCCATATACTATAGCTAAAAACTTAGGCAAGTTATTTAATCTATCTCTGTGACTCCTTTCCTATTTATAAAAAGGGCAAAAGTCATATCTACCTGATAGAATTATCTGAAGGATTAAATTAGCTAATATAGCACACACTAGTGTTATATTTGTGCTTCACCAATCCAGCCCGTGTGGTAGCAAGAACACCCCAAGCCATCCTCTCTTTTAACTAGCTGGGCTTTGTCAAGGAAAGTATGATGTATTGTAGAGATGAACATCACCTAAAAGGCGTATTTTATTTCAAATAATGGCTTCCTTCAATGGAATGATGCACAATCCTGCTTGACACTCTGCGCCCCAACGCTATTTGGAGCAGGAGACAGCCTGATCTGATATTTATAATGGGCTCTGACACCCCATGAAGCCGCTGAGAAAGTTACTATTGGGAAAAAAGGCGGCTAGGAAGTTACCCTTCAAAAATAAACTGGAGAGCCGCCTGCATTTCCCTCTGCTGCCTCTGGAAGAGGTGTGCTATCTAAAGTGCTCCCATCATGAATAACGATTGAGGAACTGCCTTTACTCTCTCCACTGCTACACTCGCAGGCAGAAACCCCACGGGCCGATGCTACCGGCGTGTCACTGTAGCTCGGTTATCTCCCACAGTTAGAACCCAGCAGGAGACCGGCCGCGAAGGCGAGGGGCCGGAACACTCCAGCTTAGTCGGGTTTTGAAGGTCGGACCTAGCCCAGCACTTATCCCGGAGCCTGATTTTCCGCGGCATTTCCGAATAAGCTATCTTTGTTTACATTTTGAGCTTGGCTCATCTTCAGAAAGCATTACTACCTTCTGAAGAGAGCAGCATCTTGCTATGCAGACTGCGCTGGGGGCAGCAAAGTTCATCTTCCCGGGTAGGGAAGGGCGATTCTCTCGCCACTCGCGCGCGCTGTGACCCATGTTTGGATAAGAGGGGGAGGTTTCGGGGAGGTGGAGGTTGGGGGTGGGAAGGCGAGGAGGTTGGTGCCGGGCAAGCCAGAAAAGTGCGGAAGCTGGATGGGGATCTTTCTAGAAAGTAGGGTGGGAAAGGAGCTGGGGAGGGCGTGCGGGGGAACGGGATCTGTCAGAACGTGCGTGTGAGCCGAAACAAAACCCAGGGAGGCGTGAGCGGCGGCGTGCGAGCGAGCGGGGAGCGAGGGGCGCCGGCTCGGGAGGGTGCGCCTGGTGAGTGACACGGGGGCGGGCGGCCGCCGGGCGGGGGCGGCTGCGCGGGCGGGAGTGTCCCTGCTTGGGGCGGCCGAGCCCCAGCAGGCAGTGCAAGAATCCAGTCCTCCGGCCGTGCTGGCTGCGCCGTCCTCCGCGAGCACCGGCAGCTCGGGACGGCGTGCGGCCCAGCAAAGGCTCCTGCTCCGCCCGCCCTCCGCGCCGCAGGGGCCGCCGCCGCTTGCGCCCCCCGCCCGGGATAGAGCGGCCGCGCTCCTCCGAGGTAAGCCAGCAGGCGGGCCCCCAGCGCGGGGACGTGGGACGCGGCAGGGCCTGCGCGGCCGGGATGAAGGACCTTGGTCCCCGCCGCCGGCGCGGTCCTTAGCCTGTGCTCCCGGCCGCCGCCTCCCGGGGCGCTGGGTGTGGCCGAGCTGAACGCGGACGCGGGCACCGGACGCGGCGGTTGCCGTTCTTCCTCTCCCGGCCGGCGCGGGCGGTCATCGGGAGGCGCCCCCGGCAGGCGTGTGTGACCGCTGCGCTCGACGTGGACCCGCCCGCCCCGAGTTGAGTGGCTCGCGGTCCCCAGCCTGGTAGCTCCGCGCTGGCGCCTGCTGCCCTCCCGCCGCGGCCGCGCTCCAGCTCCCGGTGCGGGGCCGGGGTCCCGGGCTTCCCGCGCCCCTCGGCGCCAGCCGGTGCGGGTCCCTGGGCGTTCGTGGGCGCGCGGCGAGGGTGCGTCGGGGAAGTGGGCGCCCCGGGCGCGGGACAAAGCGGTCGTCCGGCCGCGTCTGGGCGGATGGACGACCCCCCCGCCCGCGCCTCCCCTCCCCCAGTCCGCCGGCGGTGGGCGGACTGCAGCCTAGACCCAGGGTCGTTTCCAAGACGCAGAAAGAACTTGACTTTTGCGTGCCTTGGAAGATCGCGGTGCTTACTCGCACTCTTCTCTGTGGTCTACGCTGACTGCGGACATAGGGGTGAAGGACCGAGCCTCCACCTGGACCGGGATGCGACGGAAGCCTCCCATCATTTCCTTCCCATCCTAGAGAGTGGAGGCTTCCAGTGCGCAGAACGGTTGGTGTGTTTGTGAACTTGATGAGATTCGGATTCCCAGCAATCCTGGTTTTTAAGCAGATGCCAAGGTTTTGGAGACCTGACACTTTCATTAAAGATTTTTTATGTAGCATTTTTCCTTTACAGTGACTGTAGCTTGAGAACTATAGAAAACCCTTGAACTTAAAGAACCTTTCTTCCCCTTTCATGAAACGTTATGTGTAGTATTTTCACTTACCTAAAATGATTTATTAAAGTATCAGCCTCTTTGCAGGTCCACAGATTTTAAGAAAAAACAAACTTGGATTTTATAACCTGTGAAGAGAAAGAGGAAAGTTGCGTGGTCTTTATATCATCATTTTATTTTGTTTTAAAGGAACAATTCATTGCTACCCTAATTCTGCTTTCCAGAGATTAAGCAGATGTGCATTATGGCAGAGGAAAGAAAGGACAGGAAGTCAGAAATAGAAGAGACTATTCAAGTAGTAAAGTCAACTATTTTGAAAGAACTCTTTTAAAAAGTTGCCTTCTGAATAAAGTATTTTACGAGCCTTATTGAAATTGTGTTACTTAACCAGAAAGCAATGTGTTGTGTAGATGGGGGCAGTCTTAGCAAGTAACCATAGTGCTTAAAAAATATCTGTATCTGATGTCTGTTCTTTAACCAGAAAAAAATTAACTTTGGGAATGATTTTCTATTTGGACAAGGCAAATACTACTGTAGTCTCTAATTAGAGTTTTGGAATAAACTCAAGCTGGGTTAAAACCTTTTTCTATGGAGCAACAGAACAGAACACATGTCAGATTCCGTATGGCTTTAAACACACACACAGACACACACAGACACACATACACACAGGACTAGCTCCAAAAGAAAATTTGTATAAAAATACAATCACTGGAATGCAGAAATTATTTCAGAGATTAGTAAAAACAGCTGAACATCTGGGAAAGGAGTATATTAATTGGCAATTTTCTTTCTTTAATCTGAAATATTAAATGATTTCCTCAGGATCAACTTAGTGTGCTCGATTAGGCAGGCAAAATGATCAGTGCTTCTTTTGTATTCCTTCTGTTGGAGGGAGCCCCTGAAAAGAGTCTTCAGTTGTTAGTTTCTTAATTTTCAAGTGGCCATGTAGAGAGAGGTATCCTTGGGCTTGAGAAGCTGCTCCGCCAAGTCAGCAGTGATCAGAGAAACAAAACACCTAGGCCACAGCATGGCTGTCTCTGAAACACTGCCAGATAGGTCACCTTTGCCATGGAAGTGGCAATATTTTTTTTTTAAGAAGTCAGGCTGTAGCAATGCCTCTTTTCAGTCCTTATTTTCATCAGTTTCTTAGTCTGCAATCAGAAAATTGTGCCACCATTAACAGCAAATGTTCATTGATGGTTGTTTATTGGAAATGCATAGGTGGTCTTCATTACCTTTACACAATTGCAATCAACATCTTATGAAATGAGTCAGGATAAGAAGTTTGGGTTCCAGTTTTGATATGATGGAAAAAGTAGAAGTGGCTTATGGTAAGATTTAGTTTGCTACCAGCTGTCTTGCCATGTGACAAGAGTGATTATGTGCTTGTATGCATCTGGTAGATACTGCTTAGTCACTCTTCTCTGGTTTTGCTTTCCTGGTGATCTTCCATAGTGCTTTTACTGTTATTTGACTATGATAATTGAATCTGATGGTGGTTCTAATGTGTGTACCCAGAACAGTAACTTTTATAAGCATGACACAGGATGTGAGGGCAAAAACCATATGGACAGATTTGAATGGTTGTGTGTATTTATCTCTGAATGGTTGAACATAATTCATCTAATCAGTTAATTCTATCACTGTTCCACCTTAGAGTGTAATCACACAATTAAAATAGAATTTTCATTATACAAACAGTTAAAAACCCAGTAAACATGATTATAGGAGAAAAACAAACCTTATTTTTTCTTTCCTCTTTTGAAGTTGTCTGCTATGAAGGTGTTATTTCCTTGACACATCAAAATGGCTAATTTAGGGTTGTGATGTTTGTTATGTAAATAGGCCATATGTTGAATTTCTATAGACATTTATCTGTTCTGTGTTGTAGCAGTGGGTAGAAACCCCTAAGTACAATAGCAAAAATAATCTGGGAAGACAAATCTCTACTATAGATTTCTTTTCCATTATGTTTATTTGATAGCCAATAGTTTTATTTTCTTAAAAAACTCCTTAAATATGATCTACCTTTCTATCCTAATATATCTTTGACTGTAGTACTGATCAGTTTCCATTCCCATTTATTTGCTTGTTTAACAGACTTTTCATGGTGGATGTCCAGCTCTCAGGCCAAAGGGTATAGGCATGCTAACAGATTTCTTCCCATTTTCTGCTACACATGTTCCTTTGATGATAAGAAGACTTAACATTTCTTAATATTTTGAGGTTTCTCTGGATCACAAAATCTAGGAATCACTTCAGACTCTCTCCCACTGAGAAACCTTGACAACTTTTTCTTTGTGACAATTTCCCCAAGAGCATACCCCAGTATTTTCTTTTCATTCTTCATTGCTGCTTGGAGCCCAAGTTCTCAGACTTTACTCTCTGCTAGTGCTGTTTACACCCCTCTCTTTCCAGGTCTGTTTGTATTGAGTTCCCCCATCTCATGTGCTTTCACCACACTGACTTCCTTCTAAAATGCTTTTCATTAGATCACTTCTCAAAGAGTATCTCACAAGAAACTTGTGGTAAGCTCAGCTTACTTGATTCTAAGCCAGTGCTATTTCCAGTGCAAGGTGGTCCCCAACTGGAGATGATCTAGCTTAAGATTTATCAGCTTTATGTAATACAAACATGATATGCATCCAGCAGAAACTATACTTTGAATATTCATCTTTTCCTGGGCTAGTGATGCTCACTTTGGTATTCTCTTGTTGGTGCTGAGCAGTGGCAGTGAGCTACCACTTCTACTGAGCCATAAGGTCAGGAAAGGAAACAAAGAATGTGCTACATGTGTCTAACCTGAAGCCCAGTGGGTCACACAGAGTACAAGATAGCTATGATGGTGGCTCAACACAAAATCATAAATGTAAGATATGAGACTTTAAAAAAAAATTTTTTTTCTTGTACCTTGATCGCACAGTTCTCTAGTGTGAACATTGTAGATGGCAGCGTCCTGGCACAGTGTTAAAAGGATGGATACCTCTTCCTGTATTGCTAATGGTTTTAGATATGTGTTCAATAAATGACATGATTTAAACACTTGCTATAAAATAGTCTTTCTGTTAGATGACTTGCCCAGCTATAGGTCAATTGAAGTGTTCTGAGCATGTTTAAGGTAGACTAAGATTATCTCTGACATTCGGCAGGTTTAACAACCTCCTTCTAACTTACTGTGGGTTTATTGAGAGTCTTGCCACAGTAAGCCAAGGAGCACCTATAGTTCAAATACTTTCCATTCCTCCTGCCCTTGGCTGGCATAAGGTCCAACCTCCCAGCCTGGTAATCATGTGCTTTATATTCTTGCCCAAATTTAATTCAACAGTTTTATTTTCTACATTTTAACATGAACCTCCTGTTTCTACTGCTTGGCTCCTTCTGCCCTTCTAAGATGACGTGCTCATTTTCATTTGTTCTCTTTTGTTTATGCCTAGCTTTTTTTTTTTTTTTTTTTTTTTTTTTTTTCCCTTCTTTTTTTTTTTTTTTTTTTTTTTTTTTGCCCCAGCTGTCCTGAACTCACTATATAGACCAGGCTGGCCTTGAACTCACAGAGATCCGCCTGCCTCTGCCTCCTGAGTGCTGGGACTAAAGGCATGCGCCACCACGCCAGGCTAGAATTGTCTTTTCTGTTTTTCTCTGACCTAACCACATTCTTCAAATTCAAGCCATGGCTGTGTTACTGTCACTGTTTCCTCCTCCTCCTACCCTTCTGTCTCCATCATTCTTAAATTTAGACCCTTAGATCTTCTCCTGCACCACTGAGTACCTTATTTTTACTTCCTAGATAGATTGCAAGTTACTTGAGGGTGCTGATGTACCTTCTAACTTCAAACCATCTGTAGGTCTTTGGTCATAGCAAGCAATTAATTAATTTCTTCTTTGAAGAATTAATGTCAGAAGGCTGATTTGTCCTTAATTGATGGTCTTTGAGATTCTCTCCATGTTGCTCATCATTGTGTTTTGGGGGCCTAGCTCGAGTCTGACACTTAATCATGACCTCAATAAATATTTGTTAACATAGAAATTAATGTTGACATTGGATGAAAAGGACAGGCATTTCAAGGAGGTGTCTGTCAAGGAGTTTTTCTCCATTTTTCTTTTCGGTGATTTTAATCAGTCTCTCCATTCATCATCTGTGAGGATTCTGCGGACTCAGCATTTCCCAGGATTGAGATAATGATGGAGTCTGGCAGTTGTTACTTGGACTAAGAAGGCTACCGTTATTTTAAGGTGGGAATGGGACCCAATAGTGAGCAAAAATTAAAAAAAAAAGGCTTTATGCAAGTATTTTATACATAAGACAGACTTAAAGTTATCAATTATATAAGAATGCTGTTAATTGGCCTTAAATTTTCAGACTGTATGCAGGGGTACCTAGCCTTTCCCTTTAAAAGCATCCTTGTAAATTAAAAACTGTAATAATCATCTGGGACTCCATCTAAGAGTGAAAGGTGAGTTAGAGAAGAGTTTGCCACATTCACATAACGTATTCTGAGCAAAATCCAATTCTGTAAACTTATTTTGTATTTTTGAGGGTTCTTTCGTAGAAAGCATCATGTCTACTGAGGAGTTTGGTCTAGCAGGAGAATAACATGCATCCAAGAAAGAAAAATCTTAAGGAAGTGCAGAAGAAGAAAAGTTTCCTTCTTTTGGGAAATAGAGACGTCTGGAATGACAGTTGTTTGGGCTGATTATTAAAGGAATTAAGATTTCAGTAGCTATTATTGGGTATTCATTTTAACATCAGTTCTCAATTACATTACTACTGCTTCTAAGCTGTGGTCTGCAGTGTTCAATAATGGAACCTAAAGAATCTATAGATGGCCCCAGTAACCATGCGTGATGCCACATGCAGAACTGACCATGAAATAAAACGCAAAATAAATCTTCTAAGCTGTATATCCCATTGTGTTCCTGGATTGTACCTAGCTCATTTAGAATGCCCAGAGGGGCCTTCTGCTCTATGGCATAGTACAAAAACTGACACTTTCCAGTACTGTAATGAGAATTCTTCAGATTGTGACCCTAAGCAGCCAGTGTGGGCTCTGCCCAGAACTTCTACTGTCGCTCAGGAAATGACTATAAACACACTGTTAATAATACAGAACCCTCAACCAATTCTATAGAATTACCCTATGGACACCAAAACTAGGGCCAGTGGATGCATAGTTCATTAAGATAGGACAGCTTTCCTTATATTAACCCCAAATCTGTTCAGCACTTGACTCATGTACTGTAAAGAAAGGATATAGACATGTAAATCACCATTTAAAAATTTTTGTTGAATTTTTATTGAATTCTTGAGATTTTCATACAACATAATTTGACGGTGTTTAGATCTCCCCCCCATCCACATCTTCCCTTACTGCCCCTACTCAATTTAATATACAATATACTCTATTATATATGTACACACACACACACACACACACACACAATAAGGCCTATGGATTCTAATTTATGTCCTCAAATGTCCTTCAGTGTGGGTCCATCTACTGGAGCCTGTTTAACCTACCAAGAGTGCCATCCTTGAAAGAAACTGTCTCTTCCCCTCCCAGCAGCCATTGGTTGCCAAAAGTTCTTAGGTTGGGCTAGGATTTCTTACCCACTTTGCCATGCCTATGCTGGTATTTTGTCTGGTTTGAAGTTGCCTGGGACTTCTGTATGTTGTCACCATTGCTGTGAGTTCATATGAGTAACTCATTAGCTGTCTGGAAAACTAGATTTTCTTGTGGTCATTCACCACCTCTGGTTCTTATATCTTTCTGCCCCACTTCTACAATGATCCTTGAGCCTTGGTAGGCAGAATTTTGATAGGTGTCCTATTCAGGGATAAGTGCTCTGTAGCCTCTTGTTCTCTGCACATTGGCCAGTTGTGGGTTTCTGTGTTAATCACCATCTTCTGCATAAGAAAACCTTGCTGGTGAGTCTAGAGATGCATTAATCTATTGGTATAATAATAAATCATTAAGAGTCAGTTTAATATAACAACTATTTAATAGAAAAAACGGTATTAGGCTCTCCCCATCATGCCCTGTGACATGTCTACCCTCGGATTCTTTTTTTTTTTTTTTTTTTTTGGTCTTTTTGAGACAGGGTCTCCCTGTAGCCCCAGCTGTCCTGGAACTCACTATATAGACCAGGAGGCTGGCCTTGAACTCACAGAGATCCACCTGCCTCTGCCTCCCGAGTGCTGGGATTAAAGGTGTGTGCCACCATGCCCAGCCAGCCTTAGATTCTTAAGCCTGATAGCAATGTCAGGTATGGACTTCATCCTTTGAAGTGGCCCTTAATTCCAAGTGGAGAGTATTTGGTTACTCCCTTAAGACTTGTGCCACTGTTGCACTGATTGGGCATATCTCAGCAGGCCAACTGTTGTAGTTCCCAGGATTCACAGCTGGGTAAGGTTTATGATTACTTTTTCCTTCTGGTAACATGCATAGCCCCTTCCAGTACTGTGAAAGCTTGCCAATAGAGATGAGGCTCTGAGGTCAACCCCAGCTTGATTTCTCCTTATTTGTTCTACAGTTCATGTATGTAGTGTCTTCAGCAATAGGATTTTACTGTCAAGTTCTGGTGGGTAACCAAGAGCAGGAGTAATGGCCAGTAATGTTTGAGGGTCTTTGGGACCCCTGGTCAACAGCTTTAAGAGAGGGAGTCCATTCCTGGCATTGGGTTTTACTTTGCTAGCCTATGGTATCTAATAGTGGCAATGTCCCCCTGTTATATGGTAATGCCTTTTAATCTCTTTTTATAATACATACACACACACACACACACACACACACACACTTTAAGAAGCTTCTATAGGGTTACTTATCCCTCCTTATACTCCCTCCTCTGCTTTGCCCTCCCATTCCCCGCCCCGTTTAACCCTTTCTACTTTATTATTCTAAGGTCCCTTCCTGTCACTTGGCTTGATTCCTTAATTCTCCTTAGGGAACAAGATACTACCTGTGACAAAGCACTTATTGTTAATGACATCCAATTCCTAGAGATTTGGAAAGATTGAATATGGTCATCATCAAAGTTATCACTTATTGATCAACTAATTTAAATATGACACTGAACTTGAAAGATAAGAGTTTATATACCCCTTTAAGAGGGGAACACTCACAGACACTTATTCTCTGTGTGTGACCAGTTGTAGAACTCTGTAGTAGTCTCCATCTATTTTAAAAAGAAGCTTCTTTGATGAGTGGTGACAGGTATATTTGTCATGTGTATTTGACACATGTCATTTGTATTTGGCTATGTTTACAGTGCCACACATTAGTTCCCTTCCTTTGAGTCCAATTGGCTTTAAGTCCAATTATAAAGCTGTTGATAACCCCCAGGATAAAAGTGCCACTACTGTACAGATACAGTTTGCTGTGCCAGTCATTGTTGTGGTTATTAGACTTTAAAGCTGAGGTTGAGCAATTGATTGATTTTTCTCCCTTAGTAGCTTGCATAGTGTCTTCCAAAAAGATGAGAGCTAGTCTTCAGGGAAGAGGTTTCCAGGTCAGTTCCAGATCCATTACTCCAAGTCCCGTGTGCAAAGTAGGTCCTGTCTTCAGCAATAGGAGCTTATCTTCAAGTTCTAGGAGGCAATTAAGGGCTGTGGCAATAGCCTGTGTTATTTTGGGAGTCTCTTAGACTACTCTGACCAACAACTCGAAGGGAGGCTTCTACCTAGTACTGTGTTTCTTGATATATAGCCTTCAGCTATACACGTGCACTCATGTACAGATAGTGTATGTGTATTTTTCAGTAGGCCTTTGAACTGATGCATTTCCCCTCTGGTTTTTCATACCACCTAAGCATTATTTTTCATACCTGGTCACACACAGAGAATAAGTATCTGTGAGATGCCCATCCCTAAGTAACACGTCTACAATGGAACCTCTACACCTAAGGCTCATCATGGTATGTAGTAGAAGGTGAGGAGGGCGTAGAGAGGCTACTAATGCATCTCTCGACTCTTACCAGCAAAGCTTCTTCAAGCAACAGAAAGCGATGAACATAGAAGACCTCAACTGGCTAAAGTGTAGAGAATAAGAGACTGCAGAGTAAGTGTCCCTGGATAGGACTCCTGTATTAAACCTCATCTGCCCAGGGCTCAGGGATCATTTTGGAAGATGTCGTGGAAAGATAGTAAGAACCAGTAGTGGTGCATGACCATAAGGAAACAGAGTCTTACAGGCTCCTGGGAACTTGCTTATGTGAACTTACAGCAGTGGTGACAGCATGCACAAGACCCATGCAAACTCAATCAGACAAAAAGCAGCATAGAACTGGGGAAGTTTGCAGGAGACCCCAACCTTAGCCAAGGAAATTTTAGCAGTTGATCACTGCTGAGTGAGGGAAAGTTGATCTTCTTTATGGGAGAGATTCTAGACAGGCTAAACAGGCTCTATTGAATGAACTCACACCAAGGGACGTCTGGGTACAAAACTTGACTCGATAGGCCTTAACATATATGACAGAATGCATGAAATCCAGTGGGTGGTCTACTGGGGGGGTGCACATAGGGGAGAGAGTCTAAATATGATTAAGGTGTATTATATGCAATGCACAAAAACTCAACAAAATATATTGAAAAGAAAGAACACTGAAGTTCAGGGAAGTTACAGAACTTGACTGACCATAAAAAGTTGATATATGACAGTTAATTTCCTTGGTGTCTGAACCCCAAGCTCCTGCCTTTTCTTACACCACACTGTGAGTAATGCGCCATGATACTGAAAATGTTTACCTATCAGTTCTGCTCCAACAGGGACCCAGTCAGAAACACTACTAGCTACAACCAAGCGGCCATGGCTGTGGCTCTGTAGATGATAATCAATGCCTGAAGTGACGATTCAGATGAAATCTACAAGTGTGTCAAAGACTTACAGTGTTTCATACCACATCTTGAATGTTCTAGAAAAACAAGTGAATCCTTCCTGTCTTCAATTTGATATTTTATGCATGATATGTAAAAGAAAAGAAAAAAGCTGTCTTTATGCATGATCATACTGTTAGCCTCAATACCCAGGGCTCCCCTATTCAAATGCTCAACTAATCGTGGATTGGAAACACTTGAAAAACTTGTGTTTCTGTTGTCATTCTCTAAGCAAAACAGAGCAACTGTTTGGCATTTATATTGAATTATGTGTTATTAGTCATCCAGAGATGTTATGTGTACCAGAGGAAGTGTGCAGGTTCTTTGTAAGATATATGCCATTTTATATAAGGGACTTGCATAGCCATGCATTCAAGTATCTGAGAAGGGTCCTGTAACCAATCACCTGTGGATACAAAGGGATAAATACATTGCACCTGTATTTCTAATTAATAATAGTTTGCAATAATAATGTTCCATCTTTCTTATCTGAATATCAGGATCGTCTTTCACACTCTCTCTCCTTCTTTCCCTACTTCTAGTCTGATGATGGATGGTCCTTCTAGATGCTGCCTTCTCTTGCTTTCTCAGTAAGCATATGTGAATCCTTTTTGTCATGTAAGGACAAAATAAGGCAAGTCCCATTGGGCCTTCACTCTGGCCTGGCTGTATTTCATCTCGTTCCTGGTCTTAGGAAAGTTCTTGTGTATTGCTTCTCCTCACCTTCCTTTCACTTCCAAGTCTCTGCAGTATTCCTGTTCTCTCAGAACACCCTGGTCATTCAACCACTAGATAGTTGAGAATTTCTGCTATTTTTTTGTTGTTTCTTTTTAGTTTTTTAAAGACAGCATCTTATTGTATAGCCTAGACTGGTCTTGAACTCCTGATCCTCCTACCTCCATCTCCCAAAGGTTGGGATTATAGGTGTGCATCACGACGATTGATTTTATTTCTTGACCTGATAGGGCCATTTGGTGTTACTTTAACTCTCTGCTCTGTAAAATGTTGCCCCTCCCTCCTTTTCAGAGTCATCCGTTTCTCCTGAGTTGTTGTCTCTTACAGCTATTCTGCCTTGGCCCTCTATGCAGGCTTCTCCCCACCTCTCAAACCTCAGCATCCCCTGGAGTTAAGTCTCTGCTTGCTCCTCACCCTTTCCCCAAGGCAGCTCATATATGACTTGCTTCTGCCTGCCACCTGTATGTTACTGATTCTTAAATCTGTAATTCCAATTGGGAACCTTTTCTGGTATCTGCTTCAGGTACTTTAAACTCAATGAGCCCCGATTCTATTCCCCAGCTCCAAGCCAGCATATGCCGCTGTGCTCTGTGTCAGTTAGTGAAACCACTTCACCAAGTTTAAAATGTAAGAGTCGCTGTAGATGCCTCTTCTTCAGCCCCTACATTTTCTTGGTCACTGAGCCCTGTATAAACTAGAGGACTGTCCTTTCAAACTCCCAGGAATCTGGCCTCTCCTTTCTACACAGTTACTATCATTGCTGGGGTCAGGCCCTCAGTCCGTCTCTTGAGGTTTATTCCAGCAGCTCAGAACTGGTCTCTCTGCCTTCTGGCTGGCCTGCCTCCAATCCATTTCTCACAGTGCTGCCTTTCTAACAGGCAAACCTGATCATGACTCTCCACTTCTTAAAATCCTCCAGCACAGTGACTGTAGCTGAGGATAAAGTCTAAGCTTCCTAGCAGGACACAAAAGCTCCTTTGTGAGAGGAACTTTCTTTTCAGGTGTGTATTCATCTCCTTTAATGGTCACGGGCCCTGATGTCTACCTCTGTCCATGGCATCCTCACTAAAGGAAATGAGTTGTTATAGGAAAGAAATGATGGGAGGGATGGGAACAAAGGAGAGAATTGTGCTGTCCAGTACTATAAGTACCACTCACTACTGCATGTGGCCATTGAGCACTTGAAACATTACTAGATGTGCTAGGAACGTAAAAGAAGACTTTATAGGGAAGAAGGAGGTGTTAAATACTCATTAGTATAAGTGTATATCTGTGCACATGTGTGTTGTTGCATGTGTATATGTGGTTATACATGTAGGGGCTAGAGATAACATTGGACATCTTCCTCAGTCAGTCTCCACTTTATATTTTGAGACAGGGTCTCTCACTGAACCTATCTGATACAGCTGGACTAGCTGTCTGATACCCCGTCTCTGCCTCCCCAATGTTGGGATTACAGGTACGCGTTGCTTGCTGTGCCTGGCTAAAATTTTTACATTGAGTACTAGAGATTACAAGACTACTACTAGAGATTGAGTTCAGTTTTTCATGCTTATGCAGCAAGCACTTTACTGAATGAGCCATCTCCCCAGCCCTCATTAGTATAATTTTCGCTACATGTTGAGATAGAAAAATTTTGGATATGATCAGTTAAATAAAATATATTATTAAAACTAATTTCACATTATTTTAGCTACTAGAAAACTTGAAGTTGCCAGTGTGGATTACATTGTAGTTTTATTAGACAGCATCATTACAGAATATATCTGCATTCCTAGGAGATGTACCTGGTACAGCTAAACCCATGAGCCTTGAGAATGATTAAGTCAGCCCTATAGCACAGAGAAGCAATGGTTGTTCAGTTTCTCAAATCCAGAGGTATAAAGTGCTTTAGAAAAGACTCAGAAACAGAGAGACAGATTCTGAACACCATAGGCAGGAGTCATGCCTATAATGTGTATAGTGTGGAAAGCTCAAGCATAGCTCTCTCTCCAGGCCTCCCCACTTAGTTTTAGGAGTAGAGCGGGAATCCTGTGGTATGGGAAAGGGAGTATTTGACATAGACAAAAAGGGAAAATAAAATCACTCCTAGGAGCTTCCTACTTGTGAGGTACCAGGTGAGATTCTGAGGGCTAGGTCTGTGAGAACCTTTATCCTGCCATTAGTCCGTCCTGGTGGGTTAAGTCACAGTGCTCCAACTGTCTAGCTCTTAAGATCCTGAACCAGTTCATGAATCAGTGAGTTTAGAGTCAATAATGTGCATACCATACAGTCATTGTGCACCAGGCAACACTCTGTGCCAAAAAGCTGATAAGTGCTCCATGGAAGTTATGCCAGATACTGAGAGAGGCCTTCTGTGCATCAGTTGGCCCCAAAGGCTTTGAGAGAATGGCATGGGGACTTTCAGAAAGGCCCAGCAGATAGTGAGCTGTATCCTAAGAGCTATGCAGAACTTTATGTCTTCACAGTGGAAAAGCGACAGGAAACTGAGCTCGTCAGGTTGGTGCAGGAGGGCAGAGGCCTCCAGGAGGAGGAGGTATTGGGAGAAACCAAGCTAATGAAGAGCGCAAGTTCAGAGGACTAGATTCCGTGGACATCTGGGAAAGGCAGTATAACTAAGCATCTTCTTGAGAAGGGATTGCATGCTATATTCTCTTGAGTGTTAAGGTTCTGAAAAGAACCTCCTCTTTTCTTGCTTTCACTGTGAACAGCTGTTTTTATTTGCTTTACGTAATCGGGAATTTGTATAAGATGTTGTTAAGGGCATTGTTCCTGTGCCAAATATAAAAGTTTGAAAGTCATAATCCACATTAAATGCCCTGGCAGGAGTAGTGAGCCACCCCAGTGTGGTTATTTTTGTTTACAGGATCTTGGACCACCTTGGGACCTTTGCAGAGGGAATGTCACCCACTCACATCTGGACCGTAATGACTCACCATCCAGTCGACCATGCACTTTGGTCAGGGAGTCAAACCTCAGCCTTGCTCTTGAGTTTCATGTTTTCCCTCTGTGCCAGGTTCTATTTGTCTCCCACATGTGAAGTCCTGCTTTGAGTTCTTTTGTGAGAATCCCAAGTCATATCCCTCCTCACCTTCTTCAGACAATATTGGTACCAATGAGCTGCAGGCCTTAGGCCTGAGTCACTTTTTCCCAGAACTCTTTGGTACTGACACCTACTAACAGTGGTCAAGAAACTTGATTATTTGTGGTATTTGAATAACTTCCTTGCATATTGGCTATATTAGTTAATTTTTGTTATTAAAACAAAATACCTAAGGAGACAAACTAAGGGTATATTTAGCTCACAATTTTGGAGGCTGAACGACATAGCTCTAGCTCTAGCAGGGGTCCCATCATGGTGGACGAAGTGCATGTATGTGTGAGGAAGAGACTGCATCTCAAAGCAGGAAGGCAGAAAGAGATGAGGGTCCCATAACCCCTTCCAAAGGTACACATCCAATGACCACAGCACCTCCCAGCAGGCCTCGCATCCCAACATTGCCATACTGAGGACCAGGCTCCCAACACATGAACCTTTGGGAGACACACACACACGCACACATACACACACAGACACACACACACACAAAATATTGACACTATATCAGTTGAGTTTCCATAGTTCCAGACCCATAACCCACAGATGCCCTTGGGATGGGCCACTCCACTGGTCTCTGGGTCCCATTTGTACAATATGCACAACTTGGAAGGAGAAGAGGAAGATAAGTACACAGCTCCTTTTCATAAATTATTATCCATCTGTGTGTTGTCTTCAGCGGCAAGGCTGATCTTTTGCGTTGAGGAAAAAAGTGACTGCCTTCATTGTTTGATTTCAGAATCCGTACTCCTTGAAAGGGATGCTTCAAATATCAAGTTTCCTTTAATATGTGGGAAATTCACATTACAAAAACTATCCTTTTTCCTAAGACCAGTGTGACTTGAAAGAAACAGACCAAGTTGGGCGTTTGAAAGTCCTGGTTTTTGACTCCTGATATTTTCTGACCGTATGAGCTTGGTCAAGTTGTTTAATCTTCCTGAACTTTGTTTCTGTCATATGTGAAGTGAAATTAATAACACCTGCTACTTTGTTGCGTTATATTATGACTAGATAAGACAATATAAAGTACCAGAGACTCAAATGCAAATACTGTGGAACTGGTGATTTAAACTTACTAGAAATGTGCTCCTTAGGTTGATCAATTTTATATACCCTTCCCTGAGACTGATAAAAGGGAATAAGAAATCCAGACCAAAGGGCCAAAATTCCACCTATTCGGTGGTAAAGAAAGAACCAGAAGGAAAGCTGCCTTCACATTTTAGTTAAGTCCAATCCTGTGTAATGTTTTGCATTTGTGGAAATAGTCATCTGGGATTGTGGCTGCATCATGAAGCCATGGAAGAAAAGCCTGTTTACATCCTCTGCCAGGATAACATAACAATAAGCAAAGCAGGTTTTTTGAATCTGTATAGTCAGGTGCACTGCCGTCAAAATAAACTTTTATTTCAGTTCTTAGCTGATAAATTACAAATAAAGGAAGTTGCTAAAATATCCTGAAAAGGAAGCTTCATGCACAAATCAGACACCAGGGACAGATTCTTTACACTGTTTTGTTGGAGCCATTCTCTCCTTAACTGTGGATGTTTGAGAAGCTCTTTCTTGGAGGCTTCATTGCTCACATGAAGAGGAAAGCCTTAAAACATGAGGAAGCATGATTCTGATTAGAGGCAATATTGTTCAAGTGTGGGCTGACTCTTGCACACTGGTGATTGCTAGCACCTGACGGAGGGAAGAAACCTCTGACTGAAATGCTACAAAACAAGAGTGTCTGATCTGAGGTGTTGCCACGTGTGATTGACAGGTGTGCGGATGGGCAGCCTACCATCATTAAAGGGCAAAGTGGGAGGTGTCCTGCTGGCTGCTGTGATGGCTGATGGCCTGCTCCAGGAGTCTAGGTCTTTCCGTCCCCTATGAAATCTGAGCGGTGGCCAGTCCTTCTGGCCCCTCTGCTCCTGTGCAGTCGATCACCTCACTGTAACACCCGAACCTGATACAGTATGATCTCAAAATTGTGAGTACTCGAGGACAAAATATACCTGCTTCCTCCGAAATTAAAAATGAGACTCTTCAGAAACGTTTAGTGCTGGTTTGTGGCACTGAATATATAAACTCATTTATTGTTCTGATGATCCCTGAGCAAGAACCATTTCAGCTTTGGTAGATGATAGCAACTCAGGTTTCCATGGCAACACTAATTTATAATTTCCAGATTTTGATAGAGTTTCACCTTCTGGACTCTTCTGGATTGCATTTCAAGTCAGTGTTTTATTATTGATTAAGGCAAGACATATTCAGATTATTGCTTACACGAGAAATACAAAGAGCACCTTCATGAAGATTTCCAAAAAGAAATGGAAGCATAGAATGCATTACGTCCTGTTAGTGCATACTGTAGTCCAGTGTCCTACCAATGCAGTAATCCCCTCCCAGTCATTTGAACCCATTGAGGGATGCAGACCTCGTACACTAATGATGCCATGTAATGCTAATGGCTGTAGTTGGCTACACTCCTAGATCTGAAGATTGTTTAGATTTGGGCCTTTTCCTGTGAGCACACCACACTTACCAAACATAGGTTCAGGGTGCTAAAATCTGCCTCCTGCGCCTTCCCCTTTTGTCTTCCACATGCCTTTTGCAGTACCACAGAATAGTCTGGTGGCTAGTGGAGCTCTTCAGATCTCTGACCACAGCTCTTGTTTCCTACTTGAACTCCTCTCCTTTCAGGGTGATAGAATCCCAGTGGTCAGTATTTCTCACCCTGCTAATGCTCCTACGGGACCCACCATGCTGTCTGCTTGCTTCTTAAGGGGTGGCATCTTCAGCTCAGCAAGCTAGGCCAGAGACTTCTGAGGAGGAAACACAGGGCTATTTGGCTCTAGAGGCCAAGGTCTTTTATTCACCTACTCAGATACCATGATGGCCTCCTTTGTAAGCCAAGGCCAGCCATTTTTAGTTCACATATGAAGGAAAACAGAACTTCCAAGTCTTTTTCTCAACACCTGCTACAGCTCTGGGATTCCCTCCTCTCCTTGAGCAGCTGATTATGTATTTAGAGGATTTCATCACATTTGTCCCGTATTTTTTTTTTTTTTTGTCAAATTATTTTTCCTTGTTATGAAGGCAGTTTTAAAATTTGATTTTTAAATCCAATCTGTTAGCGATACTTTCATTTACTTACCAATTGCATGTTTGAATTTGTGGATGTGTTTGTTTTTATTTACAGTGCCAGGGTTTTGCAAGTGCTAGGCAAGCACTCTTATCACAGAGCCACACCCCCAATGTCTGAAGATGTTGACTATGACAGGCTAAAGATGGATCTCTGGCTCTTTCTACAAGAGGTTTCTTGACATCAATATGAGGATTTTGTTAGTTTTTAAAAACAAAAAGTAGTTTGAATCAAAACTATTTTCTTTGTTGTCAAAGGGGAGGTGAAGTGTTAGATGCCTTCACAACACTTGCTGTTGCTCTGTTTGCTGCAAATCATGGAATCTGTTTTATGAGTGAAACAATTAATTCAGAATTAATTAATTAATTAGAAAAATCACTAAAAATTGCTTTTTAGTATGCCACTCAGCTCTTTTTTACAGAATCTTGCTCTCAAGATGAATTGGTGGAGTGAGAGGAAATTAGGTGCCACTCCAATGTGATGTCATGTTCAAACCTCGTAGGAGCCACAGTATTGGGCTGAGATATGTCCAGATAGTCATTGGGCACCTACATAAATGCTCCATGACACTGTCAGTTACATGACCATGACAGAATGCACTCAGATACTATGTCAGTAATGGATATGTCTTCTCTAAACAGAAGATTCTGTTTTATTTGCAATTTTTTTTTCCTTTTACACTATGACTTTTTAGATTAATGTCAAATATTTATCCACTAACACACAGTGCTATGTTTTATGGTATTTATGTACAAGATAGTTTCTTTTTAAATATGTTTTTTTGCCTTGGATTAGATGTAGAAAAAAAGATTAGTAGTCATGAGAAACTCAAATCCACAAAAAGTCAAGGGATAAACTTGTCTCATAAAAGTGCTGGTAGTCATATGATAGTTAATAGTTTTGAAGTTCTCCCACACTTTTTCTCATTTGAAAAAAATTGATTGTAAAAATAATACATATTCGTTAATTTTGGAAGCTACAGGAATGGATGCAAATATATTAAAATGTAGATAAAACTTTACCACTTGGAGATTGTCACTGCAGAGTTGGGTGTGTTTTCCTTCGAAGTACACATTTTTGGATGGTTTTAAGAGTTCATGGTATGCACGTATACCAAACATCTCATGGTGAACATAGGAAGTCAGCACTGAAGGACCAGTGCGATGCAGTAGTTTAAAGTGTTTTGGGTGCTAAGGGTGTAACTCAGGGGCCCCTGGGTTCTGTCCCCAGCAACCCCATCCCCCAAAGGGCTTTGGAATCAGATATTTTGAGATTCCAATCACAGCTGTGCTACTTATTACGTAGTGGCCGTAAATTACTTAATACTCTAGATCTCCATTTCTACTTCTATGAAATGGGCTAGTAACAGTGAATAACTAGAGTATTTATTATAAGACTTAGTACTGCATGAAAAGTATGTGGTATGGTGCTTGGCCCATAGCCTGTGTTTAGTGCACGTGCTCTATTATTAGATGAGGGATTTTTTTTTTCTTCCTTCTGTTTTGTTCACTTAAATTCTAGGGTCAAAATTTCCTTGTCAGGAAATATTTTAAAACACTTGAAATGACTGCATAAATTTCAATATATGAATGTACTTTAATATTACCATTTCCCTACAGCTAACCCATTTCTAATTATTTTCTATCATAAAGAACACCACAGTTAAGATCCTATATATTGCTTTATGTGCATAGACATCAGACTGAAAAGTGAATTATTGATGGCATTTGTATGGAAGACAGGAAAAACTTTAACAATTCTTTAATGTTTACTAATGTGCCATGTTATCTGCTATGTCTTCTTTAGAGCAAAGCTCTCCTTTGACCACTGTACAGCCCCTTTGAGATGGGTCTGTCACTCCCATTTTTCAGAGGAGAAATCTCAGAGGGTGAATGAGTAGCTCAGTCAAGGTCACAGAGATAATGGAGGTAGAGGTGGTGCTCAGAGTCGGTTGTCTGATTTCAAAGCTTAAGCTTTCCCTTTCTGGCTTGCATTCATGCCTATCTTTTTGAGACTGGCAGAATGAATAGTCACCATTGTGCTTTCTACAAAATGTCACTTGGTGCCACGTAAAAGATAGGACACTTGGCTGAAGCTTTTGGCTTGCCCAGTATAGTTCCTCTTGTATGCGTATGTTCTTATATGTTTTGGAATCAGGCCTCATTTAAATAAGGCATTAAGTAAAGGAACACGGGCATTGATATGATTGCTTGCTGAAAGGAAAGCACAGGGAAGAAAACATCTATTCAGTCAATAAAACAAAACCCTTCTTTGTTTTAGTTGTATGGACTAGGCCAGTGTCACTCATCTCCCTAGGAATCGGAGTGTCTCACATAAATCAGCTTAGAAATTAAACAGTAAGAACACTTAAAATAAATCGATACTGTCAAAGAAATCATTTCTCTACTTGCATATAAGACCCAGAAAAGAAAAAAAAACTTTAAGCTTTGGCCATAAGATGGTACACCTGAAAAGAGCTCTAACAATTGTTTTAGGTATCAGTAGAGATATAGGTGAGACTTAAAATATACAGAGATAAACCCCCCAAAGAACTATTTGATGAACTGGCAGGTTGTCTTTAAAAAGTCAGCCTTTTGGAACATTTATCTTGGCAGCTCTCAAATCTGACTCACGGCATGTAGTGTGGCAGTCAATCTTGTTGGAAAAATGTATAATTAATATGATGAAGACGGTGCAGGTATTGCCAGTCAGTACCTTACACAGTTCCTTAGAACAAAGGGATGAGTGAAGCCATCTCTTAATAGGGTAATTCTAGTTTGTCATTTTCAATTCCTAGTAAAAATGATTAAAAATTCCTGGTTGTAATATTCCACATATGAGATGCTTTGGTGCAGAGTTTATAACCAGTTATTGTACAGTCAAGAAAGCTATCTTTGCTTTTTGAATTCTTGAATGTTTATATCCCTTGAGCTTACACATTTCTGTCTTAGAATTGTCCTGTTTCCTTTAGTCATTTTCATTCTTGAAAGGGAGAAACACTGTCTTCAGAGTCCCAGTGGCCAGAAAGGTTTGGATGTTGACAGCTTGTCTGTCAGCTTAGACTGTTGATAATGTTGTCATATTCTCTCTCTCTCTCTCTCTCTCTCTCTCTCTCTCTCTCTCACAGACACACACACACACACACACACACACACACACACACCCCCCAGGGCGGGCACAGGTATGCTACTTTGTTATAGATAAGAGATGGGCAGATATTTTGTATAGAAAAATACAGAGGGCTCACTTCATGTTTTCATTATCTTAGCTCCTGTAGGCATCCCAGTTTGGATTTCTGAATGACTTGGCACTAAGCATCTCTGTTCAAATTCTGGTTCCATTAATTACTAGTTGTATGGCTTCAGACAAGTTGCTTGCACATCCTTTGCTTCAGTTTCCACACGTCTAAATTGGGGATAGTGAGCACTCAAAAGAGTTTTGGTGAAGAGTCTGTGAGACCTGTGTAGATGATTTAGCTCTCTCTCTCACACACACACACACACACACACACACACACACACACACACACCCCTGAGGAGGTATAGGTGGTGGGAGGGCCAAACATGTTAAATTTTAGTTTCAGTTTTTTTTCTTCAGGCATGTACTTATCACTTAGCTCTCTAACTGGACAGAAAACTCTCCTTGTGCGTGCCTCAGCTCTTTGGTTCACCAGTGGAGATGATGAGGACTACAAAGCCATAGACCATAAACCATTGATTAAATATATTAATCAAACCATTTGGCTAGCTTAAATATTCTTTCATGTTTTGTTTCTTGTTATTAGTTAATAGCCATAGGTCATCCCTCTCTAGAAGGTACAAATTTAAGGTACATACAGATGAATAACGGGCATGTTTGTAAAATGTTTATAACAGGTCCACTCCTGGGCCTAACACCACCCGACCCTTTGGACTCTTTGCTTGTGTCATATTTCAGGTGATAAGGGGACAGGCTCTGTCTCTACTCTGGAAAACTCCAGTTGCTCAGTTTGGAATCTCTCAAAGCTTGGATGCTCATTCCTGAGGCATATTCTTGTGAGCAGTGGGGGGACCCAGTGGCATTAAAGGATTGTCTTTTGAACACATTAAAGCCCTTTGTGAATGTACACATTTAAACCGGGTGTGGTAGCACCTGCCTATAATCCCAGCATTCAGGAGGTTAAGACAGGAGGATTACGCATGAGTTCGAGGCCAGTGAGGGCCACAGAAGAAATTCTAGGACAGCCAGGGTTACGTAATAAGTTCTATGACAGCCAAGGCTACAGAGCAAGTTCTAGGACAGTCAGGGCTACATAAAAAATTCTAGGACAGTCAGGGCTACATAGCAAGTTCTAGGACTCCATCACAAATAAATAAACAAATAAAAGTGAGATACTGTGATTTTACATTGTCCTGAGATAAACGCAAAGCTAGCATATTTGATACATATGTTTTCAATAAAAGGGTTGAAAGAAAAAAACAAAAAAGCAGAAAAATATTCTGGCAAGATGGTATTATAAAAAAAAAAAAATTGGAGATTGATGATTCAAGCAATCATGGTGTTGGAGAAAAGGAAAGAGAAGTTCAGAGCCCTGGCACTGGAAAAGGCAGGCTTTTTGAAATCTCTTTTGATCCCCCATCCTGGCCCAGGAACCACACTTCCTCCCTTCCCCTAGGCTGCCATAGGGTTCCCTCCCTCGCTTATATTACCCCACAGACTTAGGGTTAGGAGGACGTGATTTGTTCATTGACTAATCCTTGTTTGGGCCTTCTTGTAGGCTGCTTATGAAGGTGTTTGGAGTAATTAATAATTGAAATTTATCTGTGCGCCTCAGGAGGGAGCATGGGAGCAAATGCTAGATGTTTTAGATGAACCTCTTTGACCTAGGTGAGCTGACCCATGGCCCACTGGGCCTGAGTTCACTGAGTGTGTTTGGTGGTGCTTAAACCTGCTTGCTATTCTGATTTTGGATATTTCTAAATTTTGTATCTCCTTCTGTATTGGGAAACTGTTGTGAGCTTACCTCCTTTGCTTTGGTTCCAAAGCGTCATTCCGTTTATTTCCTTATCAGCCATCTCCTGAGTGTCTGCCTACAGTCAGTCCCAGTCAGAGGAACAAGGGGAATCAGTGTTGAAAAAGAAACAAGCATACCTTGATAGAAAGCAAGACTTGCCTGCATTGTTGAGAAAAGGGAGAAGTTAAATTTGTAAGTTTTTTTTTTTCCACTGATGTACTTTCTACAATGAATTATCTATGCAAAACATCTATACCAATATTCATTTATGCAGCAAATCTGATTATAATGAAAATCCTGTTTTGTCTTGTTTTATTTTTTAGTGTGACTCAGGCAGACACCCATAGTACACAATTCCAATGTAGCAGATGACTTTGGACAGTCCCTCAGGGTGAGCCGAAATAGGATTTGACCTGTATATCAAGCTTTTTGTGGTTTTGATATTTTTCATTTCCACATGTCAACAAATACCTGACTTGATAGTAAAGTCAGTTAAATCAATATTTTTTGCTGTAGTCAACAGCAACATATATCCAAGGGCAACATATGCCCAACAGCCACATTCTGTTGAGCATATATATTTTATCACAAGACTAACTGACTAAACTACCTTCCAGTGAATATGGTGAAAATATCCACATAGCTACCATGTAAAAAGAAAGCCAGAGACTCTATAAGCTTGTTCCTCACCTCATATTTAAGCAATCTCACAATTTATTTTGCTCACTGTAATGGTAAAGAATGGCAAAATGGAGGTGGTTTTGATTATGGTAGCCTTGGTCTCCTTTTCTGTCCTCCATCTCCCATCCCAATCAGAATATTTTTCTTTTTACTTCTAAAATTTATTCTTTCACAATTTCACACATATATAATATACTTTGATTATATATTCCCCTCCCCATTAGCCTTTCATCCCTCTTCCCTGGCCAAACCCCTTCTCCCCAGCAAGACCCCTTCCTACCTTCAAGTCTCTGTGTGTGCCCCACTGAGTTTAATTAGGGCTATCTTCACGTATATTTACTTCAGTAAGGCAACTTAACCAATGGCAACACCAGTGGGGAAGAATATGATTCCTTTCTTCATCAACCATTAACTGCCTGCAGCTCCTTAAGGAGGACTGGGGCCCCATCCGCTCCTCCCCCATCCATGGTAGAATGTTGATGGGTCCATTCTTGTGCAGGTAGCCCTTTTGAGTTCCTGAGTGCAACAGCCATGTCATGTTCAGAAGATAGTGTTTCCAGCACCCCTTCTGTTGTATGACACTATAACTGGGGAAACATGAACAAACAAATACTCACCCCAGACAGGGAATCAGCAACAGATCAAAGTAAGGATGCTACCAAAGGCCAACTGGTGATCCAGTGAGTTTATTGGGGTTGCTTACAGGAGTATGAATGAGGGTTTTCTCATATGAGCAGAATGGCTCAAAGACAGCTGCCTCACCAAAAACCAACTCCCGCATGGGTGACAGCTCATAAAAGCTGGAAACTTGAAGTGCACTGTACAACTTTCAAGCAGGTCAACAGGTTGCGGAGTGTCTTTTCCAGACAGATTAGTTGGTCTGAGCCTCTTGTCTGGGAGTCTTCTCAGCATCTTGGCTTGTCTAAGGATGTGTCTCCAAAGTCTTTGCTGCTTATCTACCCTTCTACACTTGGGAAGAAAAGGACCTAATATGTATCTGGTCAGTTTCAAGAACTTCCTGCTTCAGCTCCTTAACAGGTTTATGGAGCTTCCCTACAGGATGAACTGTGTACCTCCCCTTAGAACAACCTGTCTTAGGAGCTTCCCTGAAGGATGCAAAGTTTTATCTCTGAGGAAATTGCTGCACAGCACCTTCTCATCCTCCAGGGTTCTTTCTACCCCCTTCTCAGTGATGCTTCGTGAGTCTTGGAGGGTATGATACAGACGTTCGTTCGTGGTTCAGCACTCAACAGTCGCTTATTCTCAGCACGTTGACCAGTTGTGAGTCTCTGCATTGACCATCACCTGCTGCAAACAGAAGCTTCTCCCAGTCACGAATTCTGAGCATGTACAGTGGACTGCAGAGTCCTGGACTATAGGAATCTAGTCACCACCATAGGAAAGAGAACATGGTACTGAGGAGCTGAAACCCTACTTACTCTTTTTCTAGATTTTAAACTGTTAGGATCCCTGAAAATTACCTATTAAAAACTCACAGTATTTCTATAAACAATTGGGGGGAGTATCAGTTTGCAAACACCAACATATTGATTTACTATTTGTTATCAGGAAAGCCTAACTTAATCTTCCATGTGCCCCAAAGCATGCATAGTGTTCTCAGTTTGTTGATAAAACACAAGCAATACCTGAGCTGTGGAGAAGCATATCAAAGGGCATCAAAGTCAGAACCCAAGCTGTTGATTCTAAAACTTCTTCATTTTTTGCTACATGCTATTTTTATAATATATGAGATTGAAAAAGTTTATTTTCAAATTAAGTAATACATACTCATTATAGAAAGGTCAGAAAGAAAATTATAAAGAAAATAATTACCCATAATCCTCCACCCCGAGGATAACCACTACCAAATTTTCCTTTTTTTTCCTTCCAGGCTTAAAAAAGCTATAATTTATATGTCCAAATGAGTACTGTAGCTCAGTGTTATCTTTGAAGCCCATGCATGAGCTCTAACAATATTTCCATCAAGTAAAACATTTTTGGAATCCCTTTCAGAGTCAGCTTAGGAACCAAAGTCTCTATGATTCCCAGGCACAGGGTGCTTCTGTAGCAGCAGCAAAGACGGTGTATCCATTACTCAGATCCAAGCAAAATAATAGGTGACAGTTTGACAATTTTGTGCTTTCTAAAATCATATGCTATAGCTATTTACCATTTCATAAGGAATACCACCTTGTCCTGTTTAAGACCCGTGAACATCTTGTGTCAAGTTCAACTATAGTAGGGGATTGAATTTAACAAAAATGCTGCTTCTCATGTCAAATATTGATGGATATTTTGGGGTCTGTTAAAAGCCTTTATTAAAAATTAAATCTATAAATGTTTAATATCTTATTTGATAACTCATTTATTACATTGTCAACACAACAATGTCTGCCTTTTTGTGGTACATAAAGAAAATCAGAAAATTGCTTTTGTCAAAACTTTGAAAAGCATATTTTGAAATCAATTCCTATTAATGGAAGTATTACACTCACTGAATTATTCCCCTCCAAGGAGTTTTTGTGAAAGCAAATGAATCTAAGTGTGATGAACTGATCTGTAAATAAAGTCTGTAGTATCTTGCATAGCAGTAAATGTTTCCCAAAGAATCTCAATCTCTCTCTCTCTCTCTCTCTCTCTCTCTCTCTCTCTCATACACATATACACGTGTGTGTGTGTGTGTGGGAGAGAGAGAGAGAGGAGAGAGAGAGAGGTGAGAGCACCATCAGAATGACTACTGGTAGTAAGTCAAGGAGCTGAGTACCAGTAGAATCCTCATCTCCAGTTTGTTGCATATACCATTAGGACTTTAGAAAGCAAGCTTGGCTTCCAATCCAGTTGTCTGGTTTCTACCTCATCTTTAACAGGCACTCTTATCCACCCACCCGCTTACTATAGCACTTTACCTACCAACTGCTGGGCATCTGGGACACTGGGACGTTGGGTTTCAGATTGGTCTAAAATTCCTTGGGGCTACTCCCAGGGTTCAGGGTAGGACAGACTAGGCAAGTATACTTGTCCTCAGGGCTGCATTCTTCCCTTGTTTTCTGCCTGCCAAGATTTCCTGTGATATGAATTCATCACGCTTACAAAGCTAATTAGGAAATGTGGGCTGTGTCTTATGTTAATAACCTTGGCATTATCCTGACATTGTTTAGTGAAGTGTTAGATTCTCTTGGAAGCTGGACTGTTGGGAGAAAGTAAGATTGAAAGAAAGAGTGTAAATTCGAATCTCAAGGCTTGAGGGTATCTAGGTAAATCTCATTTAAATATGAAACCCAAAGATGTAAGCGGAAGTGGAAAAGTTCTCAGAGAGCTGGTGCCAGAGCAAAACATGCTATCTTATTTCCTGAAGCCATGTCATTCTTTCAAGCATATCCACCCCCCCTCCCATCCCCGGTTCTCTAACGGTCTCGTGAAGGTCAACCTTCTGACTCTGAGGGATCTATGACCTGAGTGTTTGAATCCCCACACAGTGCTCCACAGAGCACTGAAGACAGGGATTCTTAAGAAATATTTGAGATGGTTAGCTGAATGTGTGAATGAGTGGCTGATTGACTTATGACTTTGGCATCCATGTCTGTGCCTAAGTGGTCACTGACTGAGTGCTAAGTTCTGTGGAGTTTACACAACAGAGTCTGGGAGAGGAGAAATTACATAGCAAAACAGTAGCAAACATTTACATTTAGTCATTTAGGCAGATACCATGTGACTACCATCTAGGTCCTGATTGTCATCATTGGCTTCCCAGGATACCACATACCATTATAGTTTCCTGAGTTGGGTAATTTGACCCTTTTGTGCCTTGTTTACTGATATTGTCAAATGCCAGTGAAACCTGTGCCTCCCTTCAAGTAGTAAAGGGGTTAGCCCGTGGGAACAAGGCTCTGAAACAATGCCAGACAAACGCGCAATAAATGTTAGCTATTGTTGTTAAAATACCACCATTATGTGCTAGGTGTGTTGAATGCATTGCACACATTGCTTATCATTGTCGTCAAACACTTTGTGAGGAAGCTATTATTATCCCCATTTCACAGCTGAGTAAATAGACACAGAGCGATTACTCTGCCTACTGAAGGTCACATAGCTATTAAGTCATGTGTAAGGATCAATTCATTGTCTGCTAGACTCAAGGTCCTGTGCTACAGTGCAAGTGTGATGGGAAACGGGTGGTATGGCTGCTAGCGGGAGACCAGCCTGACCTTCGAAATTTCTTTTCTTTCTAGAATAATCCAGAGCTTACCCTGCTTTCAGAAACATCTCTGTGGGTTCCCAGGTAAGTAGTGATGGTTCTTCCCTTCTGCCAGACCTCTTTCTGGCTGGCTATCCCTTCTTTTGCAGCTGACTCTTGGAGGCTCCAGTCACAACTTTGGGGTGGTCTTAATTTCCTGTCAATGTGTCAGCCCCAGAATTGCCTTTAGTAGTATGGAGACTAAGGCATTCCTCCCGAGATGGTCAGGGGATCTGAGCCACTCCTCCTCCACCACATCTCCTTTCCCTGTATCCTCCTTCCCATCGACATCAGTGTTTCCATGGTTATTGTTAAAATAGCATCTTGTAAAATACTTTGGAGTACCATAAAAAGAAAAAGAAAAGATCTTTTATAGACATCCTTTTGATTTCAAAAGGAATTAAGAGTTGAGAACGATGGGGTCTAGAGCCAGACTGCCTGACTTCCTCTCCTTGCCATTTTTGCCTTTGTCACTGTGGTGGAGACTGACCCAGTGAGTCTGGAAATCTGACTTGGAATTCTCGTGCTCAGTGTGAAACAGGAGTGGAAGGACTCAGGCCTGGGAACCAGACAGCCTGGCTTTGCCTCCAGCTTCTGCTGACTAATAACTGCATGGCCTTATTCCTCACTTACTCCATTGAGCCTCAGTGTCCTCCCTTTTGATATGTGGATAATTACACCCATCCAGAAGTGTTGACTATCTCAAGCTCTTTTATGTAAAAGAAACTTATACAAAACTGAGGACCAATAGAATGATAACTGTTACCGCAGTCAGTTAGTGAGTGGATATGTCAGAAGTCTTTGTAGACAGAAAGCATGTTGTTACTTCAGGTTTATCATACAGTCTATGAATTGCCCCAGCAGTCTATATTCCCTGTGGAAAGGGTTTGGGTCTCAAAACTGTCCAATAATCACAAATTTCAAATTGACATAGTCCAAACTAACTAAGCTTTAGTACCTCCTAGGTATTTCTATTAATGTTTAAACTTGACTTTTTTTCCATAAACCTGAAACTTTAAAAGTGAGATTAACTATAAATAACTTTTTGAAAAAAGCCATTAACTTTGGTGGGAGTTGGTCATACTCCTTACTCAGATTTGGATATTTAATTCTTGTATTTGAGTCATCATGAAATTCTTTATAGTTGCTGAGAAAAAAAGCTGAGAAAAAAATTATACAGTAAAACTGATGGATTTTTTATCTTTCTATACATTTGCACACATGTGTGAGCCTGAGACACACACGCACACACACACACATGCATGCACACACATTTTAGTTGTCTGTAAATTCTGGCAGCCTTCTTTCCGTCATATAAGCAAGGGCGCAATTTCTGTTTCCTTGGAACATACACCAAATAATCAAAAGCTCTGATTATTCTGCTGGAAGGCAACAGCTTGATGGAAAGATGTACCAATTGAAAACAATTCTGATCATATTTTTGTCAGGAGAATGAGATGCCTCCAGCTGTCTGTCACTAATCATATTAGAGGTGGGAAGCAGGAATGTTTTGGCCTACAAAAGATTGCTCTAATCACATGCTGGAACACTACTTCTACTGACTGTTTAGCCCAGAACAGTGACATTAGACATCCCTTCTGTAACCGGTCTTGCCAGTTGGTAGTTGTCTAAAACATATGCCACATGAGCACACTTAAGGAATTTTCTAATTACAGCTCAAAGGCTTTGCTTTTATCTTTTTGTGCTTGTACTGCAGACATCTCTGGTTGAAATGATTTCTCCCTCAGCATAATTCTATTGCCAGCAGTTACAGAAAGACTAGGAAGATGGTAAATGAAACCCGTAGTAACTCAAGAGATGTCCGGATTCAATTAGGAAGAGGCCTTTCCCGTGTGGACACATAAGCCATCTAAATCCATTTTAATTGTGAGCTGTGGTACTTATCTGGTCATGTTTATTTTGGAAACAAGTGCCAAAGCTGGATTTAGACCAGAACTCCAGATCTTTGAGCCCTAATGACTAATTTGGGTACCCATTGAATCCCTTAATTCATTTCTTAATTAGTTCTTCCAGAATTAGAGGGTTGCTTAGTTACAATCATTGTCAGAATTTTCTTCTAAATCAAACAAATGTATGTAGATTGCACTCCCCTCCAAGGTTCACATATTTTCCCTAGATCTTAAAGAACTATTCTTGTTATCAAAATAACAGTAAGAATGTCAACAACAAAGAAACTAACATTTTGCAGAGTAATGTAATGAAACAGTACAGTCTAAGGTTCAAGGAGAAATGGTTTTTGAGTCACAGCTATAGAAACTTGGTCGTTACTTTCCCTATCTGTGCCTCAGTTTCTTCTTGTAAGATAGGAGGAATGACCGTAGTATCTACCTCATCAAGTTGCTTTGACATACTAATATGTGTAAAGTAGTACATATGTAAATCAGATCTGTATGTGGAAATCTGGCACAGTAAAGGATGTTAGTTACTATGTTGGATGTCGGTGAGACAGTGGTAGATACTAGTAAGTAGATTGTGTGAGTGCCATAGGACTGTCCTATAGAGACCATTTCTACACTCCATTTGGAAAATACTCTTGATAGTAGTGAAAAGCTGGAGACTCAGAAGTTGAAGTTAATCTTTTTAAAAATTAACCTTTATCACTTGTATTTACACTCTTTAATTTGGTTACAGAATTAACATTTTTTATTTTATAGCCTTAATCATTGTTAACTTGAAATCCTTTTGATGCAAAATTGCTTTAAAATTTGAAAGAAATTTTTATTCCTTCAGTATACACAATATTGACCTTCATTAAAAAGAAAAATGTTCTTATGTAAAAATGTGTGAGGGGAGGGGGCAGGGGAGAGATTGATTTAAGGGGAAGCAGCTTAAATAAATCTGTTGGAAATTTTCAGACTTTTAAAAAGAGTAAGATAAGCTATATCCAACACCAACTTTTATTTGGTAAATGTACAGGAATTAAAGTCTACAAAAAGATAAATCTAGAAATTAAATGACCTTTCTTCACAGCTACAAAAATTAATTAATATTAAAATTGATTGGCAAGAGACACATTGGAATTATTTTGCGTTAGCTTTCACTTAGGCTCTTTTAAACTGCAACTTTTGCATGCATGCGTGTGTGTGTGTGTGTGTGTGTGTGTGTGTTTATTCTAGAGAAGCGTATCTTTAGATTCATACGTATCTAAAAGTATGTTAAAAGTATAATTCTAGCCAGGCATGGTAGCACATGCCTTTAATCCCATCACTCAGAAAGCAGAGGCAGGTGGATCTCTTGAGAGTTCAAGGCCAAGCCTGGTCTACGTGGTGAATTCCATGCCAGCTGGGGCTTCAAGGAGACCCTGTCTCAAAAAGACAAAAGTAATTATATGTTGAAATACTATATATATATATATATATATATATAGCAATGGGAAAGTGAACTATAGCTATAAAATGGACTATTGATGTGTCCTTCAGACATGATGTTGGAAGAAGATACAAAAGAATATTAGTACATAACAGTCCTATTACATTTATACAAACTATGAAAACAGATACAAATAAACACTTGTCACTAAAGTGTGCTTACGTAAGTGGCTAAAACTATGGAAAAAATCAAGACACTTGTAACTGAAAAAAATCAGGCATCAAACTAGTGGTTACCTCCAAGGGATTGAAGAGAAGACCTGGAGGTTAACTGGATTTACAAAATCTATTTGTTTTTTTTTAAAGTTTTTGAAAATCCTTGCAAATTAGATTCTTTAACAAATTCTGCAAAGAATTCCTATAAATTGAAGATAGTTTTATAACTGTGGACAAGAAGAGAGTGTCAAAGTTCTGCATGAGCTCTTAATCACATTGTTTGGTAAGTTGGGTCAATGGATGCCATCTGGGAGGAAGCTGTCCACGAAAATTTGAAATTATCTGAAAGACATGGACTTGGTATCTTTTGTGGTTAATCATGAACTTAATTCTGTGTGTATCTGTCTTAAGATACCATGACTAAAACATTATGCAAATCCATCCTGCTTTCCTTTTTCTGTTCATATGAGGTTTAACATACTTATACAATAATATGTGTTTATGAATTGTAAACAAACCATCAAACATATATTGGGAATGGATGTTCAAAACATGAAGTAAAAATATCTTGAATACCACTGTAGCACAGTTCATGGGCTGTGGCTGCTAATAGGTCATATGAGTAGAAAGTTGGTAAACTTGCTGTACATATCAAAAGGAGGCACCTCTCAGCTCTCATTTCTTTTTATTGGCAAATATCAATACCAAGACAATAGTTTGCACATTTTCCGCTTTAAAACCTTTCTCAAATCACTAGATAGGGTTGGGCAGAATAATGGGAGAATCAATATCTCAATTCCCCCTCCCCAATAGCTTTATTTTCTCTTTTATTTATATTTTCTATAAGATTCCCTTTAACTTGGGATTCTGTATGGAAAAAAGTTGAATACAGTCAGGCAAATGTTCTCAAGGCAAGTGTAATTGGAAAGGCAAGGTAGCACACCATGGACTGTCATGGAAAAGGCACTTATATCAGTTACTTTTCTCATTGCTGTCATCAAATACCTGAAAAGAAGCAACTTAAGGTAGGAAGCATTTATTTGGGCTCACTGGGCAAGAGGATATGGCTCACTATGGCTGGGAAGGTATGGTGACAGGAATAAGAGGAGCTGGTCACATTACATCCACAGTCAGGAAGCAGAGAACAGATGGAGCCTGGGTATAAAACCTCAAGGCTAGTCCCTGATGACCCACTTCCTTCACTGAGGCTCTACCTCTTAAAGGTTCCACAACCTTCCAAAGTATCACCACCAGCTGGAGAACAAGGGTTCAAACACATGAGCTTCTGGGGGATATTTAACACTCAGATTGCAGTGGTGCTGCTTGACCAGCAGTCAGCAGACCTGTGTACAAGCTTCTTGCCAGCAGGCAGCTACAGGATAGAGGCAGCACCCTCTTAGAGCTGCCTCCTCTCTGTCCTCTGGGTAATAACAGTAACCTTTCCCAACCCTTACAGGGTTGATTGTGTGAGAGCATCTGTCAAAAGTTTAGTGCCTCACAAATATAAGCAATTCTATTGATCCTGCCCTTTATAGTTCTCCTTTATAAACATGTATCTTTTTATGAATTCCTGGTATCTTTTACCTACAAGATTCTTTTCATTGGAAGCTGTAGAAATGACTGGTCAGCTGAAACCAAAGGAAATTATTTCTAGACTTTTTTTGTATTGGAAGAATGCTGGGGTATGTTAGAATTGAAGGAAGGGCAACTCTGACCACCAAACCAAAAAGAGGACACCAGTGGGAAGCTGACATAATTCCAGCATAGAATTTTTGTGGCTCTTTTTTCTAATAAGATATTGCTGTTAATGTGATTGAGCAGTAATGACTTTTAGTCAAGAGTTTTGAGGCTGCTAGTTCATTGATCCAACTCAGATTGATTGGTCTCCATTTAACCATGCAGCCTCTTTTGAGGAACAGCATCACATAATCACATAGTATAACTGATGCTAGAGCTTTTGCCCAGAACATCTTGACCCCCTCACAGAATCCAGGAGAATGCCTGTGAGCTGGTACTGATGGTATTGATATTTCAATGGCTGCTAATGACCCAGCTTTTTTATGAAACTTTGATAACAAACAGTCAGAGAAATAAACACAAGTGCATTAGAAATGTTGCCTTTAAATAAATGAAGGCATCATCTAACTAAGCTGGGCTTCTCCTTTACTTTTGGGTGTGGACAGTGGGCTTAAAGTCACTCTCACTGGTGACTACAAAGGTTTCTGGATGTGTGGTGGTGCTTCTGGATTGAGATTGCTTTTTTTTTTTTTTTTTTTTTTGAGATAGGGTCTCCCTGTAGCTCCAGTTGTCCTGGAACTCCCTATGTAGACCAGGCTGGCCTTGAACTCACAGAGTTCTGCCTGCCTCTGCCTCTGCTGGGATTAAAGGCGTGTACCACCACGCCCAGTTTAGATTGCCTTTTTAAAGTTTGGCTTTTCTTCCACATTGAATCACCATTTATCCCTTGTAAAAAAGAAGACTTTAAACCCAAATTTAGCATTCCTAACAGTGGTACTTTCTTTACCAACAGCCTGTCTTGCCCTAATATTTTTGCCAAAGGCAAAGAAGATAAAAGAGGTACACAATCTTCATAGCACAGGTGAGTCATTCCATGACCTTGAACTTTATAAGTATATTTGAATACTCACAGCCACTCCTAAACAGAGGCCTACGGCACAAACAGTTCCTCATACCAAACGAATACCCAGTGCATAGCATTTGTTCTACCACAGGTCAAACAATGACTTGTGTGATTTCAAGAACAGAATGATGAAAATGTGCATATATCTGAAGAACAATGTATATCTTCCCCCAAAAGTCACATGTTGTTTTCAAATATTTTTCTAAACAATGAGTATCCTAAATTGTTTTTTTGAGCATTCATCATAACCTTTATAGAGCACCGAAACTCTTCGTTTGTCAAGCACATGTACATATAAAATAGCCAAATTTTATATTGTTTACACTCTCTGTAAAAAGAAAATTTCCTTTCTGAGAAAGTGTGCTACTGACGAAACAGATGTGGTAATAACAATCAATATTTTACTTGACTTCCATTTTCCGAAGTGTAGTTATAATGTAATCCACGGTTTATACTTTTTAACCAGCTCTTTAAATACATGGTCAACCCAGCGCCTCACACTGATTGCAAGAATGATTTATTTGTTGTTTTATGTGCCAGTCCATGAAACGCTAAACTTCTGTTGGCAGCTGTTGTCCAAAGGTTTGCAGGTGTTCTGAGTAATACTTTGAAAGACCAGCATTAGCAATAAATTGTAATTTTTCAGTAATGTAATGGAAAGGATTTTGCACTCTGCATTCTCTGAGCTTTAGTATTTGGAAGTTGCTTACTTGGGAAATTAAAGTAAAGGGGTAAAACATTCTCAGACATTAACCCTTGAACCTTAGGCCAGCCATAGTCAATAGCAAAAGCATTCTGGTAGCTTTGTTCTCCTAACCCTGAGATTTCTTGGCTATGGGAACTGATCTAGTGCCAAGTAAGGGCCTAATTGCATTCCTTGTTACTGAGAAAAAAATCTCAAAGGAATTTCCCTTTTCTTTCAAAGGAATACCCGAGCATTAACATTTTGGGGATAGCAGTATAGTTTATGTGGCTTGCAAAACTTTCTCAAAATAAGAACTTTAAGAGGCCTTTGGGCATGTGGGGCTTATCCAGAAGAGTAAGGAGTCTGGGAGTGAAGGCACAAGAGGAGGTGTTTAGCTTTGTTCCCTGAAAACCTGCTCTCTGATTAACTAACTCACCACCTCCTTTCTTCTGCCTTCCCTATGGTCTGCTCAAAGATAAGGCAGGATGGCACAAGCATATTCAGCCAGACCCATGATAGACCACCAATTGTCTTAGTTTGGGTCTGTTTTCCCTTGTTTTCCCACTGCTGTGCCCAATGCCTGGTACATGAGATATTCCATCAGTATGTGTTGAATGAATGAATATGCTCAGGTCAATCCATCTGTGATCTGTCGGAAGTCAGAATCGGCCTAGATCTTCTCTGAACCAGATTAATTCTGGAATTAGTAGCTGACTTTAGTAGAGTGAGATCTTCCAATACATAGAGCCAAACAAGAAACATGAATAGGCACAGTAGTTACAGCTAATGATAGGAGCTGTAAACAACCTGAAGTCTACTAACAGTGTCAAGGCCAAGGGGTACTTCGCTTCACCTCTTGTCTCCTGGAACCAGGTAGTTGTCTTCTGTTATGCACCACTAGAAAACTAGATGGACAAAGGAGGATAGATCAGCATAGATTTATCATTAAAATTGAAAGAAAGAGAACCTCAGATGGATGCCCTGCTGACTGAGGGTCAGAGCGTTATCTTTGTATCTCAAGGACAGGTTTAATAAAGATTAGTACACTTCACCCTCCAAGCATGATGAACTATGTCAACCAGAGAACTGTTCCTTAGGGTTTATGATTTCTTCCTTTTCCTAAATTAAAAAATGCTAATGTGAACTGTTGACTCTCAACAATATGTGTTATCGTATATAGAGCGAAGAGTAAATAAGACACTTGCTTAATGAAATAACAGTTCATTTTAACTTAGCAAGCTGGAAGCAATTTTAGCTTTAAAAATTTTTTTTTTGTTCTTCGTTCTGGAAATAGGCCATGATCATTTTTATTCTACCATTCTTCATAACCTTATAGCATGCTTCCTGTTTATGCTGTTTTTAAAGACCCTTAAGGGAGTTCCTTTAATACGTTCCTTTTTAAAGTAATTACTCAACTATATCATACCCCCTTAGAATGTTTGAGGGTTTAGAAATCTAGAAAGTTCTTAATGAGATATGGTTAGTGGTCTATGCAGGGTATCACAGTGTTTACACCTGGTTTAACTAACATAAATTTTATTTAATTACTCATTCTACAAAAGTAGATATTTTAAAATAGATTTAGTATCTAAAACACGGTTTGCCTTTTATGTATAGTGGTTACAAATAAGATTCTATGAGTAGTATTTATAGATTAAACTATGTGTCTGGGGCCTGAGGAAATAACTCAGTAAAGTGCTTGCCTTGCAAGCATGATGACTTGAGTTCAGTCTTCAGAACCCACATACAAATAGCTGGACATGTGGTACATGCTTGTGATCCTAGTGCTGGGGCTGTAGACACAGGAAAATCCTTGGGACTCACTGGTTGGCCAGCCTAACCTATTTGGTGAGCTCTAGGCCAATTAGAGACCCTCTTCTTTAAAAAAAGGGTGAATGGTACCTGAGGAAGGACAACTAAGGTTAGTCTCTGACCTGTATATACACAGCACACAAAGGCACATATACTCCCTCCTTCATGTGTCACATGTGTTCTTTACCCCTGCTACATCACAAAAACGTGTAACAAAATCACTTCTTAGGGACTTAATAAATAATATGGGACTCTAGATATAATAGGTCAGAGGCAGAGTGTTTGCATGAATAAGACCTGCTTCAGTCTCCAGCACCACATACACATGTGTACACACATTCATGCATGAACACGTGCATGCACATCCACACACACACACACACACACACACACACACACACACACACACACCAAGAAAAAGAATAGAAAGGTAATATGAAAAGCTCTGTCTTGTCTTGTGGATTCATACAAAATATCCATGAGGGACAGATCACTCATTAAAATTATTTATCAACTTTAAAATTCTATATAAATACAAAACAATCATGTTGTTGCTATTTTTGCAATTGTGACTTGGAGAACTTCTGAGCTGATGACAGTCCATAGCTTTTTGTTTAATACTACATTCTTTCCTAGAATGAGATTTCCTTTTTCACATAGAACCCTGGGACCGGGATGGCCTACGCTCCCCGTTGGGTTCTTTGACATTACACTTCATTTTTGAACCCTGCAGACCACACTTTTACATGATGCTTCCCATGATGCTTTAGAAGGAGGTATCATTTCTAGGAAGGAACTGTGACATCACATCTGACATAAACAGATGCCAGCTACACAGTGGCATTCTGCCCTATCACTCAAGTGAACTAGAAGAGGATCAAGACATGACCCGCGATGGTCTTGTGTGGCTGTCCGCTGTGGCTCTGACATAGTCGGTGTGTCCAGAGCTTCTTTGTCCTGACCATCTGTACCCTTGCTTTGGTTTCATCTTGAAGTTGGTCCTTATTTTGTGACTGTTCCTACCAACTGCAGTTTTTTCTACCTGTTTTATGTCTTGGTGGGTCTTTCTGTTTTTCTTTGTCCCCCAATATCACATTCTTCTCACTTCATCTTCTTTTGTACCCTGACAGTTCTAAGAAACCAGAAACGAGAAAGTGAATTCTTTTAACATGCTGCTGCTGATTTCCCACCCCTCCCCCTGCTCTGGGTGAAGTTGCTCTTTTTCACAGCTCTCCACAGTTGCCAGCTGCAACCATGCTCTGCACACCCTAGGAGTGCTCCATGGAGTGGGCACCACGGGAGGGTATGGCTCTTCCTCCACAGAGAGTGCTCTCCCAGAGAGGCACTACATTGTACCAGTAAAGACCCAGCCATGGGAAGCAGACTCCCTGACAGTCACCATGGGTTACACAAATATTACTTCCATTTAGCCTGACCTTTCATTGTGCTGGAAAATGACTGCAAATACTTAAATTGCATATGGTATTTTTCTGGAAACAAAAATAAACGGGGTTCTTTTAAGAAGCCACACTTGAACTCTTGCCCTCTCTCTTCCTTTTTGAGTCATTACATCCAACTCAAGGTTTCTTTTTATCATTATTTTGTGAGAAAATTATAATCTGTCTACTGATAAAATTATGAATCATAGGAGCAACAAGATTGTTAAAGATAAGGATCCGTAATGTGGCCCTAAAATATTTAGCTCTGGGAGCGGAGTCTTGCTGATGTTTCTTCAGTGTTTACATGTAGACTATGTCACTGAGTGACTGATTCTAGAATATAACTGCTTTAATGCGTGAATGCAGTCAGTATTCATAAAGCATCCCTGTAAGGTAGGTGGTTTGAACACTTTTTCTTAGTTTTACAGATGTAAACATAAAGGCATAGTGAGTTTAAGTGTGTTGTGTAAGGTCACTCTAACTGGTAACAGATCCTGGGTTTGAGCCTAGGCAATCCAGCCTTCAGTGCCTACTTTAAAAAAAAAAAATTGTGTGAGACAAAGGTCTATGTAGCCCAGGTTGGCCTCTAACTTGGAAGGTAGCTGAAATGGTTCAGTAAGTTGTAAAGTGTTAAAACACAAGGTGTAGGGGCTGGAGAGATGGCTCAGCAGTTAAGAGCACTAGCTGCTCTTGCAGAGCATCCACGTTTGATTCCTAGCACCCACATGGCAGCTAACAACCATCCATAACTCCAGTTCCAGGGCATCAACACCCTCTTTTGATCTTTGTGGCTATTGCATGGCACGGGTACACTTACACACATGCAGGCAATACACTCATACACAGCAAATAAAATTAATAAATAAAATATTTTTTTAAAACGCAAGGTGTATTTCTGGCCAAAATGTTGATGTGGCGTTTTGTATTAGGTGAGATGACTTGCTGTGTTTGGTCATTGCTATTTGGATGTACTGCTAAATCAGACAAAAAAAAATATACTAGTTTATCTTGATGTTTTCTTAAAGTCACAGAAAACATCAGGTTTCATAATGAAAATGATCTTTTCCCCCCAAATAGTGGCATTTGGAAGCATTTAAATATAAGTCAAACTATAATGTTTTCATCATTCCAAATTAGTTCCATGTCATTGCTTCCCTTTAGCCTCACCCCTCTTTAATGGAGCATTCAACCTCCTCTCTCTTGTTCTTAAATCACATAAAATAAATTTTCTTCTAAAGCATTTGTTCACCACATACCACGGACTTGGTCATTAGCTGTCCCTCAGTGTGCCATACATAATGTGGGCCTATGTCCCTGATGGTCATCATGGATCCCTGAAACAGAAGAGGTATCGGGCAAGGTGTGGGCCAGTAAAAGAAAGCTAGATGAAAATTCCAAAGACGAGGCTTCAGAATGTCCCAGACAAAAATAAATCTTTAAAATGTGGAACAGGAGACCAGAGCAAACACCACAGAAAGGCCTGACTGGTGCCAAAGAGTCGGGTGGCCAGGGAGGAAAAAGAGGGCACTGAGGTAGACATGCCTCACAGGAGACTGGCCTTTCCTTTGTAGCAGACTTATAGGAGAGCAGTGCTCCCTCCCACTTGGATGCTGGGCCTGCCTTCCCTGCAGGACTCCTCCCTGCCCACCTTCAGTGGCCATCCTGCTCTCAAAGGGCAGAACACTGGCATCTGAGCTTTTACAGTCCCTTAGTGGGAGTGAATAGCCCAGAGGCCTGACTTCGTGTGATTTTTTAGACCTTTTATGAATCCCAGAAATTGAGTTCTTGTGTGTGTGTGTAGGACTGCTATTGCATACCCAGGGTCACCTGCCTTTGGTAGGTCTTCCCAGAAGGATTTGTGATCATAATGCGTTATCCCCACACACACACTTTTCTTTTCTGTTCAAGAACAATATCCTTGCCTTTCATTCTCCAAATATAGCAAGCAGTTCTGATAGAAGAATGTCCTTATGTTAGGAAAAGAGTTGGCATCCTCAGTGATGTGTAAGTGTCCAATTTAGAAAACACATTTAAAAGGAAAGCCTGCTGCAAGTCGTTTTTGGAATCACGTGGAATATGAACAAACAATATTCAAAGAGAACATGTGGTTCGATCACACGTTCTCCCTTCCTCCCTCCCCCCACCCTCTGGTTCTATGGGTGCTTGTTGATTTTGCCTAAATTTCAGGTGTCATTTCTTTCACTTCATGGAAATGTCAACATGCACTCTTGTTCTGGCATCTAATTGGGAGCATAGCTCAGATGACGGTTTGCAGTTGATACATGTACTCAGAGCCCTTCAGTAATGTTGCTGGGGACTTTCTGCTTAGAATGCCTTAAAGAATGGGGCTGAGGAGATTACTTGGTTGGTAAAGTGATTTCCACACAAGAATGAGGGTCTGAGTTCAATCCCCAGCACTCATGTAAAATGGGTACACGTGCCTGTAATCCCAGCACTGGGGAATAAAGACAGGAGAATCCTTGGGGCTTGCTGGCAGTCAGTCTAGGTGAATCAGTTAGCTCCATGTTCAATGAGAGACTCTCTCAAAAAATACTGTAGCTGGGCTTGGAGAGGTGACTCTGAGGTTAAGAGCATTAACCGTTCTTGTAGAGGACCCAGGCTCGGCTCTCAGCTTCCACATGATGGATAACAATGGTCTGTAACTGCAGTTCCATGGGCTCTAACATTCTCCTCTGGCCCCTGTACACATTGTATACACAGGCGTACTTACATGTGTGATACATGCTGGTAAAATGCTCATACACATAAAATTTAAACAATTTTAGAGAACCGATTGAGGAAGACATGATGTTGGCCTACACACACACACACACACACACACACACACACACACGGAGGGAGGAGAAGGAGGGAGGGAGGGAGGAGAGGGAGGAAGGACAGAGGCAGAGAAGGAGGGAAAAAGAATATGATATATGATGATGAGTAAATAAGAAAAGCTCTTAACACTGGGGAAGGAAGATGGGATCAAATCCCAAAGAAAGAGCCTAACAGAATTTACTAGTAGTCCCCCTTTTATCTGTGGAAGATAGACTCCAGTAGATGTTCCAAAGGATGGATAATTCCAAACTCCATGTATACTGTTTCTTCCTGTGTCTACATATTTTTAACAAAATTCATTTTTAAGCTAGACATTATGAGGATTGTTAAGAGCTAATAGCAAAATAGAGTAATCATAATAATAAACAGTAATAAAATTATTGTGCTCTCAGGATATCTTACTGTACTGTGCTTGCCCTTCTTCTTGTGATGTTGTGAAAGGATAGTATCTGTGTGCTAAGATGAAGTGAGGTGGATGGTAGAGGCATTGTGACCTAGCATTAGGAGACTATGCAAGGGGTGCTTGAACACAGTGCTGCAGTATCACTGTAGTTGATCCAAGATGACTAGTGAGTGACTGATAGTAGAGTCACATTTGCAGCATGGATACCCTGGAAAAAGGGATGATTGACACCGGGGCCAGTAGAGATACGATCACACTACTCATAATGTCATACAATTTCAAACTTGATGAGTTGTTTGCAGCTAGGATTTTCTATTTAAAAATTTTGGAACTTGGCTCACCACAAGTGTTTGAAACTAAGGGTAAGAGGAGACCACCTCATACACTACTTGTAGCCAGAGTGTGTAAGCAGGGAGCATGTGGTATATTATCTGTTTTATAAAACTGTAGTTAAAATTCATTAACATTGTAGATATAAGCATATCTATTACTTGTGACCAATCCCAGCCAACCTGTATAGTTTTTCTTCATGCAGTAATGAACTGAATATTGCAGACACCTCAAATGAGTAAAATCTATGATTCCTTTCTAAAAGGAGTTTGGCAGTGTTGGTTGTTTTTTCTCATTCCTTTAAAGAAGGTTTATTGTCTTGTCACAAACATTTTACTTCTAGGCATTCATGCTTAGGAGATAATTAAGGATATATATGCAAAGCTGTTAGCCACAAAGATGTCCACTATGGCCTTGGTTACAAAATAGGAAATAGGAAATTGTTTAAACTCCAGTAATAGATGGTATTACAGTTATTTGTAAAAATATCATTCAGGCACTATAGATGATGTCATAGGTAAATATCAACAATGAAAGTATATAATGTTTTGTGATAAAATGTTATAAAAACAAATGTTTTATACAAACATGTACAGTGTAATAACATTTTAAACATATGAATATGAGAATTCAAAATGTTCTTTTCCCAGGTGTGGTGGCACCCAACTTTAATCCTAGCACTGGGGAGGCAGAGGCAGAGGAATCTCTATGAGACTGAGACCAGCCTGGTCTATATAGCAAGTTCCAGGCCAGCTGGGGCTACAGAGAGACCCTGTCTCAAAAGACCAAAAATAAACAAATAAAATAAAATGTTCTTTTATCTGTGGCCCAATTTTTTAAAATTCTGAACATATATTGCTTTCTTAATAAGACAGAAAGAGAGGCTGGAGAGATGGCTCAGTGGTTAAAAGCACTGGCTGCTCTTGCAGAGGACCCGGGTTCGATTCCCAGTAAAAACATGACAGCTAACAGTGTCCATAACTCCAGTTCTAGGGGACTCCAACGCCCTCTTCTGACATTGCGAGACACAAGTGTACCTACCTACCAGTGCAGGCAATCCACTCGTATACATAAAATAAAAATAATAAATAAAATATAAAAAAACGAAAGAAACAAATCCTTCATTTAAATAAAAAGAATAATAGGTGACCTGTGCTGGATAGCTTTAGTGTCAACTTGACACACCCGGGTTGAGGGCGCCTCAATTGGGGAATTTCCTCCATTGAACTGCAGTGGGGCATCTTCTTGATGAGTGATGTGGGTGAGCCCAGCCCACTGTGGATGGTGCCACCCCTGGGCAGGTGGACCTGTGTTGCGTAAGAAAGCAGGCTGAGTAGGAGCCAGGGAGCAAGTCAGTAAGCAGTGATCTTCCATGGCCTGTGCTCCAGCTCCTGCTTCGAGGTTCCTACCCTGAGTTCCTACCTTGGGCTCCCGGATGAACTGTGACCAAGTTGGTCACAGTTGGTATTGGTCAGAGTATTTTGTCACAGCAATGAAGAACAAACTAGGACATGACCCAGTCCATATAAACATGATTGGCCCTGGATAACTGACAAACTTTACAGGATGACTTGAGCTGAATTTATTTGTAAATCTATTTTAGCTGACATGTGGGCATGATTGTGAGAAAATCCCTGTGCTGTAGTGCCCTTGCTTTAGCAGAGACTATTAACTTCCTTTCCAGTCCTCCCTACAAAACGAAGGAGCTCAGTGTACTGAGTCAGTTCTGGGCTTTTTTCTACTCCCACCCTCAGGGCTACACTTCCATGGCTTCCCCAGCTGCTGTACACAGGAGACAGACTCCCTACGTTCCTCTTATACACAGGCTGCCAAACATGCATTAATAAGAAGGACTCATATCATTTGTAGAACACTCAGACTAGCTGACTCTGAAATAGCCCCAGTCTTCTGCTCCTTTGAAGAGACATTCACAAGTTGTAGCTTTCCAGCACTTGTTGATTGCCCTGGCCTTTTCACATTTTTCAGAGAACTTTCTAAAAAGGGCTGCATAGCTAAGAACTACTTTGTGTTTCAGGGGAACTTCAGCCATAAGTGGGAAGCAATCGAAGCAAACCTCAACCAAAAATTAACTCCCAACAGAAAGTAAAATCCCCACCAGCTGTTAACCCCTAGCAACCTCTCAGGCTCTTCCATCTGTAGCAAGGAGGTCTCTGTCTGTTCCCACCCCTGGACTGCATTTAGTCAGTAAGACAAGACAATGGATATTTTACCTCACTAATCACCCTTTGCAATTGTCATGGTAAGACTACCAATTTCTCCTATCCATAAAAGTATAATTTCAGAATATGGGCAAAGTTAATGAAGTACATGCATTTTAAAAGTCATAATGAAATCTATTTTGTATGCTAATTTCAAAAATAATTTTTGATGTTTAATTTCAAAATGGCTTCACAGACGTCAGCTACAGTACTGTTCCAGTACTGTACTTACCCATACTTCTCATTCTGAAACTTCTTAGAGTGCATGGTGGGGATGGTCTTGTCCCCACAAATTAGTAATTCATTGTGTGAGCCACTCCTAAAGTAAAATATCCAAAAGATAACCCAGCTTTTTGAGGTCCAAGGTTTGCTCCCTGGTAGAATTTGAGGGTTGAATTTGGACATTTTCAGGCTTCTTCCCAGTTCTGAAGCTGAATGACTTATTTTCAAGGTCATTTATCACTGCCTGCATCACTAAGATAAAGGCAGAGTGTCTGCTAACACCCTATCCCTTGACAGCCCTGCCCTCACCACATACCTCTGTTGGCCCAATAAACTATTGCTATTGTGTATTTTTCTTTTCCTGTGTCACACTATGTAATTTCAGAGAGAATCTCATTTTGACAATATCTATATCCTCTGATGTATGATGTATCTTTGTGACTACTGAGAAAAAAATATCTTAAAAGCAGCTACTTCCATTATTCTCCAATTTTAAAAGCTATCCCCTGGGCGCTAAATGTCAATTCAGAGAATTCCACATTTGTTATCATTTCTAACCTAACCAATAGAAATCTAAGCTATAATTTGAAGCAGAATGATTCCTGCCTGCAGACAGTAGGCTCATAAATATGTAGCTTGATTTGTTTGTATAATTTAAGAAGAAACTAGGATTTTTAACATTTTAAGAACATTTCATTCAGTATCTAAATTGAATATGCAATATTGGGCTAATGTTAGCATGTTTGCAGATCTTGCATTTTTAACTGAGATATATTTTTAGAGTAATAATTTTAATTAAAGGCATTGTAAAATGAGCCAGGTTATTGATTTATGAAAGATTTTACATATCAAATACTTGTGTGTTTTAACTGATTTGTAGATTCTGAAATACGTCATTCCTCTTTTACATATGTGGACTATCTACCTGTTTTCTATAGTAAGCACAGAAAATCCAATGCATACAGTTGCAGAAGAAACCACTAGTTGCCTACCTACCCACGGCAGTTTTGGCTTCTCATGGAGTAAGGTGCCCAGCCAAAGCCTGCGTGCTCTTACCTCCCTTGTAAGTCAAAGGTGGTCAGTACCAAAATTAGGCTAAACATCTTCAGTGAGCGTTGACTGGGCTGTGTACTTCTTGACTCAACTTCCTCTTTGTTCCTTTCTGTACTCTATGTCATAATTAGATGATTGAGGCAACTTAAGTCCCATTCTGTGCTTTATTCAAGGCCAACAAGAAAGAGAAAGCCCATTTTCCTAATAATTTAAACAGAACACCTAGATTTGCCTGTTGACCTGATTGCTCATTTGGGTGTGCATTGAACCTATAATTGACCTATCATTGAGACACAAGGAATAAGGTGCTGATAAATTCACCATGGATCATGTAACCTACCCAGATTGCTGGCAACCTCATTGGGTCTCCCAGACAACGCAGGGCTTCTAGAGTGAGTGGAAGCAGGCATGGATGGATATGTTTATCAAGCCCAAATATCCACCTCACCAAGTTTGCCTGTTTCTTCTCTGGAGTTATACTAGTCTCCAGCAATCTACTAAACTGATTGCTTGGTTTGTAAAGCTACATAAACAATGATTTGGCCATTGGATTCATTTACAGTAAATGAAGTTGAAAGCTCACAGCTGCACCATTAATCCAGATTAGGTATCAAAATATATTTCTTTTAGTTTTCCAAAGTAATGTCTTACAACACATAATAAAATTCCCCTTTCTCATTACCACTCTACTTGTGGATTTCTAAAAGGATCAAATCAAAAGTTAGCAAGCACACTTTTTCAAACCTGCAGCAACTGTATCTTCTAATATAGCTTGCTGATGTAGCAGAGAACATTGTTACTGAACATAAAGTTGTATAATATGTTAGAGCTAAATGAAATTTAAAATGACTTGTGATAAACCCTGAAAAAGTGGTGCTTTAAAATAGTAATGTCAGCAGGCCGCCTGTTGTGTAACCATAATACTAGTGTTCTGAGTTTAGATGGATGAGTTATGGGACAGTAACAGAAATGTTATTGTCTTCCCTTCGGTATGAGTGTGCATGTAAAAGTGATTTTGAAATGATTGACTTTAGAGGCATGTTGGGACATGGTAAGGAAGAGAAGAGATGATTATGAGCACAGTTCTGAAAGTGTTCAGATGGCCTTTGGTTAGCTTTGGGCAAGGCAGCTTCTTGTAGAAACTCATATTGATTTTTTTAGAATGCCTTCTAGGCTCTCAGCAGAAATCCCCATCGTGTTGGTGCTTTGAAGCCACGGGGAACGTCCTTGGAGAGTGGATGGGGAAAGTATTCTCCACTGACCAAGGTCCATATCTGTCTGGGCTGAGGACAGCCAGGACTGGGTAGAGAAGGCTGTGAAGTGACAGTGTGGCTCTACCATGGCAGAACCTTGGGTGGGTGTTGTTGCCGCCATATAAGCAGGAAATCACTGAGACTCTTGAAGCTTCATTATCCTCATTTGTGAAATAGAGACATGGAAAAATATAACAGGAAAAGGTACATGAAGCATCCAGTCCACTACTTTGGCTTATCCTAAGTTTGCAGTGCATATCAATCAGTGTTGCTTCAGAGCTAACCCTTGAAAGGATGGAGGAGGGAGTGTTGGGCTTTTCACTTTTCCCCCTGAGTTTAATTATGGGAAAAAGTTAAAAACAGTAGGTGTGAAGAAGTTCAAGTTTGAGTCAGCTTTCATGACAGTGCTTTTGTTTTGCTGTGTGGAAAGATGGATTTACCACCAGCATATAGTAAGTGCTTTCAGTTGTCTTAGGATCTTGGATTCGTGCTCATTTAGAGCGGCCTGGTTGTGGAGGAGTAGTGTCCTTATAGCACTTCTGAGAATGGCATCCACTTGCTTTAGGAGAAAGAACCCAAGAAACAACCAGAGCCTCAGGTCTGCAGACTGGACTGTGTGAAAGACCTGCTTGACATTCTAGACCCTCTTGGAAGAGTGCCTCAACATCTCAGAGTAAGAGGACCCAAAGACCATGATGCTTCAGTTTACAGATGAGGAAACTGAGCTCTAGAAAAGAAAGGCACTTAAAGGCTACATGAGGCAGGAGTCAGTGGCTCAGGCACAAAGTAAGCCCAAGGTCCCCAATGTGCAGGTCAGGGAAATGATAACTTGAGCCTAGATTGCATTGCTTGTCCTCAAACCTTCTCTTTTTGGTCTTCTTTTTAATCAGCAGTCTCATCTAGTCACTGAAGAACAGTTGACTCTTTTCAGTTTGAAACCACCTCCCACTCCTCAAAATGTCAACATTTATAAGTCTTCCAATTGTGGCCACTCAATTATCCGGGACTGCAGATTACATTTCCTGCCTAAAGGCATCCAAGATAAGCCTCCGCCCTAGGTGGAGAATTGGAGAAGGCTTGGAGGCTTCATTGTTTATGTCCAAACTTCCTCCATAGCTCCTAGTTTGCAGGGTGCCTCAGCCACCCCTCCTTAGAGTTTCCACAAGCCTGAGCCTTGAGCCAGGTGGGTTCAGTGTATCGGAAAATAATTACCCATGTCCCACAGGGGTGGGGAGGGGTGGTTGCCTGGATCCTCTGGTCAGAGATATGATATTTTCCTGAGCCTCCCTAGGGTTTGGGGGAAACTAGATAGCTGCCTTCTTTGTATTCTTGTCTGGGGATCGTTGAACCTCTGTCTGCTTCCCATTTTCCAGAGTGATGAGTTGGGTCTCAGCTATTTGGGTTTATATCTTTCTAACTTATCTCTCACTAGTGAGCTCTAGAAGGAAGCAGAGATCCTCTGCATGTCATCGTCCCACTACGAACCTGGACTGAGTGCATTTTTTAAATTTTTTTTTATTTGCTTGTTTAAGTATTGAGGATCTTGGCCTTCAGCAGTACAGAGAATGAGTAAAGGAAATCTCAGTTCTCATGTGCAAGGAGTTACCATCAGTGAAGATCACACCATATGTTCAGTCACCGCCGAGAGCCTTCTGAAGAAAATAGTCTTCTCAGGTTTTGTGTTATCAACAAAAATTAACCTCACAGCATGGTTCACAATCATGTTTATGAAAATGTTTTGAAAATGAAGCACACCACTATGTAGTCCATGGGTGAGAATTCTGAGGGAGAGGAATGCCTTGTATTTCTTCTGTGGAGCCCAGCACTTGCAGGGAGGGAGTGCCAAACATCTCCGTCAGTGTTTGTGTTTTTAGATGCACTAACCAGCAACAGAAAGCTGTCCTCCAGTGTGTTCGTACCGGGAATAAATGTTTGCTAAGTGCATAGACTTAACGTATGGGAGGAAATGTGGCTACAGCAACATGCTTGCAGTAAAAACATCCAAAGTCAAGACATTCCAAAATCCTAAGAAATTAAAATTAAATGAATTGGCACATGTTTTATTTTGCAAGGACTAAAATTTTTCATGAAAAATATAAATATACTAACTTGTCAGTAACTTTTCTCCAACACCTGATATATTTTTGTTAATACTACATTATTCCTGGTGTTCTGACTTACATAATTGTTACCAAAGGGATTCATCTAATAAAGTATTCAGAGTTGATGGCTGATTTACATACCCTTAAGCTATGAAGGATGAGGTAGTAAAATTTTTATATTTACTCCTCCCCTCAGTAGTGAGCATTATTGATTTTTTTTATTTTGATGCAACCTCAATTCAACCTTGTAAAAACATAGCTAATAATGTATATAGCAGTAATGTAGACTTTAGTATAAGGTGGTCTTACATGCACATCTTTACTTGGGAGGTAATGAATTCTGGCTCTCTGAAGAGTTTGATTATAAATCCCCTGCCCCCTCGCACAGTTCTTTAAGAGGGTGGAAACCCCATTTGCTACTTCAGTTCCATCATATCGATCGATCCAGTTCTGTTGTTCAGTTGATGGCTGCTTTCTGTTACTTTTTAGTGGATCCTGGGCATGTCTTTATATCTTTTCCGCAATGGGTTTGACCATCTTTCTGGATTGGGTAGTTTCCCATTTCAGTGTACAACTCGATTTTGCATTTATATGCTGAAGAAAAATCCAGAGACTGATGTGTTCTTGTGTCCTACCTCTAGCTTTCTGTAAACACTCCACTCTGACAGTGCCTCTTGATTTACAACCAGAAGAGACTCTTGCTTCATTTGTGTTCCCGGTTTGTTTTCTTGTGTGAGCAAAACTGACAATTTAAGGACTACAGAAAAGGGCTTATACATAAAGATCTAAAATGAGTTTTGCAAACTCTGTATAAAATATAAAACTGTTTGGTTTTGAGGCCACTTTATAGCCAGCAGAAGTTAGGGGGAAAGGCAAATAAGCACTGTTTTTCTCCCTGTTTTAATCATTATCTAAGATACCTGACTTGTTTTTCCCCCCACTCTATTGATCAGTCTCTCTGGCCTTGTGCAGCAGCAGTTCAGAATGTTCTTGTGAATCTCCTGCTTCAAAAATGGAAAAAAACAAAACCAAGAACAACAACAAAAAAAACCCTTGGGCTTTAAAATAGCTGGGTTTAATAGCAGGGACCCTCAGCCTCTGTTCCCTGAGGCTCTTGCCTCCCACTCCGTTGGAGAGGAAGGCATTCTTAATTTCTCCCCTTCCCTGTTGATTATAGGAACAACCAGGTGCCTGGTAACTCAGTGCTGGCACATCTGAATTTGGGGATTTGGCTCCCCAGACAATCCCACTCCTGTTCTGCAGTCAGATGGGCCAGAGCAGCAGAGAAGGTTAAAGGGTAATGAATTCCTTTAGGTGGTGATAAGAGCTACATTCCAAGCGGATTAACAGCACTAAACCCTTTATGTATGATGGGGGAAAACATGAGAACGTGGGGGAGGGGAATACCTTACAAAAACACACAAGCACAGCTAGCCAGAGAACCTTCTCAGGTGTTCTCAAAGCCACATCTAATTTCAGCTGCTAGCAGTCTAAGCTCCTCTGACGAGAGCATCTCATCTACACACTGTGCTTGTTCTTCAGAACTCAGAGCATTCTTGCTGTTGTTCAGAGGAAGCTGCCCTTTTAGTATCCTCAGTACTACTGAATTACAGCTGGCCTCTGTCAACTACCTTCTTGATCAAAGTACAGAAAAATTTCCAAATACCTTGATTTGGAACTTTTCAGCCTAGGGGAGCAAAGAAATGGGGATGGAAAAGTCTGTGTAGTTTGCAAACCGCATCTGAGAACAGTTGTGGAAATGGAAATTTGGCCCCATTCAAACTTTCCTAAAACAGCATGATCACAGCATTGAAATTTGGAGTCTTGATTGTACAACTCAAGAGGAGGTCCCTTGTCTGTGTTTTGATGGATTTATTTGGTAAAACTTAAAGGTAATGCCATTGCTGTCTGCTAATCAAGGGCCAGAACCAGCCCACATACCCCCTCAGTTTTTAAAATGAAGTCAGTTACCCCTACTGCAGAAAGCAGGAACAGTGGCTACAGGTCCCCAGTCAGTTTCACCCTCCTCTGTCTTCTACCCTATGGTGGTTTGATGAGAAATGTCCCCCATAGGAGCACCTCTGATCATTTGGTCCCCAGTTGGTGGTGCTGTTTGGGGGAAGCCATAGAACCTTTGAGAGGTGTGGCCTGGCTGGAAGAACTGGGGGCAGGCTTTGAGACTTCATGGTCTTGGCCCACTTCCAGTTTACTCTGTTTCCTGTTTTCCCTTAAGATGTGAGCTCTCAGATTTCAGCTTCCACCACCATGCCTGCTGCTTGCTGCCACGCCTTCCCGACAGGATGGACACTTAGCCCTCTTGAACTGTGAGCCCAAATAAATTCTTCCTTATATAAGTTGTCACTGTCGTGAAGTTTTATCGTAGCAACAGGAAAGTAACAAATGCATACCAGCAATAGATGAGATACCCCTAATTTTCAAACTTTAACAACACTTGTCTTGCCATAACCCCCCTTTCAGAAAGAAACCTGTCTTAGTTTAGCCTGGCCTTTGAAGGAAAGGAGAGTGGGGTGGGGAGGATGATCTACAGGCGTTTGTCACTAGGACCATTTCCATTGTCCTTGAGAACTAAATACACACTCAGCTATATTGAACAGTCACTTAAGCACTGTGGAATAAGTCTAAAACAGAAATTTTCACCATTATTGTGGGAAACTAGCTTTTGCACAGAGCATATCCCACAAATATGGGTCAGTGGTAAAGATTCCCAGTCCATATTTTGCATATAGTATCCATTGGAGCTACACCTTTTTGATGTCAGTAGAGGTTTAAATGAAGTTAAACATTTGCCTAGGGAGTTTGTTTTGAGAGCAGTTGCTTCAGAAAGTCATTTTGAAGCAAACAAGCTTGGTTAAACCTGTGTAATTATTTGCCTATGTCCATAATTTTAACAACATGAATCATTAACTCAAATTCTGTCTTCCATCCCAAAGAAGAAAAGATGAATGTCTAAAGCCAAGGATTTTGGCACAGGTTCTGTTCTCAGTAGAAAAGGATGCTGATACTTTATACTTCAGTACAATGAAGTGACTGCTTTTGTCAGTGTTCCTTGAGGTGGCACCATAGCTCTTGCACCTCTAATTACCCCTACTAAAGAATTAGGAAATGAATTCAACCAAGTCATTACCTGCCTTCTTCTCCTGTAATTGCTGCCAAGGGTCCTGCTTACTGAACTTTCTTTTCATTTTGGGGAGCAGTTTGTAGAAAATACACATAGTAACTCTTGCTTTTAACTGTCTATAGATGCATTTTGAAGTGCTTTCAGGTATACACAAGAAAATACTTCTCAAGAGAAAACAGCCATGAGTATGTTAGTTATTTGCTGTGAATGAACAAACCAGGTTCTAGCAACAAAAGCAGTAACTTCAGTTGCTTGCTAGGATTGTATTTCGTAGCTAAACATGACATTTAGGAAATGTCAACTGTGAATGACTTTAAAAAATTGTAGTAAAGTCTGGTTGGATATTCGTACAATCCCTGACTTACAAGAACTTGACAAACAAGTTTCCAGTAGCCATAAAGGCCGCCCTCCCCCGCCCCCCTTTGCAGGCAACCCTTTCATCTCTCCTTCTCACCCTTCTCTCTGTGGGATCACCTTCCCTACCCTTCAGCACTGCTGTGGAAGTGCCTGTGAAAAACTCCGCCCTTCTTTGAAAATCATGATTTCTAAGTTGAAGAAAACAGCTGTGAAAAGTAAACGGGGAGCTGACCCCAGGGATAGGTCCAGGGAAGGACCAGGATTTTTTGTCTAATCTGTTATTTTAAACATCAATTTCTTCAGTTCATTTGGACTTAGAAATATCCTAAGAATCAGAATGCTTATGAGAAAGACAAAGAAAGCACACTCTTCATTGGTTTACTCACATGAATTGCACTATTGCTAGCCATCACACATGCATGCACAGACACACACACTCACCTAGTGATCTTCATTTCATTACTTATAAAAGGTTTCCACACACATTTGTCTTTATGGGTGCTTTATAAATGAAACTGGGGCTCAGAGAACTTGAAATCTTCAAGTGCTGGGAGCAGGACTCGAAGCTACAAATTTCAATTCTGAATGGAATTCTCCTTCCATTCTGTGCTGCATTGTGCTTGCCATTGTGTCTTTAAATAGGGAAGCAAACACATTTGCAGATGATTGGCAAACAATATAATTCAGAGAATCTCAAGCCATCTTCGACTTCAGTATTCTGCTATTTTAAATATTTTATTTATTACTTTTATTTTATGTGTATGTGTGTATTGCCTGCATGTAGGTAACTGCACCCATGTCATGCAGTGCCCACGAGGACAGAAGAGACTGTCAGATTCCCTGGAACTGGAGTTACAGACAGTTGTTAGCTGCTATGTGGCTGCTGGGATTCGAACCTAGGTCTTCTGCAAGAGCAGTGTTCTTAACCGCTGAGCCATCTGTCCAGCCCCCAGTATTCTATTTTATAAGGTCCTTGTACCTGGTTGAAAATCAGATGATTGAGTCTTGCAAGGGAATAGGCAGTTGTTTCTTTACTTCCAATTCTTTGGGCTGAGATTATTGAATGTGCCTATAGAATACACTTAACATTTGTATATTAAGATTTTATATCTCAGGGTTGGGAAAATGGCTCAGTGGGTAAGAGTGCTTGACATGCAGGCACAAGTTGCTGAGTTGGTATCACCACCATCCACATAAAAGCTAAGCCTGGCTGTATGTACCTATGACTTTAGCATGGAGAGGGAGGGTGGTGGTGAGAAGATTTACACAGCCAGACCTGGCAACTCACTGGCCAACCAGCCTAGTCTAAAAGGTGAGCTTCAGGGTCAGTGAGAGACTCTGTCTCAAGGGAGCAGGGTAGATCATGATAGTGAAAGACACCCAGGGTCCTCCTCTGGCTTCTGCATAAGTGTTCACAGGTGTACACAACTGCACACACATGTGGACACTGACACATGTATACTACACACTCATCATCATACACAGGCACACAACATAAACCACACACACACAGAAAATATATATCCTTATTTCATATTCTTATTTACAGTCTTAATCCCAACACTTAACAGTATATTTATGTCTGATTTTGAACTACTCACACAGACCACTCTTGGTGAGTATTTGAATCTACATTGTTTTATTGGAATTCCATACCAGAAAGCAAAGCTCATTGAATGTTTGCATGGGATAACCTTCCTGATGAACGTCTAGATAACACAATTCTGGAAGCGATAAGTGGGCAACAAAGCCCATCACACAAGCACATCACAAAGGTCTGTGTATAAGAGTAATTATAATGGTGCTTACACAGATTGTCTCGATGGCAGTGAACATACAAAAGCAACTAATATTATTTTGTGAGGTAGAAAATTCTCACATTTTACATAAAGCCAGAAGTAAAAGTTCCAAGAAAAGAACTTGTGTCTAGAATTATTATTTAGCTTAGGAGGGAAAAATGGACTGTCATAAACATTGCTTTTCTTTCCTCCCAAGCATAGAACCAGTTTCCATTCTCTGACTCCATGATGTCATGTGAATGAGACACAGTAAAGGAAATGGAATTATATAAATTAATGATAAATTTGTTATCAACTAATTTAATAGGAAGTGAAAATCTGAAGACAGCTTGGTACCTAACCTATGAAGCCTTGTGGGTCATGGAGTGATTCTGTAGGATATAGACAGGTTTTGTTTATGACTAGAACTGTAGCATCATCCTCCATCGTTCTGCACAGATATCTACTCCTGTGAATTTCATCTTAAGCCAGAGGCCAGGCTTTTTTTTGGATACGTGCTTAACCTTCTGCTTTGCCTCTTGGAGAGAGCACTGCATTCCTGATGGTGCTTCACTGGCAGTATCAGTAGGGCTGCTGTGGGTTTTGCTGTGGTGCTTCACATTTCTAGCTAAGTGAACTGCTGAGACACACAGCCAAACCCACAGTTTCATTAAAAGGCTTCCCTGCCATCCGAACACTGGCCGATGCTTGGACGCTCAGGCTCTCAGCCCCACCTGTCACTGCCTTTGGAGGCAGGTAGGAATTAACAAAGGCCATTGAGTTCTGCCTTTGAAAAAAGTAACTGTACAACTAATGTGATTTTTATTATTGCCAAAATGCCTGTTTCCTTTGACAAGATTTGAAGAGCCAACCCAGACCAAGTTACTTTTTCCATACTTTGATTCACCTTGGCTAAATGTTAAAGCACAGGTTGCATTTTATCTAGTGAGAACAAAGAAGTTCTTCTCATTCCACATCACCAGACAAATGAAGCAACTTGGTCTAGATCAGTTTACATTCAAGTAGACCATCAGAATATTCCCCACGAGGCAGTACTGGGTTCTGAAGCCTTTGTAGTTATTTTAGAGCATCAGTGTACATCTAGAAACAATACCTGAGTCATAGCATGTTGGGAATATTATCCTGAGAGATGACAAGTTTAATCAGTGACTTCGTAGCTGAAGGCACTCAAGCACGCAGTTGCTTAACCACTGAGACAAGGAAACGGCCCTGATGGGGAGCAGCTGATGCGCTCTCATTTGCCAAACACTCCTACTACAGAGTCGTGTTCTGAAATTTTCATGAACCAGCTAAACAAATCAACGGTGTGGTCTGGATTAAATAATATCTGCCTAAAAGGAAAGCAGCGAGGATAGCCAGAAGGCCAGATGGCAGATGTATTTTCTGCAGAACTCTATTTGGAAAGTGAGCTTTGTGCAATTTTTGGTCATTTCTTACCATCTTAGGAAACCATTTTCAGAATAAGTCATTGAGGAATCTAGCACACAGCTTTCAAAAACTGAGCTGCACCGGCATAGACCCATCATATAACCTGTGCACACAATTAGAGCTACTTGGTGGAGAGGCTTGGAGTGCCTTTTCCTTCAGCACTGTTAGGACCTAATCCTCTTGTTCTGTCTCTTTTGTCATTCACTCAGCTGACTTAAAGCTAACTGAAGCCACTTCGAAGTTCACATATAGGAAAAAATTGGCTGAAAAGACACACAAATTTATTACTGGTATTTATCTGGTGACTGAACAGATTGCTTGCTTTACAAGTGAAAACCAGCACTTGTCCACAGCATACACACAGAGGGACTGCCCCCTTTTTTCAAGGCAGAGCAGTATTTCTAAATTGCTTCTTCCTGCAAACCTAGCAATACCTTGAAGGTTTATTCCGTCTCCCATGTTTAAGACATGGTCTTTGGGTGTTAACACCCCAAGCTTTTAAGCTGAAGCAAAGAAATATCACTTCATCCTGGGGTTGTCATAGTAAACAGGAAACTTCAGAAAGCACATAGGATTGTCCACTTTCTGATGGCAGACTCATCTCTGCATATCTGATGTCTTCTTTCTTCCTATCTTGCGGGCTGCTGAAGCTTTGTTCCTTCTAGTAGATTCCCACTTTCCTGGTTCTTCTTCACTGTTGCTTCATCAGTACTGCTTTATCAAGCAGATTCTTTGAGCCATTCTAATCGAATCCAAATCTTTCCATGCAACGTGCGTATTAATTTCAGTCTGATCTTTATGAAATATTGACATTATGATTTTGTTTTTAGCTTTAAAATGCTCAGTGTTCCATATTGTTCTGTAGCAAACCAAATCCAAAATTTCTGTGTTTCAGTTTCATGATCCAGGGTGTAACCGTCCACTTTCTCCCTTCACTCTCTCGTCCAATTATCAGCTTTTGTTTCTGACTGTTCCACATTATGTTGTGCCAAAGGCAGAGTTATGAAAGCCAATCTCTTTCATTTCTGTGATAAGTCTGTTCTTGGAATTAGGTGTTCCAAGATAAGTCTCACTTGGGACACCTCCCCTTCTCCTTTGAGCTCTATAAATCCTACCCATTTAGTGGCTCAGGTCTCACCTTCTCCTTCCAGTTGGACATACACACATTGAACATCTGCTACTAAAGTGAAAGACATGGTACACAGTGAGGAGCTCAAGGCTGTGGAAATGGCCCCCACTGCCCCCATCCCCAGGCTCTCTGGACTACACCAATCCTCCAGGTCTCGGAGCTTCTGCAACACTTAGTCTGAACCATTGAGTGACCTCCAGGATAGTGCTCAAAGAAAGCTGCCAGGCTGCCAGAAGAATATGCTGGATCTTACACTGATATTTTTTCATATCTTTTCAGATTTCTATTTGAATAGTTCTGTAAAGTATATGATACATTCACACTGAAGTACATATTTGACATTTACAGATAAATAATACGTATATTTTGGATCCACTATATCTGTGGGGTTGACCAGCTAGAACTCAAAAATACCCTGAAAAAAACTGTTCTAAACATACATATTTTCCCCTCTGGTCATTATTCCTTAAATAATATGATGTAACAATTCTCCACATGGCATTTACATTTATTAGGTATTGCAGCTTATCTAGATGATTTAATATATTCAGAGGACTGTATAGATTATATTCAAATTCTGTCATTTTATAAGGAACTTGAGCATACATGGATTTTGTTATCTAGGGTAGGGAGGATCCTGGAATTTGAGTGATAACTCTGGGGTGGGGGTCATGTGCTATAATTAATGGAGTGAATGATCAAAAAATTCACAGAGCTTCAGCTTCAGAATAATTTCATTGGCATTTCAGGGGGTCAGCAAACTGGTCTGCCCATGTCCATTAATTTTCTCATTCAAAAATTGTTTGATGATACACTACAGTGTGCCAGGCAGGGTTGAGAGCTAGAGAAAGCAGGCACGAGGAGATCAAAATGCCATTTGTATTTTTGGTAGCTGCTTCCTGGAAGATGTGGGTTTAGCGTAGGTCCAGAAAGATTGGCAAACACTTTACCACTATGTTAGGCAGACCCAGTCGTGGACAGAGGGGACCCCTTTTCTACCTCTTTCCTCACAACCAGTTTCAGAAACTATACCCAAAACTACTTCACAGCCTAGAACAAATGAGATAGGCACAGTCTTTGCAGGCAAAGCAAGTAGAGATTTAGTGGAGTATGCCCAGTTTATTCTTTCAGACACACCTATGAGATAAGCCACTTTCTGTAGGAGGGAAAGGAGATAGAGAGGGTCAGCAGTGTCCTAGTAATGTGGGTCCCCTCCTAATAGTCAATCCTGTGTTGTTTTGGCTTTTTTGTTCTAGTTTTTATTTTTTAAAAAAAGGCATTAGCAAAACATGTAAAACTTGTTGATAGGATCAGCAGCCATGTGTACAGTGAAGATGTATCCATACTGAGGCCCAAGGCTCCTGCTGTTTGATGGCCCCTTCCCTAGATCTCTTCATCTACCTTTCCTACACTCTGTTGTATGTGTGTATACATGCATACCCGTGCCTGTCTGTCCAGATGTCTTCAATAATAAAGTAGCATAGCTATTACTCATATCTGAACACATTGTGAAACACCTCCCTAGCTATATGCTGTGTTCCCTTGACGCACATGTAGACACACCTACGCATATGTGCATACTGTTCCTACCATTACATTTTGCAGACTCTGGAACATTACAGAACGGAAGACATGGTTATGTGAAACAAAGCGAAGAGAAACAAAAACATGTTTCCAGTTACTGGCAAACAAAACTGATTCTCTTGGGGGAAAGAGGAAGAGGCAGGGGAAAGGAGTAGGAGGAAGAGGTAAAGAGATTAGAAGGAACTAGAAGCCATCAAGCAGGAAGCCCAGGTCCCTGGATGAAAAACTTTCTTGAGGTCATCAGCCCTGGCAGAACAGAACTCTAACATTCTGGAAAATGAAAATCTATCTAATTAAAAAATATCTACAGAGAAAGACTTAATAACTAAAGTGACTAGCTATAGCTTCAGGGAACTCTTCCCTCCAAATTATGAAGGCTTTCTTGATTTGGTTTTAAATGGTTCCTTTTCCGTTGTAGACAAACAGCTCATAACCAACCTTTGTCTGAAATCTTAAGATCATGACTAGATCTGTGACTGAACAAACCCATCTTGTGCCATCACATATACCTGTTTAGAGGTTTACAGCTCTCTAAATTGTCTCTCATTTTCACATCCCACTCTAATTATGGAAGTTAAATAGAGGAATGTTCTGATATGTTCTGTGTGCCTCTATATTTATCCTAAACACTTAGCTTGTTAAAAGATTGTAATGTTCATTCAAAATCAGTTCCTTATCTGTCCATCCTAATTTCTTCAGAGTGTTGGGACATTTATACATAGACTTTGAGGCTACCCAAACCTTAGTCCAAAGACTCATGAATGTTGGAAATTCAGGGAATTCAGTGTGGGAAATTGGGGGATTAAATATTACTTGGGATACTGATTTAGCTGCTGGAAAAGAAGGCAAATAGCAGTGGCCTAAAAATGTAAAAGTCTATGTCTTCCTTATGAAAGAGGCTAAGCCCTCAGGCTGATGGAGCCCAGACTTCTTCTGTAACGCCACTGCCCTTGCTTTATGACTTCCATTGAAGATCTTGTCTCACATTGCTGTAAAGAGAAGAACTAAAGAAAGTGGAATGTATACCACCCCTCCTTTTAGGGTACCTAGAAGTCCTACAGATTACCTCCACTCACATTCTAGTGGCTATACCTTAGCTGCCTGCACTACTGACTTAAAGGGGACTGGACACTATGACCTTGCCCTGGATGATCGATCATGTGCCCACCTGGGTAGAAAGCAAGACTGGATCTGGGGGACAGTGCTTCATTCTGCCTCCAGCTTTGCTTATCTTGACCCTGAGCTCAGCTAGGGAACTGATAAACAGTGGGAAGTACTTTGGCATCCAAAGTAGTAGAAAATCTTCCTTTCTCAGTAGAAGTTTGGTGTTGCAACAGCATCACCTCCAGCCTCTGATTTTATGATAACTTTTTTCTTACTAAAAAAGAGGGACTGGACTGATACCTCAATCTGCCTGTAAAGTCCTTGCCATGCAAGCCTGAGGATCTGTGTTCAACCCCCAGCACCCACATAAAAGCCAGGCAAGATAGATAGAATGTGTTTATAATCCCAGTGCTGGGGAAGGTAGAGACAAATAGATCCCTGGATCTCACTGACCAGCCTAGCCTAGCCTAATCAGCAAACCTTGGATCCCAGTGACAGACTCTGTTTCCAAAAAAATAAAACAAAAAAAACCCAAGATGGATGACTTCTAAGGAATGATACTTGAGGGTTGACCTCTGGTCTCCACATATACGTGCACACATGTGCACCCATGCAAGCCACACACAAACTGAAGCATTCTTCCCAAGGAGGCCTGTTGAACACCTGAATTAAAATACATTCTCCAGGTGACAATTTCAGACTTTTTAGGTTCTGTATAAAGCCAAGATCACCACTTCATATATGATTTTATACTACAGTGACCTTACTGCCAATCCTTCTGTGAGTCCAGGCTGTCTGCTTCTATGAAAGGGACAGTAGAGGAGATTTGAGGACTGTGATGATAACACTTAAACTTTTTTAATGATAGTGAATACAAAATTTGTGGGTTTTTTTTTTCTTTTTCAATTGTACTGTTACTCCTCCCACCATTTTGTAAAATGTGCATCTCCTTAAGAATGTCTGCTCCAGGAAAATAACGATAAAAAGAGAGTGCTGGTTACTGTGCTACACAAACTCCATCTGGGACTCGAATTTGTTTTATGTGATTAGCCATACGCTTTTCCTTGTTAGTGTCCACATTCATCTTTTTCAATTATTACCCTGGTTTTCATCTCACTCTGACAAGACCAACCTGGATTTTGACAGTCACACTGATTTTTATCTATTTAAGGTGCTAGAAGCAAAATCTGATTTTGCCCCTAACTTTCATTATTGGGAGAAGTAATAAAACTAGAATGGAATTACATCAAGGATAGCCATTATTTTAGCTCGGAACCAAAAGTAAATGTATCTCTACCTAAATATTGGATTAATTTCCGTGTACAGGAGGTGTAAAAAATTACATTCAAAAGGGGCTGGAGAGATGGCTCAGTGATTAAGAACACTGGTTGCTCTTGCAGAGGACCCAGGTTCAGTTCCCAGCACCCACGTGGTGGCTAGCAGCCATCTGTAATTCCAGTTGGAGATCTGATGCCACCTTCTGGCCTCTGCTGCCATTTCATACACATGATGCACTTATATACATGTAGATAAAACATTTGTACACACAAAAAATAAAAATAAATTTTTAAAAATTACATTTAAGGGCTATTTCTGAGCCAGTCATTTACTTGATATACAAATGTTACAATTTTAATTGTCATAGAAATAATCTAGTTACACCAGCTCACATTGGCTGAGTGGTTAGTATGTACCTTTTTTGCCCCAGGTTCTGTGGTCAGAGCTCAAAGCCCTGGTTGGTTCCACTGCAGGTGCATGGCTGGCACAGCAGAACTGGGGATTCTGGAGCTTTGGTAGGAAGTAGACAACAGGTGTTCACTTCAGGGTCATCATTCCCTTCAGATAGACTGTATGTTCGGAACAGGAGTGGTATTCCCCATGAGGGAGGGAAAACTGTTTGGTAGGAAGTGGGAAAATCAGCTACTGTGACTGAAATCAGAGAGAGACATAACAACAGAAGAATGGTCAGAGATGGGGTAGGGACATGGTGGGCTTTGAAGGTAGAGGAAAGAGGGGGTACAGGCTAAGGGCAATAAGCAGGTGGCATCTAGAACCCAGGAAAGCCAGGGAGCCAATTCTCCAGAGCCTTGAGGAAGGGTCCATGTTGTGCTTCTGACCTTCAGAACTCAGATAATAAATCCATGTTTTGCACCAAATTTGTACTGATTTTTCACAGTTACAGTATCCCTAAAAAATGATCAGTTTCCTCTCCTGCTAAGTGAGGCTAGACTGATCCATGTCATCAATTTGTTGTGAACACTAAATAGAATAGCTCATGAGAAGTTTTGGCACAGGGAGAAGGGTATTCTGACCAACAAGGCCTAAGCACTTGGTCAGTACTTAGCCAGAGTTTGGGTTGCTGATTATATCAGTACAATAGACAGTTCTTATGTTTGCCTTGATGCTTTAAGTGGGCTGTGCAGCTCTCCCCTCAGATTCATCTTCGATTGGTTTTATAGTTCACTCTCACAACATCTTTATTATTTCACTTGTTACCAAGTCCTGGGAAATTCTTTCTAGTGCCTTCCATGTACTTCTAGCTTACAGGAGTCCAGACTGTCTGCTGGACTCCTGGAGATTCCCCCAAAGCAACCTCCTTCTATTCTCTTCTTTCAGCCTAGCTGGAGAAACGTCTAGAAACTTGTTGGGGTGTATGGAAAGATTGAGGGATATTCCCTGAAGAGGAGAGAAAGACCAGTCACCAAAGCACCAACTCCCAGCTGGGGCTGCCCTTCCAGAGCCAGAGATTCTAAGTCAGGGCCTGACCGAGAAAAATAAACTTTGTATTGTTTTCCTTTCTTTTTAACTAATGGAAAGTTTTTGAAAAAATTGTGTGACTCAGAAAATTTCTGAAAAGGAGAATCCTTACAACCTCACATTCATTGACTTGCTTCTGGTCAGTGAGGTCATTTGGGCAGAGTATAGAAAAGCCCTGAAGTGGAGGCCACAGTATTTCCTTCCCCTTTGTTGAGCCAGATTCATACAACTTTTGCACTAAGGAAAAGAAACCAGCAGAACTATTTTGCTACTACCCACATACAAGTTCTGTGTGGGTTCACATGCAATCTAGTCCTCATACCACTATGAAACAGAGAAGTAGATATCATTGTTTCCCTTTACAACCAAAGAGCTAGGGGCTCGTGGAGTGTGGCAGGTCTGCAATCCTGGGTTCAAAGTGTCTGGGGCTGCTGGTCATGCACTTCTCACTTAAGGCCAGTTAAGCTGAGAGTTCAGCAGTCCTCCACTCCATACACTGGATGCTTTGTGAACTCAGACATGACCAGCCCCTACAGTGATAAAGGCTAACAAAGTTTTAATATGGATGATAGAGCAACCAGAAATCTTACATCTAAATCTTATTAGAGTATTTCTTTCTTCCGATGTCTCTCCCTTTTCCCTTCCCTGTTGCCATATTCCATGGGCTAATTCAAGGCCCAGTTTAGAGCTCACATCCACCGGAAGCTTTCATTGTCTTTCCTGATCATGGTTGTTTGTCCTACTCTAACTCACAGTGTTCTAACAAAACATCGTACTTCCCCCTATGCAGGATTTGTTCAATAAAATTTTCTTAAATGAATAAATCAAGGTAGAAGACAGATATTCAAATCCTGGCTCTGTCATGTTCTCATTGTGTGACTTTTAAGAAGTTCCTTAACTAAGGACTCTTAGGGCTGCAGTTTTCTCATTTGTAAAAAGAAAAGTTTTGTCAAGGATAGGAAATTCTTTTCAGACACAGACACACTAGAATTCTAATGGAGCTCATTAACTGTCAAGAATCTGTAAGTCAACAGTCATATCTTGCAAACAGTAAGTTGGGAGCAAAGCTGTGGACTTCATTTCTTGAACATAAATTGATTCTTTTACTCCACCCAATTACACATGTTAATGGCCAACAGACTCATGCCTGTTTTTGTGTTTATAATTCTGTCCTTGATCCAAGAGTTTCTTTTCTGCAGGATACTCTCTCCATTTAGACTGAAAAGAGGCATTGGAGTGAGGTGGTAAATGTTACTCTCTGCTTTTATCAAAAGGAGCTAATGAACGCTTTCATTAGTAAGATTCTCAGGTGAAGATAATTAAACTATGAAACTATGATTTAAGAATAGTAGTATCAAATAAGAAAAAAATACACAAATACTGATTATCCACGAACTTGAGTTGGTAATAGACACAATTAACTATGTGGAATATTTGCCATGGAAATAGAAAAAGTGCTTGCTGTCAGCATGACAGCAGTGAACATGTGAATGTCAGTTGTAAGTAATCTCAACAGCTCACACCTGGTGTCTGCTAACACTGGAGTCCAGGAATTTGTGTCAGACTAAAAGACTGGATTTGAGTCTCACATTTTAGAGGATGTTCCCTCCCATAATCCTAAAGCTATCGTCCTAGGAATCAGAATCTTAACATTCCGTAGGTACTTCTCACTAGTAAGTTAAATATACTTAGATATTTCATTAATATGTAGCATGTAATATGTAGTATGTGGTAATAAGCTAAGAATTCTTGTAGATGCCCTGCATTTCCTGATGACTGTGACTAATTCAAGACCCCAAAGTAAAGTAAAATTACTTCTTTTTTTGTTTTGCTTTTTGAAGATTTACTTATAAATTTTTATGTGTATATGTATGTGCCTATATGAGTTTATGTGTACCATATGCACACAGGTACCCTTAGAGGCCAGAAGAGGGTGGTGGATCCCCTGGAACTGGAATCACAGGTGGTTGTGAGCCATCTAATGTGGGTGCTGGGAGGGGAACCTGGGTCCTCTGGAAGAGCAGTATGTGCTCTTAACCACTGAGCCATTTCTCTAGCCCTAAAATTATTTTTTAATCTTACTGCTAAGTCTTTTTCTTTTTTGAAACAGGGTCTCACTGCATTGTGCACGCTGGACTTGAACTCCTCTTGCTTTAGCCTCCTCAGTAGCTCGAACTATAGGCATGTGCTGCTTTACCAGGCTACCCTACTGCAGAATCTTAGTATTTCTGAGATAATAATATCTGGTAGATAAAACATTAATATTCCATGTAAACTCACTACACATGAATTTTAGTCTACATTTAATTGAATGTTTCCTTGCTCAGTGCAGAATTTCTTTTGTCTGTGAACAAGACTGTGATTGGTGTAGCTGTTATGCTAATTAACAGTGAGTTGGGTTCCCTGCCTCCTCCATTACCTTCCTGGTGTGCTGCTTATTTAGCAGCAATCCATGCTAGCTCTGACCTGCTGATTCAGCAGAGCTTGCTTCCAGGTCAGGTGGCTTGTGGCCTCCTGTGGACAGAGCACGTTTTGTTAGAAGACCAAGAGGAAAACAGCAAAGACAAATGGATTTGTTGTTTCTCTGCAGCCAGGTTATTCCTCTATCAAATCACAGCCAATAAAAAAATGACTTGATGACTTGGTACAAAAGCCTTGACAAAAAATCTGTACTTTTCAAAAAAATAAGAGTGTGTCTGTATCTTTATTTCATACTGAAATAAATTGGGGTGGTTTGGGAAGCAGCTTTTGCATTTATAGGCAAATTACTAAAAGTAGATTAAAGAAATTAAATAACGTACATATTTACATATCTTAGTATCCTGTGTTTAAGACAAGGCCTCACTGATGTAGCCCAGGCTGGCCTTGAACTCTCTGTGTAGTTGAAGAGACCCTTGAATTTCTGAGTACTGGGATAACATGCCACTGTGCATGGTTGCTAACTCCTATTTTTATGCTACATATAGAAATGTAAATTAAATGTCAGTCCTATAGGGGGTGCAGAGATGGCTCAGCAGTTAAGAACACCAGCTATTTTTGCAGAGGACCCAGGTTCAATTCCAGCACCCACATGGCAGCCTCCAGTTTCAGGGGATCCGATGCCCTCTTCTGATCTCCATGGGCATTGCATAATATGGGTGCACTTGCATACATGCAGGCAAAACATTTATTCACATAAAATAAAAAATAATAAATAAAATATTTTTTTAAAGCTCAAATCCTAAAAGTTAAATAGCCATATTAACCACAATGTTAATAATATTACAAATTTGGCTATATTCTTTTAAATTGTTATTTATTTCCATCATTCACGTCAATGATTTTTAATTGATGGTTGATGAGGGATGTGGTTTATAAATAATGTGTTACTTTGTTAGCTCTGACTTTTAAAATTTACTAAGTCTGATATTTATGGTAACATAAGAAAAAAATTTCATCATCAAAACTTTGAAAAACTTGGATTTAATTTATCTGCCTTAAAAAAAATAAATCTGCTAATGGTAGAGTTTGCAACAGACCGGTAAGAAGGTGAGTGAGATTTTACATGGGATTTTTGTGCAGTGGGTTTTTCACATGGAACACATTCAGACCTGCCTTAGGAGAGGCAGAGGTGGGAAGACCCAGAAGCCAAAGACAGGACACATGTGTCAAAGTAAAAAGAAAGAAGAAATTGCCATGCCCAGGACAGTTTTTCATACTTAGTAAATACTCAATAAAGAGTTTGGGGTGAATAAATGACCTTCAGAACACTCAGTCTTATCAAGCATTAGACAGTTTACTTTTTGATATAACATACAAAAATAACACCAGGGTAATAAATCACAGTGATGAAAGACTTATTTGGACACCTGCTGGAAGTCTTATTCATGCCTAAATGAAAACAGGGCCTCAGATACCAGTTGGCTTGCTGACATTTTCATCTCTAGAAGAGTAAAGGAAGTGGAAGGAGCTGCTGTTTGGATCTCATTGTAACCAAAAAGAGATTGGTTGGGAAATAGAAAGAGAGGAAGTTTTATCCATTTATTCAGTAAATATGTACCGAGTGCTTAGCAGCAATTTAGCTTTCAGTTTTTGCAAGTAGATGATGGATACAGCCAGATGTGCTACAGCGTTTAGGAGAGAAATTCCAAGTATTTCAGAACCTGCGAGTCTAAAAAAGACTACTAGACAGATAAGAGTCTCAGCCCTAAGTTCAGATAGGACCCTTCCTACGCACTCCCAAAGCTCTTCAAACCTCCCCTGGCAGACCCAGTGTTGTGCAGAATTGTAATTGCCTTTGTTCCCATTTTTATTTTATTTTTATTCACTGTGAAATTCTAAGCTTCAACAGAGCAGTGCTGTATCTGTTATTGGCTTGTTGTGTCCTTGGCAAATTCAACAGTATCTGTAACAGTACCTGGAACCCTAAATCATATATGTATAAAACAATATAAACATGAGAATTGTTCCAAATTATGAGAGATCATGTACATCGTCACACACCCACATGTACATGACAAGTCTAGTATCTTAAGATCCTTCGAGGGGCTGGAGAGGTGGCTCAGCGGTTAAGAACACTGGTCGTTCTTGCAGATGACCCAGGTTAGAATCCCAGCACCCACATGGCAGCTAACAACTGTCTGTAACTCCAGTCCCAGGGGATCCAATGGCCTCTTCTGTCCTTGCTGGCATTGCACGACACGGGTGCACTTACCTACATGCAGGCAATACACTCATACACATAAAATAAAAATAAATAAATTTTAAAAAGGGTTCTTTGAATGATAAGGATTAAAAGTGTGAGAGTTCAGACAATGAGAAAGAGAAGATGGCACACTCATCTGAACTTAAAGTTTAAATGAGCGTTTGAAGAAGAATGCAAAGGAAGGCAAACGCAGGAGAACATCCCGAGGAGGCAGAGTCACTTCCCTTAGACGTCCTCAGGAAACTTAGAGTCCAGGGCAAGTCGAAGTATGCAAAAAATTCTAAAAACACCAGGAGAGATGTAAAAAGCTGATGGGGAACAATCCTTCAGGAACTGAAGTTGACAAAATAAGCCCGATAGAGGAAACGACAGTGGTTGTGACACTGAGTTACACGCATTTTTGCTAATGACATCCTTACAGTTTCCATCGAGACAGAAATACTGTTTCTGTCATTTTTTTTTTTTTTAGAGGATTTTGTTTTACCGTTATAGAGAAAAGAATAAGAAAGGGACAAAAATTCTTGATGTGAAAAACAAAAGACTGGACCAGCTCTGCTACTTAGAGCTCTCATTCCTGCCTGTTAACTGGGCTGCTGATTTCCCATAGGGTAAGGATGCGAGGGAACCGCGGCCTCAACAGCAGACTTATGAGATCCTCAACCCCATCGTGGATTGGGGTCTCCTCATTAGGGTGCTCCCTTGGTCCTCCCACCCCTTGACTGGCCCACTCCAGCCAGTCATCTAGGAGACTTTCAGAGAGAAACTCCTCAGAGCCTGGAGAGTGACAAAAAGAGAGAACACAAAATTTCAGCCAGATGGTAAGAATTTATTCCGAAGACGGGACACTCAGAAAACAAAAGGATGATCACTAGATACCAAGAGAAAGTTAAGCAGGACTAAATAATTTTCCTGTTCAGTGGAATAACTGGAATGAGAAAGAAAATCTGGCAGAAAGGATGCACATGAATTTCATCAAGGTGGTTTTTCTGAACACCTCAGGATTTTATGATGGATTTAATGGAGGACTATGAACTGAATAACAACAGTAAATGGATTCCCAATTAGGATTGTGCGACCACATTCAAGCCATGCCACAGGATGGGTCATTGTGGCTATAGAATGCAGCCTTTAGAGACACACACTTCTTTTCATCAGTGGTGTAAATGATGAGTTTGATGAAAACAGCAGTAGAAACTGGCTTTTGTTGAACTTATGCTACTGTCATTCTATGAGTGTTCACTTGTGTAATCATCACAATTTTCTGTAGGTGTAGTCTTTAATCCCCCTTTTTAATGAAGTAAATTGGAATACACAATTTCCTCAAGGTTAGGCAGCTTCTAAATAGCAAGGCTGATACAAGCCCAGGCTATTTATAATGGTGTAAGTGGAATAAATTATATCCTCCAATTTGTGAATGACCAGAGTGAAATGGACAGCTGAAGTGGAAAGTTACAGATTTGGTACCCAAAAGAACCCTAATAGACTTGAGAAATAAGCCGAATGAATTTGGGCCAAATATAAACTCATACACTTGTTACAAAAAAAAAAAAAATAGTTGGAAAAGGAAAGATTCTCGGACATATGAGAAAGGCTTGGAGATTTTGACTGCAGGCTCATCATGGCCAGTGTATACAGAGTGATGTGATTATCAGCAAAATGGACTCTTAAGTTGCACTTTATAAAGGATGAATGAAGAAAGGAACAAGTGAATGCTCAAAAACAAAGTTCTACAGCTCTGATGAGAAGAAATAAATTATGTTGGAAATAATTTAGGGATTTATAAAGTCCTTTCCAGTTCTGACATCTTATTTCTGTTATTCTGTATTAGAATAGAGGAGGCATACTTACGATGCAGCTGAGCTTCAGAAGAGTGGTGAGAGTCCAGGATTTCTGAAGACAGGACTAGAGCATTGAATGGGAAGTTGCAGAATGGCAGTAGATTCAGCTTTAGCCAAGAACACGCTTGCCCTGTACAGTACTGAAGATGCTTCCTCCAGAGGCTTTGGGTGGGACCATGTTGTGGTTGTGCTTCTAAAATAAGGTCACTTAATGAGGGTTCCAAGGAAAGGATTCACTTACAGCTCAGAAAGAAAGAGGATCTCTTTGTCCTTGCTAATGCCAGGACTCCAGAAGAGTGGACAGTTATTAACCCTCTCTCAAGCGAACTAGTGAGGGATGGATGTTGAGCTAAGGTTTGAAGTTGTACCATCTTGCAGGACTGTGGGTAAGTTGAGACCTGAAGATGTAAGATTTGGATTGGAATACAAATCAAGCCAAACGCAAAAGGCAGTTTGACAAAAGGTTTTGTGTTTTCTAGTGACATTTCCTTATATTTTCCTTCAGATGGTTATCATAAATTGTTTTCTAACAAGGCCATATTTTTGAGACCTTTCTGGTTCTACCTGTGGGCAGCCTTTCCTCATGGCTGGTTCAGATTTCCAAGCCCAAACAACACAAAGGAAATACTTGACTGCTAGAAGCACGTCTGTCTCCTTTGTATCAGTGGGCAGTGAGTTGGTTTTAGTTTTTATTTGATGCTCTCACAAAACACACCAAAGTCTAGATGAGAATATTCTCAATGTCTCATGAGAAGCAATGGGTAAAAAGACTGAGGAGCATAGAACAGGCATAAAGAAGAGGAATGAATCTCTCAGTTCTCAATATGAAGCTTCCTCATGCAGTGGAGGGCCAGGAACACAAAAGGTCATAAACGACCAAAGTGTAAAGATCAAGAGTCTACTGAAAGATGGTCCTCGGACAGGATCCCTTTATTAAACTTCACCCACCCAAGGCTCAGTCAGGGACTTCTTGGAAGAGGGGGCGGAAAGATTGTAAGAGCCAGGGAGGAGGTGCATGACCATATGGAAACAGAGTCCTACAGGCTCCTGGGAACCTGCTCATATGTTTCGATGGCAAAGGTGTCAGCATACACAAGTCCCATGCAAACTCAGGCAGACAATAACCCAGCATAGAACTGGGAAAATGAACAGCAGACCTCAATCTTTTTAAAAATATTTTATTTATTTTTATTTTTTTTTTTATGTGTATGAGCATATTGCCTGCATGTATGTGAGTGCACCCATGTTTGTGCAGTGCCGAGGAAGTCAGAAGAGGGCTTCAGATTCCCCTGGAGCTGGAATTAAGGACAGTTCATAGCTGTCATTTGGATGCTGGGAATAGAACCCGGGTCCTCTGCAAGAGCAGTCAGTGCTCTTAACCGCTGAGCCATCTCTCCAGCCCCAGCAGGGCTCAGTCTTATCTAAACGAATGTTGGCAACTGATTGCTGCTAGATGAAGAAGAGCTGATCTTCCTAAAACAAGAGACTCTAGATAGGCTGACTAGACTCAGTGAATGGACTTGCACTGGGGAATGGCTGGGGTTACTGACAACTGACAATGAGTGTGGGGGGCTATGGGAGGGTGCCAATGGGGACGGGGATGTAAAGATGATTAAGATTGTTTGAGATACTCTGTATGAAATACACAAAAATTTAAAAAAAAAAAAAAAAAAAAGACTGAGAAGTGACTACAAAAGGAATGTTGCTCCCTTTCTGGCATCCTGGAATCACAAGACACTCAGAGGTACCCCATCTTCCTGAAATGGGAGTAAGCAAGTCTCCTTTCCAACATCTCCCTCAAGGGGCCATCCTGCCTCTGCCAGGCACACTCTGTAACAGCCTAGGACAGCTTTTGTTACCCTTGAAGACAACAGATATCACAGTAATAAGAGGAAGTAACGTAAGAGTTAACAAGTTAAGGAAAGCGAGAAAGAATATGGAGACTGGGAGACTGGTTTGGGAGAGGGTGCTTCTAGTGATCTGTCCTCATTGAGACCCACAGAACCAAACTTAAAGCACCAAAAAAAATTATTATTCCCATTGAAAAATTTCCTCCCTCCGGTTTTTAAAAAATTAAACCTTTACACTTACGATCATAGTGCTTGTGAATACTAAGATGTTTCAGTTATAATGAGCCTACTGGATAATTTTTCAACTGTTCCCTTTTGCTACATTGAAACAAAGCTGTGACATAAACCAATGGAATGGTCCCCAGCATGGCAGTCTCTCTGAAATTTATCCCTGGCTTTGCTGTGAACTAGCTCTGGGACCCTGGCCTTAACACATAAACCTTAGTTCCCTCATCTATAATACAAAGTGGGGTTAATAATACCTACCCTGCAGCAGCGTTGCAAGGGTTTAGTGCAAGATGCAGAGATGATCACCAAGTGTGGTGCCCAACAGGTTAGGTTTGATTTGTTCATTGCTATCTCCCTGGCACCTAGAACAGTACCTGTGACTTACCTGGTTGAATAGTGAATGAACGAAAGTGTCCAGAATGACAGGTATTTTGAGGGCTTTACAGATCTATCAGACATGAGTGGATTTTGCAAAGCAAGTGATTGGCTATTCAGAAGGTTGAAGAAGAATGCCTTGTCAGAGCCAAATTAAGATATTTTTCCTATCATGCAGCATGGATTCAGGATCTTCCCAATGTCAACTAATAGTGTGACCACTACATACCTTTATAGTCTTTCTTTAGTCCTTACCCCACATTCTTTATGGGGAGTCTAGAATGGCCTCAGTCTACCTAAACATGTATTTATTGAAGGCTTGAAATGAAAATGAGACCAAGTTAAATCTAGTTGGTAGTCATTTACAAGTAGGTAAAAACCTAGATTAATTTCCAGATGTTTTCCATCTCTAATACTTCCTCATATAGTTAAATAAATAAGCGTGTAACAAAACAGGAATGTCTTCTCAGTGTCTGGTCTCTTCATCAAACTTGAGTCTGATAAATTACATGTTAGCTGTTTGTCATCTCCCAAGATGTAAAACCAGGTAAAAATAAAGCCAAGTGAAATTTTAAATAAAAGTTATGAGTTGCTTTTCTGGAGGCATGTGAAACATAGCTGTGTGGCTTTCATTATGGAGCCCCTTAATATTAGGTTAAAGCACATACTTCTACAAAACTGGGAGAGCAAAAAATCAAGTTCCATCATACTGAAATAATTTTTTTTAAATCCCGTTTTCAGTTCAGCATTTCAGGGATAATGGTGGAAATGGAAAGACTCAGAGCTATGTAACCAACAATGACGGGGCTTTAGGGGGATGGATATGAAGGAGAACTGGGGTGAGAATGGGAAGGAAATTATTTGCTAAAAGGACAAATGAAACCAGGGTATTACTAACTTCTTGCCAAAGACAAGTGTATAACTGGAGCCACACCATCTAACACCTCCTTGCATGCTGCCATCTGATGCCATCTAATTGCTTGCTGCCTGCTAATCTTATCTCCCTGCAGAAGCTGATCTTAAATGTACACTGCATTGCAATTAAGCAAATACACTGCATCTGATAGCACAGTAGATCACCAATAACTATATTAGTTGACATCTGGACACTAAGCAGGTAGATTTTTCTTTCTGGCTTCGGTCATGACAACTTTGCTTCTACCAGAGAGGTTTCACTTGGCCATTCACTCTTTCCCCAAGTGCCATTTCCATCTTTACCAGTACTGCCCCAAGGCTCTACTAAGTATGCCTCATCTCAGAAACCCTCTCCAGTTAGAGCAAACTAAGCTAAAGCCATTCACCCCTCTAGAAGTTGTCTTTTCAGAGTGGTTTGTTTAATATTCTGTTGTATTCCACTTTATCTTGGTTCTGATCTCTTCACATCACACAGTGTATTCTCACCCTCAAAGCACACTCAAAGGACATGTTTCACAACTGCTAATGAAATTGTTAGCGTTAGTCAAAACAAAACAAAACACAAGACAACCTGATTGTTTATAAATTTGCCAAAAATGGGTACAAATGGATCGAGTCTGTGAAAGATGCATCTATTTTATTAAACAGGTGACCAAAACCTACAGGTACACTTGAAAATTGCTTTAAGGTGGATTGAATGACTAACAGAAAGTCTTCCAATGGGAAATAATATATGGCATTGTATGTAGTTGAGAGACCCTCACAATATTTGAGCCATGGTACAAAAAACAATTTCGATTCATTCAATCTTTAGGAAAATGATTTGGAAGAAATTACAGTACATGTTGCTAAGGTTTATAGACCATCATAAGCATCTGGCACTTCCTAAATTTTCCCCAATGTGAGTTGAGCCACAGGGCAGGCTGGAGCTCACACAGTAGAAAGAACATGATAGCTGCTTTTTGGCCTTTTGTCTTATAAATTAAGAGGGTAGACAGAGCAGGTCAAGGGAAAGGTTTCCAGGATTCCCTAACAGGCATAGAGGTGTCAACAGCAGCAGAAACTAGGACTTCTGCTGGTGTTACATGAGTATGTCATAGCAACCTTAGTGGCCAGATGTCTTTGCATTGGGTGGGTGCAAAAAAGTCAATGACTTTTCCCCCCTAATATTCCAAAGAATGGACAGATTTGTCTTTCTTAGGCAGATGTATAGGTTTTTATGGAGAAGAACCAGAACTTAACTACTGAGTTGTTTTGAGTACATAGTTCTACATAGAGAAGAAATAAGTGGAGGGCAGTAAAGGAGTTGCCTGGTTAAGGAGCTGGCACCCGTGGAGTCCAGTAAGGGAGATGTGGTGGCAGTGGTGCTCGTGATTAGACCTTGACTCCTGTAATGACTGAAAGGTTGACAGTATGGTAACAACGTATTGGGAAACAGAGGACCACTCCCTGTTCAGAGTATGTGTTGTGGCTAGTAACAGGTGATAGTGCTCCACCTGGTGTGGAATAAAGCAAGAAACCGGGGGAATAAATTAAACACTCAGTGCTCCCTAGAAGAGAAGATAACGTGGGAGGACATTCTTCTTTTCCACCTGTCTTTATTGTCCTCACTTATCACAGGCATTGTACTCAGTACTTTGGAAAAGAGCAGCAGACTTTTATTTCATTAATTTTTTATTGAATTTTTATACAATATATTTTGACGATATTTAGATCCCCTCTCCTATCCACTCCTCCTCTTACTACCCCCCACCCAATTTAATGTACTCTATTTTACATATGTGTGTGTGTATGTGTGTGCCTACGGTGTCTAATTTGTGTCCTCAAATGTCTTTCAGTATGGGTTCATCCACTGGAGCCCACCAAAAGTCACATCCTTAAAAGAGACTGTCTTCCCCCCCCCCCCAGCAGCCATTGATAGCCAGTAGGTCCTCAGGTAGGGTTGGGGTTTCTCACTCACTTCCCCATGTGTGTGCTGGGATTTTGTCAGGTTCAAGTTTGCGTGGGGCTTGTGCATGTTGTCACCATTGCAGTGAGTTTATATGAGTAACCAGCTGGAAAACTCAACGGTTTCCTTGTGGTCGTCCACCCCCTCTGGCTCTTACAATCTTTCCACCCCTTCTTTTGCAATGATCCCTGAGCTTTGGGAGGCAGAGGTTTGATATAGGTGTCCTATTCGGGGATAAACACTCTGAAGCCTCTTGTTCTCTGTACATTGGCCAGTTGTGGGCTTCTGTGCTAATCACCATCTGAGAAACAGGTTTTTTAAGAAGAAGTAATTCCTTTTATAATTCATTAAATCTGTTATTGTCTAATATATGTGAATCACTTTAAAAGCATTTACTGATTTTCCCATTACAATATATCTGAGGTGACAAATTTGTATTTCTTATTATACTTAGAAACTGGGAGAAAGTTTGCTAAGATAGTAAATATGACCACAAGAATGTTGAGCATATCAGAACTGATCACAATGAGTTTTTACTGTTTGGGATTGCATTAGAATAAGCTCCAGTGATACTAAAACCACATTGGTTCTTGTGTCTGTCTTGATAAAACTATCCGAAATTAGGAGTGTGGGCAGAGATTTAATAATTTTTCAGATTTTTTCCTACTTAGTTATAAGTCTTTACTTGAACTTTGCTCTTCCTGCATGATGACTGTTTATTGTTCTCTGGTTAGTGCCTTAACTAAGAACTTGGTCACTAAAACACTGATGTCATCTGGTTAGCTGCAAGACGAGAACCTACAACAGGTGTGTCTGTGGGAAGAGGGATTGTAATAGCGGATTTTTTCCTGTTTGTGCTGCAGCTTTGAAAACACGGAGAACACATTAATCTGCAGACACAGGCCCCTGAGCATTCATACCCTCCTAGCCTGCTGCAGCCAGCCCTTGCCTTGGGCTTCCACCTCTTCCTCTCTGGGGTTGCCCTAGCCCTGAATCAGGGAGCAGCCTTGGTGGGAAGAGGGAAGGGTGGAACCACACAGGGAAATTTGTCATCAGAAAGTTGGGTTCAAGGGCCCACTCCATCACTGGCTCAGTGTATGACCATGCCTTCATGAGCCTTGGGTCCTCACCTGTGGAATGAGGCCAGCAGGTAAGCTAACACACAGGCTACTGCGAATCTATTTATATCCTTTTATAGTATTTTTCTAGTACTTCCTGTGTGCCAGGCACGCTTGTAATCACTTTATGAATATGAATTCATTTCAGCTGCATTACACCCAATGAGATCTGCTATTTTTATCATCCCCACTTTACTGATGAGGAAATGGTTGCACAGGGCCATCAAGTAACCTGTTCACCTCCCCAAACCAATCATAGGTGGAGCTGGGATTCAGACTCAGTGAAGTTACTACTTATGTTTTTAACATAAGGATCCGCATAACAGAGAAGAGGTAAGGTTCTTCTCTGGGGTGACAAGACAACCTGGCAGGGTGGCTTTCTGAGCCCACTGCTTGTTTGTGATCAGCTCAGTAAGCTTTGATCGTTGGAATCAAGTACAGACTGACCCAAAAGACGTGGAGTCCAAGGTTGTGTATAACATCTTAGTTTTCTATAAATCAAACCAGCAAATGGATAACATAAATAGAATGAAGTTGTTTGTAGGTAAAAGTGGTCTGACAAGAAGCCCTTCCATTCTTCACCTCCATATCCTTGCCCGGTGTTTGTCGTACCAGCCTTTCACTGGCAAAGTCTAGATAACCCTCCCCTCTGGGTGGGAAACTGACCCCTGCACATGTTTTCATTGAGTGCAAAATTAGTTAACAGATGTTCTCACTTGGGTCTAGAACCAGGAGCAGGTTTTAGAACTTAGGGTGCAATGCCAGGCATGCCTGTGGATTGGTTAACATACCAGTCCTGGTGTCACCCGGAAGATGAGAAGCCCTTAGAAGGCAATTGTTCCCAGAACTGACCTTTGGAATGACGACTGCAGTCCCAGCCTGTACTGCCTCTCCACCTCCGTGGCAGTCAGCATAAAGGTTGCAGGTTGTCTTATGGCTCTGCCTTCCACAGGGTAAGACGAATGGAGAATTAGGTATTCACTATCGTTGGCCTGAGCAAAAACACCAGGCAGCTTATACTGCCAAGCTTTACAAAAAGGAAACAGTTACTCTCCTTTCAGAGGGTGAGGCCCTCTCAGCCCTGGGTGGCTGAGGCCACCAGCCCACTGCTGATTACTTAGCCACACCCAAGATCCTGCCTCTTCCCCAGGTTCCTGGCTCCACCTGCATCACTATTGCCAATGACTTACTGGTCGCAGTAAATGCAGGTTGATAAAGGTGGCCTGTTGAAGAACAGGTTATCCATCTGACTGCTGAGGAAGCCAGTGGCTGGTCCTGTGCCCTAAGAGCGCGACGTTGAACCAGAAACTGAAAGAGTGAGTCAAGGCTGGTTGGTTGGGAAGCGTTTGGATGAGCAGTTGACTGGATTGGTGGGGGTGAGGGCCATTGGGGTGAGGACCAAGAGGGACTGGTTCTGAAAGCCATCACAACTCTGATTCAGCCATTATCAGTAACATGTAAAGAAGTAGGAAGAACCTGACTTTCTCTGCTCCTTTAAGAAAATAATTAGATGCTTATTAGGAGACTTCTGGCTTCATGAACAAGGACTTTGTACTTGGTGGGACCAAAGAGAGTTTGAAACTAGAATATGTGCTAAGTAGATGATAGTTTCCTGGACTGGGTGTTTATTCAGTGATAACTGAGCCAACCTTCCTGAATTAGCTGTAAATGCATAGGTTTTGTTTACCAGGGTTAGTCAGGGGTTTCTTTACCAGCCCAGGGTTATTTTGCAGAACACAGCTCATGTTTCCTTTGGAAATGACTATGTAATCTTCTGGAAAAGATACCTTAAAAAGTTAAGAGAAGCATCCAGCCCTGCTCCCTCTAACAGCAAACCTGCGCTTTATCCTTGTGATGGGTCTCTGTAAGGGACTTGCAGACCACATTCCAGAGTTGTTCCTCTCAGCACCTTGACCATATCAGTTCCAATTCCAGTTTTCCCCACCTCTGCATCTGGCTCTCTCTCTCTCTCTCTCTCTCTCTCTCTCTCTCTCTCTCTGTATGTTTAAATCATTGATCTGTCAGCTCTTTGCAGGACAAGAGCTTTGGAACCAGAGATCCTAGTTCAAATCTTAGTTCAGCCACTTACTAGATGTGTGCTTTACACGAATGTCTTTCCTCGCTGCACTTCCATCTTCCTATCTATAAAATGAAGTTGAAAGCAGAAGTCCATAAACCATAAGGCCTATTATGAGGATAAAATGAGTTAGAACATGTACACACTTAGGGAAGCGCAGGGAGGACAGTAAGCACTCAGTAAGGGTTAGCATTAACCATTCCCAGCATTCTCCTTGGTCCTGGTGCATTGTTGGATTTAGATGAATGTTTTTCAGATAGTAAGAAAAAACCTTGTCTTTTCAGAGGGATTGCCCCCTAGATGGTTAGAGATGAATGGAAGGGAAGGAAGAAAGGAAAGCATACTATTTTTTTTTTTAAGCATTTGGAGTTTGTGGTAAGGTGTTTGGTGCTCTGGGGTATAGCAATGTGTAAAGCTCTGTCATCTCACCCATCTGGGCTTTGGGATTTGCTCTGCAGGCTGTGGGGAGGAAGGAGAAGAGAACCAGTGTGCTCTACAGGGACACAGTCCCTTGTGGTATGCTTAAAGATGGGTTTCTTCTAAACTGCTTTTCTGCTTCCCACAACACTGGCCTTTATGGAGGCGCCTTTGAGGTTGTGCATATTTAAAGACGAGTTTACATCATTGCATCTTAAAAGAACTGAGTATAATTGAATTGCTGATACAAGTGGGTACTTGTACCAGGTCTAGGTCACCCACATCTCTATGGAAACACATATTTGCTTTAAAACCTAGCAATCAAATGTGGATCTTTATAGGAGCCAGTGTAGGGTCACTCTTGGAAAAAAAGCATTTATTTATATTCTCCAGCCATCAGAGACCTATGAAATCAAATAATTTCAAATTAAATAGAAAACCAATGCCACAGTGAATGCTGATTGAGCCTGCCACATGTCCATCCCCAAACCTCTGCATGCACCAGCCAAGATCAACACATTTATTTTTGCAGTCCCTTTCTCTAGCTCCTGCTGCACTTTGCTATGGAGAAGAGACGGTTTGGTGTATGGAACCTCACCCACTCACAGCTCAGGGATCATTGCAGAAGAGGAGGTGGAAAGATTGTAAGAGCCCAGAGGCTCCCAGGCCACTGGAGGCTTGCTCATGGGATCTGGTGGCAGTGGTGGCATCCAGTACGGGACCCATGTCAGCTCGATTAAACAAGGGCCCAAAGGAGGGGTGAGAAATAGGTGGTGGGCCAGCACTGGATTAAGAACTATTTGAGACTGATTGCCTCTGGGTGAGGGAAAATAGGACTTACACACAACCACTGAATGGGCTGACTTAGACTCCAGTGGATGCATTTACACTGAAGGACATTTGGGTACAAACACCTGAATGAATAGGACTGTCTTAGTTTGTTTCTTCATTGCTGTGACAAAATACTCTGACCAGTACCAACTTGGGGAGGAAAGGGTTTATTCAG
>NW_008329141.1:811755-812705 GCF_000622305.1 Nannospalax galili | reverse complement strand
CTCCCACATCACTCATCAAGAAGATGCCCCTCAGACATGGCCACAGGCCAGTCCAATAGAGGGAATTTCCTGATTGAGGCTCCCTCAACCCAGGTGTGTCAAGTTGACACTAAAGCTATCCAGCACAATTGACCCCTTGTCAACTTGACACACAAACATCACTATTAAACCATAACTTTCCAATTTTCGTCCCCAAGATATGATGTTAATATCACAACATAAGACAGTAAAACCTTTACCACACAGTCCTTAAAAAATCCAAACACTTAAAAAGTCCATAGTCTCTTAACTGTGGTTGCTCATCCGTGGGCTTCTGTAAAATCCAAAACAAGTATTATTTCAAAGGGAAGAATCAGGCACACCTAAGCAGAACCAAATTCCAGCAAAGTAGCTCGAGGCTGGACATCTGGGATTCACTCATGATCTTCTGGGCTCCAAAGGGTACCAGCAGCTCCACTGCTCTGACTCTGCAGTCCACAGCACACTCAGCTCATCTCGCAGACCCAGGTCAGCTCCATTCCACACCTACTGCTGTCCTTGGTGGTCATCCCATGGTCCCAGCACCTCCAAAAAGCTGGGGTCTCCACTGAAACTGAAGCTACACCTTCACCAATGGCCTCTTCTTGCCTCTGGGGTGCAAAACCTCAGATTCTCTCCATGATCCCTTCAATCCTGGGGTCTTCACTGCAACTGAAGCGGCACTTTCACCTACGGCCTTTCCTGGCCTCTCAGTGCCAAACGTCAGCTGCTCTCTGTGACCCCTTCACGCTTTCAACACCAGAACCACGTAGGAGACTCTTACACATTACCAAGTCCCACTTCCAGCTTGAGATAGAGGCTCAGGTACCCTCTTTGTGCTGAGCCTGAGGAAATACCTCCCAGAAGACTTCACCTCAGTGATGCTGGTATCTTGTTACTTACAGCTGATTTTTTCAGCCCCAGATAACCAG
>NW_008329141.1:750645-811243 GCF_000622305.1 Nannospalax galili | reverse complement strand
GCCCAGGGGTGGCACCACCCACAGTGGTCTGGGCCCTCCCACATCACTCATCATGAAGATGCCCCTCAGACATGGCCACAGGCCAGTCCAATAGAGGCAATCCCCCAATTGAGGCTCACTCAACTCAGGTGTGTCAAGTTGACACTAAAGCCATCCAGCACAAGGACTCAGCATGTATGGCAGAGTGCATAGGGTTCAGTGGGGGGATGTGGGAAGGCGTGGAGGAGGGAAGGGGTCTGGATTTGAGTGGGAAATGTATGAAATTTAAAAAGCTCAAAAAAGGTGGTTTGGCATTTTATGGGAAAATAATTTATCTTCATTCATTCATAAGCATTTGCTAGTACTGTTAATAAAATGGAAAATCGAAAGCAAGCAGAGCCTGCCATGCAGTATGCTTTGTGTCCCGCCCCCCGCCATATCTGTACATGTGCAGCACACACGGGGTGCTCACTCATAATGCCAGGACCCCATTCTCTACATGAGCACCAGGCTGTTGGTGAAAACATTCTTCCAAAAAGGTCTAAAACTTGCATCAGCACATCGTGCCCTAGATCCGCTCAAGAGATATTCTAAGTGATTGGAAGCTTTTATCTGCCTCTGAAAGCAGGCCTTTTCAAATAAGTATTGACTGTTAATGACCTGTTTAAATAAAACATTCAATTTTCTTTCTTCCCCCACAAAGAATTTAGTAGGCAGAGACATTTCTAAAGGAAAGGCTAACCCTGCTTTTCAAAAGAGGCTGAGCCAAAGCTTTTAAATGCGAACATTTTTTTTCTGACATTTGCCCTTAAAATGCTATTCAGTGAAGTTGTGCTAACAGTGGGTTGAGTACATTGAAAAGTCTTTGAATAAGAATGCAACCTTAAGATTTTTTTCTTCAAATTAAACAAAAACATCCAAGTTGGTATTTCCGTATGAAATGTATATTTCAGTCACCACTCTCTGTCTCACTGTCCATGTCTCCTTGTATTCCTGATGATTAAGGAGACTTTCCTCTGAGAAATAAGGCACAAGACCATTTATGAAAGTATGAGAATTAAACCAGGGGAAAAATAAGAGCCCATGGAATGTAAGAGACCTCAGTAATTGTAAAGCCAGATGAAGAAGAGCAAAAGGTTGAGAGGGGAGAAGGAGGGCCCAGAACAGTACAGAGACGTCCAGGCAGCAGGAAACCTCCCAAAAATATATTTGGAGAAAGTGTCAGTTTTCCTGAAGGATCAGTATTTCCCTCTCAGCTGGCATGCAGATACTCTAGTGAGCTTAGGGGGCTGGACAGTAAGTCTCTTAAGTAGTTTAAAGGTGATTCATACCAAGAAATACCCTAATAGATTAGGAACAGCACCCATTCCTTTTTATTTTTTAAAGGTAAATGGACAGCTTCCTGCCACCCTGGGGCAGCCAAGTGTTCCCATCAACTCTAAGTGCCCTTACAGACTTGTAATTCCTAAGAGCTACAAAGGACTGCAAAGGTCATTCAATACTTCTCTCTTAACTCCATACCTGGAGACCTGAGGCCCTCAAGCCTGACCTGACCATGGCCCCATCAAGATGAATAGTGCCCTATCGAGATGCACAGCCTTCTCCACTACTCAGTCTACCTGTCTCATTTCTCATTCTCTTACTACTGTTCTTTGCTATAGGCTAATTGATGTCAACAGGAGAGTGAAATAAATCAATCTGTGATCTTGTACCTTCTTGGAAAGTAAAAAGTAGCATGTCCTAAACTAAGTAAAAATGCAGGTAGATGTCTCTTAAGAAGTTTATATTCCAGGACACAGTTGGACAGTGTTTGGACTGACAGGTTTCTTTGCTGCTTCTCAAATCGCATCACATCATCAACATCCCATATACAAGATCAGCTCTGACTTGTCTTCTTAAGGCCACCATGAGACAGTGTCTCAGAATCTGCATGTTCACAGCGTTATCTAGCCTATACCAAAGTCAGGTGCATAGATATTTTAGTTAACTTAGAATAAGCATGGCTAGATGATAGGGACTTGCATGTCATAGAGCCCCTGGGTCATACTGCAGCACCTAGAAAACACCCCACTCAGTGTGGCCCTCTGTACTCTCAGCCAAGGGAGAGACACCATGGGAAAATCCTATCTTTATAACAAGTACTTTCCTGCCCATTCCAGTGAGAGCCTAGTGTTTGGCTCTACAGCTTGTGCACCCTGCCTGTATATCACATACCTGCCTGGTGGGCCAAAGGTGGGACCCTCCAGACTGTGTTCTTACAGCAATTCAGAGTCAGCAAACTCCATGACTTATCATGGTGGTTTTGAGGTGCTGTTAACACAGTTACTATGGGCTCCTGAGTAACCTGCCTAGGTTTGAGTCCTGACAGTGCAGCTTCTTACAGGAGCTTAACTTATTATTGAATCTTTCTGTGCTACACTTTTCACAAGTATAGCATCAGAACAGTTAGAATTTCTACCTCATAGGGTTATAAGGGATAAAATAAAAAATAAAGTGTGTTTAACACTTTAGCAGAGTGCCTAGCACCTTGTAAGCTCTCCATAAGTGTGCTAATTGTTATTAATAAAGCTAGTGAAAGGATCACTCTTAATTTGTGGAACTGTTCCCCATTTATCCATCTCAGCTTCTGTAGGACTCTGTGGTAAGCTGGGCTTGGGCTCAAGGACGGCACTCTTCTTTATGTCCCTAGGATGGAGATTGTAGTCTCAGGGTAGCGAGTGGGCAGCTAACTGAGCTGCAAGACTGGGTGAAGCACTGATTGCTGTGTTCCTCCCTCTCTGTCACCCTTCCGGCTCCCAATTCACCCACCTTATTTGACAGGCTGTTTGCATTTCTAACAAGTCCCTAGGTGATAGTGAGGCTGTTCCTCTGGGAACTGCACTCCAAGAACCACTGCTGTGGGGCAGCACTTTCTAGTAGAAACACAGTGCAAGTCCCACAGACACAACTGTGAATTTTGTCGTAGTTGGTCACATTAAAAATAAATAAAAAGAAATTGATGAAATTAACTTTTGATAATACATTTTGTTTAGCCAAATGTGTTAAATACCATCATTTCAATATGTAATCAATATTAATGAGATAGTTTACATTCCTTTTTGTGCTAGGTCTAGAAAGTCTAGCATATATTTTATACTTCCAGTATATTCCAACCCAGACCAGCTGTACAGGGGAGTGATCTGGGGAGAGGCTGTTATTAATTATAACCACAGTTGCACCTGGATTTACAAACTTCCATTTTTTGAAGCTCTTCAGTTGATGGTCATTAGCCAGAAGGTTGAATGGATCCCCATCCTGTATGCAATCTATGACTATTAATAACTCCATATATGCAGTCTGATCTGTATGTTTTTATAAATCATGGGAAATTTTCATAAATGGTTCTGAAGGAAATTGTTAATTTTAATTGTCTTGAGTTTTTTCTCAAGGCTTTTATCTGGTTCTCTGGATCCAGTTCAAGCAGAATGATGTAATACCTGAGAACAGGAAAGTGAACCTAAGAGCAGTCATAGGTTCCAGAGAAACAAAAGTGAAACCTTATTACTGCTTGCACAGTGCAACATGAGAGAAAATGAAAGTCAGTCCACTGCTTCCTGCGACTGCATAAGAAATACACATATTTTGAACTTGGATTGGTAATTGATCACATTGACATATATATTAAATTTCATTGTATTATATCAGTTAGAAATGCTGAAACAAATAAATTTACCCAAACTACTTCTATTCAGGTTTATTTTTCATAAAAATGTTTATCTTTGTTTATAAGCTAGTAGGCTTTCTGACTGGCATTAATGCATAAGTTTGGTCGTTGTTCAGTAAATTTGTCAGTCTGATATAACTTTGTGCTTGAAGTGATTGGTGATAATCATATTCATGTTTTATTAATTTTACTCTAGAGGAGTATAGAGATAATGTATTAAAATGGTGAATTATTTCCTTTATGATTGATGTGTTTCCTAGTAAGATTTTATCATTTTCTTGATCTTTATTTTTCTCTAGGGTGTGTGTTAAAATATATGATATCTACATATATTTTCTGAAATGTTACATGAATATCAGCACTTAACTTGTGGGCATCTTAGTTTTGTGCTGATTAATAATTTGCATGGAGCATGCATACATAGACTTGAATACAGTTGTATATCACTTAAGAACATGGACATTGAGAAAGCATCATTAGGAGGTTTGTTGTTGAGCACCACATGTAGTGTACTTACACAAATTTAGATGATAACAACTTTCACACATAGGCTGTGTGTCACATGCCACCCTCCATGCAGCTTGTCATTGACCAAGATATTGTATGCAATACATGACTAGAGTTAGACTCCAGTAACTGATCTGTTTCAAGAATAGTCTCAAGTGATAATAAGAATTAGAAATCGGGTTCTTTCCCAAGAAGTCAGAGCTGTTATGATCAGTGTGTATTAAGGAATGATCAATGAATCATGTCTACCAATAACACACTAACAGGTGTGATCGCCAAACATGGTTTGAAGGAATTAAGAAGGCTTTTTGTCCCCTAACATCTGCCTCTCACGGAAGGGCCTGAAAATGACTACGTTAGAGGCTTCTGGTGTCTGCAGCTTATAGGGCTGGAATTTTACACTCTTGAATCCCCGGCTTGTCATATGGGAGGAGGTGAAAAATGTACTTCCTGGAGGAAAAGTTCCTTCACTATCTGGAGTAAGCAAGATTCATATTAAGTGGGACTGGCTAGCCAGACACAGCTCACAGCAGGAAACAGATTTCCAAAGCTGAAGGGTACAACACATTTTCACCTTTGGGAGGTTGGGGGGGGGGATTAGTCTACTCCCAAGCAAATGCCTGAGGCCTTGCACAATGTGCCTCTGAACTTTCTGGTGGGATCAGTGCCAGCTGGAAAATGAGACTCCTAAACACCTGCAGATAGCTGCACTTCCGTGTCACCCACCCCACAGTTTCCCTGGCATCAGTCCTTATTAGTAGAACCCAACTTCACATTCAGACACTTAACTCATAATTTTTGAGACAAACCAAAATTTTGATCTGTTGAGATTAAAACTCTTCTCTTCATTTCCATAACGAGCTATGGGCGATTTCCCAACCCTGTTGTATACGAGCCAACAGAAATGTGTGGTTTGGAAAGGGCATTAGGATCCACCTAGAAAGAAGAGTCTGTAGAGGCAGACTCCATGGAGGCGGTGGGGAAGGCTGGGCGCTTACAATTATTCCTGTCTTCACATCTGAGAAACCTATAATAGCCCCAGCCTACATTTGTAGGCAGCATTTTCCTTCCACGAAAAAGTAACATTGTGACTAATCTTATTGGCCTCAGATCCAATGAAGAGCCTTCTTAGAGTTGGATTCTGAGGTCAGTGAGTAAGGAATTAATTGCCAAGAAGGGTGTGTGTGTGTGTGTGTGTGTGTGTGTGTGTGTGTCTGTGCCTTTGTCAGACCTTTCAAATGTCTGCTCAATGGGATTACTTCAAGATTCCTCTGTGGACAAAAACTCTTCAGTTTCAGAGCGTTTTGCATACCAAATTCTGGATTTTAAAGTCCTTTTCCATCAGATTTCACACATCTGTAATGGCAAAGTTAAATGTGCCCAGAAAAATTCAGCTGATTTAGCTGTGGCTCACATGCCTTTTCCTACCCAATGACACCAAAGCCAGCTGTCACTCTTCAGTTGCTTGTAGCTTCACAATCTGATACCCCTTCCATATGTGCACTATCACACACTGAAAAAAAGATCTACTTAGTGAATGTTTACATAGCGCGTGCATGCTTCCAATTGAATGAGAAAACCGTCCAGAAGTCTTCTAAACATCATAACTGGATACCATCTTGAAGGCATTGTGATGACTAAAGGTTTCACTTTCTGTCCTGGGCTTGTAAGAAACACCCAAGCATTCGTTCCTGTTCTGTGCACACTGTCTCCATTCACTGTTAGAGATAATCAGACAATCTTATCTTCACTAGTAACTTTCAAGGGCAGGAGCAAGTCAGAAGGAAATTGAGGTATTATTTGCCAGCTAGTACATTTGCTTTCTGCCCTATGCCAAGTCTGAAGATACAGCATTTGCCAACTGGAAGAAATGACAGGTATTTTCAATGTGGTGGTGTCTGCACAGAGCATGTTGCAAAGAGCCGCCTTACTGGGAAAGAGTATGCAGGGCCTCTGGCTAGCTTACCCAAACACATGTGTCAGTTGGCAGTTCTCTTTGGAAAATTCTAAAAATAAAATCATATTGTTTCCAATATTTGATACGTCTAAATGAATTCCTGTTTGAGAATAATTGGATATTATCAGGCTTTCATCCAAAAGCAAAAAGTACTGAATCTAAATTTATATTTTACCTAAAACCCAGGTTTAAGAGAAAATGGAAGAAAGCAAAACATGTTTGTAAGTGGTGTCTTTCATGTATCATCTCTAGAGATGGGGCTGCTTTATATCAAAAGTCAGAAAGAACACAAGAAAGTGTTTCAGTGGTTCTTGATAGAACAGAAAGTGGTCAACATCAAATAGGTTATATATGTATTGATGTTCCAGCCTGACTAGCTGCTAATTTGTGGACCAATCTGTTCATGTATTTAAGTCATTTGTTCTCTAACTCAAAAAGACTAAAACTATCAAAGACATAAGATCTATTTTCCAAAATAATGGTGATTAAGAGAAATAAAAATACCACAGCTTGATGCTAGAGATCTCAGAGTGAGGCTGCTTCACAGACAGCAGTGGGGGAAACAGGAAGAATTCGAAAGCAGGAGGATGGGGGTAGTGTTCAGGGCCCACTGAGACTGGAGATGGTGAGTCATGATCTTTGGAAGTTATGGTGAGAGCATCTATGTGTTGTTCCAAAAGTTCTTTGTAAACATATTACTAAGTGTGCTGATGGACAGGGAGACAGGAAGACAGAGAGGTGGCAGCTGCAGCTGAGGTCGTCAGGAGAGCCCTCTCCTCAGAGGAGACACTTGAGCTGAGGTGAAGATGACAGGAAGGAAAACAGCCCTGCTAAGATCTGAGGTGAGATGGAAAAAAAAAGAAAGAAAAGTGGGGGCTGGAGAAATGGCTCAGTGGTTAAGAATGCTGGCTGCTCTTGCAGAGGACCAGGGTTCAGTTCCAGCACCCACATAATGGCTGACAACCATCCTAACTCCAGTTCCAGGGGATCTGGCACTACCCCCCGACCACCACAGGCATTGCATGACACGGGTACACTTACATGCATTGCAGGCAATGCACTCATACACATAAAATAATAAATTTTTTTTTAAAGAAAGAAAAGCGTTTCTTATGTTTACACCTGTAGCCATTTCTCTCGTTTCTATAGTGCTCTATATGGTAACTCTGCCCATGCATGAGATGCTCTATACATATTTGTGAGATTTCCTAGGGACTGATAACAGTTTGGAACAATGAAGGTTGACATGAAATTGAAATTGGTACTATTTCTTCTCCGTTTTTGACCCCTTTCCTTTCTCCTACCCCCATAAAAGAAGAAACACAGTTTGGGTGCATTCCCATCTATCTCTTGTCATTTTTCATGTCATACAGTATGAATTAAAGATTTTACATTTGTCTTGCAGAGTTATAACATGCTTTTAGAACATACCTAAGTCAGCGTTTTAACTGGAAAGTATTTCTACATTCTAAAACAGTATTTCTGATTACAACTAAATGAAATTTTTGCAGTGTCAGAAGGGATCATAAAAATAACACATTGGGAAATCATCTTTGAAACTTGAACTCTTTCTTTTAATTACTTCTTTATAGGACTTCTTCCACTAGAAGCAAGATGGCTGAACTCAATACTCATGTGAATGTCAAGGAAAAGGTAAGGCCCAGTTGTTGTTGCCTCTCAGACACACAAGCTGAGTAACATAATCCCTGTGATAAAAACTTGATTACAGTGAAAAGGGGGGAAAATTTTGGGAAGAGATGCTTAAAAATTTGTTGCATGAGTACACTATTTAGCAAAAAGAATTATAAGTTTTTATGGAATATGTGATGAGTATGTTGCATTCATTCTCTCATTTACTTTTTACCATAACCTCTTGAAATATCCACTGTTGTCATTTCCATTGTATAGAAGTGGAAACTGAGAAACAGAAGGTAAGTAATTTGGCAAATAAACACAGCAGATGTCAGATTTCAACTCAGGCAGTACCATGCTATGGCTCATATTCTTTGTTTTTTGAGACAGGATCTCCCTGTGAAGTCCTGGTTATCATGGAATTCTCTATGGAGACCAGGCCGGCCTCTGACTTGCAGTGATCCTCCTGCCTCTGTGCACTGAGTGCCAGGATTAGGTGTGAGCTGCTATGACTGGAGTCTGTGGCTTATACTTTTAACGTACTCACCCAGTTGCATCTTAAGAGCTTGAGTATTGGGCTACTTCTCCAGAAATGGCTTCATACAGAAAACCATCTTGCTTTCTCCTAGGAAGCTAGTTCATGACACCAAAAATCCCCTCTCTACCATTTGTTAGGAACTGATCACTCTTCCCAGCCCTTACCAGCCTGGGAAGCTTTCTCTGCTTAGGGTCAGCATCCATCTCTTGCCCTCTACTCTGTTAATACATTGTAGTACTTAATGACCATGAATCGTAGTCTATGGACATTAAGTCTGCCCAACCTACTCCATAGCAACAGTGGCCATGGAGGAATTTGTTTATGATCATTCAGCTGAGCTTAGAAGCCTGGACAGGAACCTAGGTCAGTCCAGGCTCATGCCACCCTCTCTAGAGCCATTCCCAGGATCCAATGGATTGTCATTCTTAAGAGCAGGTATATGCCCCTCATCTCTGAATCCCCGCCATACTAAAAACACAGTGAAGAATGAAAGGAGCAGTATCTATGATCTTTTCCTGTACTGCCTGCCAGTGGTAGGAACTGAACAGAGAGATAAGACGTTCCCACGGAGTGCACATTTAGGGCAAGAAAGCTGAAAGTGAACCCAAGAAAGTATAAATGAGCACAGTCACTTCAGACCATGGTACAGCCTTAATGGAAGAGAGGTGTGCAGGTGGCTGCTTTACATAAGAATGTCCCAGAAGCCCTTTGAGAGAGGTGACATTGGAACTGAGATAAAGATCATGGGAAAGACATAACTGTGTAAAGATCTGAGGGTAGAGAATCGTAGATAGAGAGAAAAGGCAAAAGAAATGCTTAAAATGCACAGAGCTGGAGGTGTTTGAAGAGCAATAGCCAACATGGCCAGAATGTGAAGGACAGGTAGGATGGGGGCTGAGGTCAGAGGGTGCCACTTGCCCTGGGCCCATGGGCCTTCAAGGAACCATGGGTAGAATCCAGGGCTCCATGTACTTGGATGGGAATTACAATATAAAGATACATTTTTATCATCACTAATGTCTAAAAGAAATTTAGTGGTTCCTTCAATCATGAAATGTAGACAAAGGGAAAAATAATGAGCCCAAAGTAGTAGTAGTAGGCCCCGTGACTCACAACTAGAAACCACAAGTATCGTCATACCAAACACATTGTTACAGACATCCTGATACGTTATTTGTTCATCAGTATTTCAAAATTACTGTAATTCTAGAACCTACTGCTATATTGTGTTATCTGATGCATTAATAAAGAAATGCATAGGTTATTGTAGCGTAAATTTTGTTTTTATTAATATTTTAACTGCATTTTAATATGATCAGTATTCTTTGTATTCATATGTATTATATGTCTTGAATTTTAACACATTGTTCTGAGAAGGGCCTCAGAGACTTTGCCAGACTGCTGAAGATTGTACCTGCGGGCTTAAACCATGATAGAGCAGCTATGAAGGGCTCTCTTCCAAAGGCAGAAGTGAGGGCGTGGGCAGTTGTAAGCAGGAACATGACTTGGTAGGACATGTTTTCAGTAGCTCACCTGGCTTCCTCAGGACTGTGCTACGTTTTGTAAATTTTCTCAGTAACTCGATGCGGACACCAAGGCTCGAGGTCATCCTTGACTTGATCACAGTCAGTCTTAGCCTTGTCTGGTTCTGAAGTATGCTCCCTTTCCACTGCTGCTTAGGGTTTCTACCAGCATATAGAGAAACACACGTGCTACCCCAAGTCTTTGGGCAATGGTCAAAACCAGCTTTCACCAACACAGTTTCTTTGGACTTCTGTGTGCTATCTTAATTGATGCAGTATTTTATCTATTACATTTCATTGTGTAGTTCATATATTATTTTAATATAAAACTATTTTAGCTTATTGAGCATTGAATAAGCAGTAGCATAAAGATGTGTCCTCTTGATAGCATGCCTTCATAGTCTCCCTTTATACAAGTGAGAATTTGTGTTCCCCAGTTTGAAAAGCTGGGTCAGTCACCATAACACTGACCAGAGATTGGCCCCTTTCCAACCATTTGTTGATGGATGGATTGAACAGCTTCTCATTTGGGGCTATAGAATGTTAAAACACTTTTTTAAAAAACTCAGATTTTTAGCAAATGATTCCTAGAGGACCACCAAAGGAAGCTGAGCAGCCAACATTAGAATGTCTTATTCAGAGAGAGGAAGCAGTCTGTCAGCACACAGACCACAGAAGTCCAGCCTGAAGGCTCCATGCATTGGCTTAGGTGCCATGTGCATCCTCTTGTCATGAGCACTGTCAGATGCCCATGTGAGGAGGAACAGTAGGTGTTTTGCTACTGCGCTTCAGTTGCTTATCACAATGTTGGTGGTATTTTAGGAAAGGGTGATGTTTAAGTTGTAAATATTGTGAATCTGCCTGACAATGAAAGTGACATTCCTCTAACTCAATTAGTGAGTCCCATCCTCCTATGTCAGAAAGTTAATAGATTTCTCAACTCAATAAGACAAGTCATAATAAACAACAGAAATTCTGATCATATATAGTTTTACACTGATTTATTTTAGTATGCTTATTTCCTTTAGTTGTTAGCTTTTATGGCCTTTTCATGATTAGTTTGTTTCTCAATCTGTCACACAAAGCAGTGACATTTCAGTTCTAAAAATTAACAGTAATAACAACTGTTATTTCTTAAGTTACAAGCTTTTGTGAACAGAACTCTAATGTTTTTAATACAATATCTAGTCTGTGGCAAGTTAAGTAACAAAAGTCTTGTGAGAGCAAAAAAATGTTTTATGATGAGAGCTGGCTGGACAGATGGCTGAGTCAGTAAATTGCAGGCCAGGCAAACAGGAGGACCTGAGTTTGATCCCTAGCACCCACCTAAAAGGGCAAATGTAGTGAGTGCTTATAATCCCAACCCTGGGAAGGCAGAGACAGATGGATCCCTGGAGCTTGCTAGCCAGTCAGCCTAGCCAAATCAGCATGCCCAGGACTCAGTGAGAGACCCTGTCTCAAAAAACAAGATTTGGGGATGAGGGGGCTAGAGAGATGGCTCAGTAGTTAAGAACACTTATTGCTCTTCCAGAGGACCAGGATTCGATTCCCAGCGCCTACATAGTGGCTGTCATGAGTCCTTAACCCAATTCCATGGGATCTAAGGCCCTCTTCTGTGGGCATGGCATACAAGTAATGCATTTACATACATGTAGACAAAACACTCATACACATAAAATAAAAATAAATAAAAATCTTACAAACAAAAACCCAAAACAAACAGGATGTCTTCTGAGAAACAACACCTGAGGTTGACCTCTGGCCTCCACACACAAGTGTACATACAACATGCATGCACACAGCCACAAAAAATTAATAAATAACCTTTTTTACATAATCTTTTTTAAGGCCTTATAGTGACGTGATCCTTCATACATCTCTAGTGGATCCATGATGGGGTAGATTAAATAGGAGCAGGTACTTTAATAAAAAATTCATTTTTGTCATCCTACAACTTTTAGTCCAGAGGAGAAGCTAATAAAGTTTAATATTCAAGACAAATAATACTTGCAATAGATACTTGTGACATTTTACTTGAAAATAACGTTGTACTATTGGATTATAACTATGAAGATTTGCATTAGAAATGTAGCTAGAGTCACAGTTCATTTTCCTTCGTGTGACATGTCTTCTGCATGACCAGACCCCTGTCTTCTTTTGTACTTTCATCTGCTACCACCTCTCCACATTGCCCTTCAGTCCAGCCATTGTGACTTGAACATATGAGCCCCCATGCCATTGCACAGGCAGGTTCCTCTATATGGATGTCCTCCTCGGAGACCGAGCCTCTCAAGAACTCTGTCAGACATCTCTTTCTTCCTGCCTGCCCTGCCCGGATGAGGTCCCCTGCCCTGACCTCTGTCTTTTTCCACACTGGAATTCTCTGAATCTTTCACTGCAGTTTTCTTGCATCCATCACAATCCTTAGTTGTCATCTCCTGTGTAAGAACAGGGTGTTTCTTGGGAGCAGGAACTGGATCTTATATTCTTGGATTCGACACATATTTACCCCCCCACACACACACACAGTTAGAGTTGGGTAAATGAATGGATAACAGATGAATGAACATCCGTGTTTGAATAGTTAAGTTCTTTCATGAGTGGTACATTACCACTCATGATATTTTATATAATCTCAAGGCTTCTTGAAAAATGAAATGTAGGTTAATGGAAATGTCATCTTGTTTTAATACTCTTTGCTGTTAAAGCATGCTTTAAATTGCTTAGAGAAACAGGAGTTTAGTTTGCTAAATTGCTTTTGGTTACTTGGATTGGCTACCTGTGGCTCTGCAGGAAAGCAGCATCTGTATCAGATGGTTAGCCAGTACGCGTGGTCTCAGGCAAGTTTCATGATGACAGATGAGGTTGTTGGTGAACAAGTAGTTGTAGAATGAATCCCCAGGCCAAATTTTATTAGGGATAGATATCAGAAGAAAATCTTTGACCTAACCAGAGTTCTTATAGCTGGGAATAACTCACTTTTTATAGGCCTTTTCTAAATTTTCTTTAAAACCAAGTTCAGCACTAGAAACTCATAGATGAATTAGTCATTATTGACAGATTATCTCTTACTTAAAATATGTATGTAACAAGTTAAATTGATTTACAAATTTTTAAAATAAAGATAATTAAAACTGTTATAAATAAAATGGTATTTTGTCAGATGTTTTTCATGTATTATTATGAATCACTTTAAACCCAATTCAATACAGTGAAAAAAACTTAGTGATAAATAAATAAAGGGAATCTTTGCTTATAAAAGAGGGCTAGTGTTTATTTAGTGTCTAGGTATGGCATGATAACTCATTCCAGTGATGAATGAGTTCTGAGTTGCCCTGGAGAGTAGTACCCTTGGGGAGGATCTCTATCAAGTAAAGTTTCTGAAAAGGCATGGGGCCAGAAAGCATGAGGTATCAGCTCCCTAATTGCTAGCAGAACGACTTAGAACAAGTCTCTTAACTTTCTGGGCCCCAATTTCCTCATCAAAAGATGAGACACAACTATAAAATCTACTGCACAAAGTCAGGCTGGGGCATGGCATGGCATTAGAGGACTTGCCTAGCATGTGCGAGGTCCCAGGTTCAATACCCAGTATAAAGTCATAAAGATACAATAGTAAATGTAGAGATGCTTTATGAACTCTTACTAATATAAACTATAAAGGATATAGAGGGATATCGTCTGTTTATTTTACAAATAAAAGTGGAAAAATAACCTCTAGTTAACATTCTGTTTGGAGCCCAAAATATAAATCCCCATAGAACCAAAATTAGAAAGAAAAAATAAAGCCCGGATGAGAAAACATGAAAGTGGACCTGACTTTTCAAACTTTGATAGTTGTTGCTGAGCTGCACGAAAAATAATTGAGACTATACGATCTGATGATATGGAAATGGGGAATAGCTCAGTCTATAATATCATTGCTGAGCTGTGCCACTTACTGTGAATAGCTTTTAGAGCTGTTCAAGTTATAGAGGTAAATTGGATTGTAAACAATAACCATATAGAGTCATTAAAATGAAAGTCGGGGGACATGAAAGAGGAGAAGAGCATGTTGTCCGCAGGAACACATTACCACCATTTCTGGCAGGCCACTGAGATAGTGTTCATGTCTGCAGCCAAGACTCTGTCAGGTGGACAGATGTTTTATTGTCTCATGATAAAAATATCCTATTTTACTTTTTTCCTGTAACTCTTGATCTGTGTTTTGCAAAGTACTGAGATAAGTTCAAGTCTTTATGTGGGGTGGAGCTTGTCAGAAACCCCCAAGCATTTGATTAAAGAGATTTTAGCAGGATCAGAGAGAATGAAGAAGATGCATCATGCATCTTTAAAATATTAACTTCATATAATAGAGAAATCATTTAATGGGGTTTGGGATGAGTTTTAATGACATGTAGTTGTTTTGAAGAAAGCAAACCATACAAGCTTTGGGGAAAAAACATTAATTTCATAATTTTTCAGGAGTGTTTAACGTGATGTAGCTCAACGCTTAGGTTCAAATAGCAAGAACAGCAGCTGCCTAGCTTTCAGACCTCACTGTGGATCAGTTCTTGTCATCATTTTCTCACAGGAAAGGGTCATTAAATTTCCCTTTCAAAGAAAGGAGAAACATTGACAATAGTTATTGCCTAATGCCTATGTACAGAACTGCTGTTATTGTTGCTTGGCAACTAGACGAGATTTGACAAGGAGTCTAAAGGAACTGAATGAATAAATGGAAATGTCAGCATCAGTTTCGGGGATAAGAAGAAATTTACTCTTGCAGGATTAGCATCACATTGCCTTTTCCAAGCGACATGACCTGAATGCATGGAGTCTCTGTCCTGTTTCTCCTGCCTTTCTGTCCTCCTTGCCTTTCATGGTAGCCCCTTTCGTACTGCGGCTGAGGGATATGTAGAAGACAGATGGTTAATACTAAAGAATACAAGAACATGTGAAAAATGAAATCGTTTGGCAACAGGAAAAGTAACCTCTGTTAGCAATCGCTTAGAATGTATAGGGACTTCTCCAACATTCTAGTTATTTCTTACACTATCCTTCATATTAAATTATCCATTTCCATAGATAAAAAAATGACAAGACTGCCGTGATGGCTTCTTCTCTTCTGCCCTCGCACGCTGAAAATCCATTAAAATAGATTAGGTAAACAGACAGGTGGAGTCAGCACTTGACAGTAAAACTGTTGTGTATGATTAAAGCCAGTTTTTTACTGTAAGCTGTTTCTCCATAACATGATCACAATCTCCTTATAAGCAGATAAGGATTTTTAATTTGTGTACTTAATACTTTCTGCAACAATACTACCATTGATTTTTATATCCCCCCAAATGTTTGTAAATTAATCAGAATGTGGTTTAATAATTGACTCAAGATTCTGGAATGGATATTATAGATAATTGTGAATGGAGACAATTCAGAGGAACAAAGCAGGAAGTGGGCATACCCTCCTGGGCTGGAGCAAATATTAGAATGTTAGTGGAGTGCTGTGTGTGGTGTGCACACCTGTAATCCCAGCACTTGGGAGTACGAGGTTAGGTTTCAAAGTCATCCCCATCTATATTGCAAGATTTTGGACTACATGAGATCCTGCTTCAGAGAACGAAACAAAAACAAAAGAAAGTCAGTGGAGAATAGGCAAGTATCATTAGAAAAAAATCTGATTACATTCATGTGGGCCTTCCAAGAAGCAGATGCCGTGGTGAGATGGGATTATGTTGGGATGTGAGGTGCAGGATAGTGTTTAGGAAGGAGAAATGGGGAAAAGCAGGCAGGAGCAGTTGGGGAGAGAGACTTCAGACTTCATACAGGTCTGACATCTTTGAAAAGAGAATCAAGTTGAAAGAGTCCCAAACTTGCATGGCAAGTTTCAGCATGCTTATGGGGAGTGCTCAGTCCAAGGCTGCCAACCTCAGGACTCCATGACCCTCAGAAGCAAGCCCTCTCTGTGTGTACCACCTCAGCTGCTGACTGAGAGCATCTGGAGGAGAAACAACATGGCTGGCAGTGTCGAGCAACTGTGCCTCCTGCAGCCGGCTGGCTCCCCCAGCCTCCACAGGGCTGAGTTGCATCACAAAATTGTGGATGTAAGAAGGAAATTGAGATATATATTTTGGAATACAATAATATACCAAAAGCATGAGCATTTTATAAAAGTTCATGGAAAAGAATGAATAAAAAAATGGAGAATCACTGTTCTAAATAATTAGTAAATTAAAATACAAAGTCTAAGGGGCAAAGGAGATAGGTCAGTCAGTAAAGTGAAAGAACCCGAATTCAAACCTCAGAATCCACTTTTAAAAAGCCAGACATGGTGGCTTGTGCTTGTAATACCATCACTGGGAGCTGGGGACAGGTGCACATATATGCACACAAATTCAAACTCTGGGATTCTATTTGCCCTTAGCAAGGTGAGCCAGATTGCCACTAGTTTGAGGGTCGTCTCAACTTCTAGAGTAAACAGTGATTTAGTAACCTTTTTTCTGTTTCTAACCACATTTAAAGTAGACAACAAAAACACTAGGTCAGGGCTGGAGAGATGGCTCAGGAGTAGGGCTTACTGCTCTGAACCCAGGTTCAGTTCCCAGCACCCACTTAGCAGCTCATAACTGCCTGTGACTCCAGTTTCAAGGGATTCTACGCCACCTTCTGACCTCCACGGGCTCCTGCAGGTACATGGTACATAGACATAAAATAAAAATAAATCTTGGCTTCCTTGTCTTTCTGCAACATATTAATTCATGTGGTTGGTCTAGCTCCATTTAGACTCCTAACTCCAGTAGGTGGATCCACAGTCTTTTTCCCCTCCCAGTCACCATGAAGGATTGAAGCAGGGGACTGCACCCCTCGGTCCCTAAAGCAGCTTTTCTGTTTGATTGGGGAACATACCCTTTCTGCATTTCCATTTTTGTAAGAAGCAGGACTTGCATTTGAACCTCTCTGAGGTCAATTTATGGGTCACTGGTGCAGATTTTTGTCACTTCTGATTTTAGGTCTCTTCAGAATTCTACTTCTTTGTCTTTGAAGATAATTACCAATAAGAGTATGTTGGAATTATAACTGAAAATCAGTTATATAGCTGGGGGGGGTTGTTTATTTTATAAGAACATTTAACATGAGATTTCCCTCTTAAAGTTTTAAATGTGTAGCATTATTAACTTTAGGTACAATGTTTCTGGAACTTACCTGTCTAGTGTAAATGAAACTATATCTTCAACAGCTCCCTGTTCTCTGCCTTCCCTGGCTCCGGAAAGCATCATATTACTCTCTACTTCTAGGATTTAGAAACTGTGTAAGTGGAGTCACAGTGTTTGACCTGTGACTGGCTTATTACCTTTAAGGTTTATCCATGTTGTCATGTCACTGCATATTTCAACATTCCTCTTTATTAAAGCTGCATCATATTCCACTGTATGTAATTCCTCTTTAGGCATCCGCTCATCCACTGACAGACAATTCTTAGTGTTTTTTATAAAATAATTATGGCTCAAATTGTGGTTTTATTAGTCCTTTATTGGACTAGATACTGGATATACAAAGTAGTTTAATTCTTCTTAACATCTTCAGAGGAAAAGCAAACAAACATAAAATCATAGGAAACCCAAGATCTTGTCACATGATTGTTTTTAAACTAGTGTGCCTTTTAAAATTGGTCAACCTGTATAAATAAAAAATGGTATGTGGATGAACAGAGAAGCTCCTCTCAGAGGAAGTATGTTCCTGGTTTCCATGGACTTTAGATGGTCTGTTTCCTCCATGCTACCATGAAGAAATAACCTGAAGTTAATATAATCTAGAGATTAAGTCAACTCTTTTATTCTGGTATTGACCAAAGAGTAATTATCTTTTTTATTCTAGTATTGATTAGAAAGTTATAGTGGTTTATACCCTTTTCATAATGCCCCTTTATCTGGGAACTTCTGCGAATGAGCTGAAAAAAAGAAGAGAAAACACATTAAGAGTGAATGTCAATAATTACCATTTTTCCCCTGAGTGGGGAGTTTAAAGTACAAAGAAAATGTGCAGTGATTTTGCTGAATAATCTATGAGAAATAAGATGAATTAAAAGTATCTTGCTTTTTCCTGTGATTAAGATACCGAAAACAAAATAGCCTGTGAAAATAGCATTGCTTTTTTTCTTCAGTAATAAGTCTGAATAACAGAGATAGTAGCCAGACAGAATATTTACCTGAGCCCTAATACTGTGTAGGTGTAACCAGCAGGCTGAAGACAGACTTCTAGTGGACTCGGGGGCTCACCTTGCCCTGAAATTTTCTGGAACTGTAATTGGTAATTCTGAGGAAATAGGAGGAAGTACCAAACACAATTATAGAAAAACACAGGTCTACACTGCATACATGCTAGCTATAGCTAAATTGGTAAAATGGAATGTGCATTATCCCATTGCATGTCTCAATGTAGATTAGAGGGATAATTGCCAATAGCAAGGGGGGGATGATAGCTAGATGATAGATAGATTAGATAGATGATAGATAGATAGATAGAGATAGATAGAATAATAGATAGATGATAGATAGATAGATGATAGATAGATAGATAGATAGATAGATAGATAGATAGATAATAGAAGATAGATAGAAACTGGCCCCTTTTATTGTCTTTAACCCTTTGACACAGATTGTTTAGCAATGATGGCTACAACAGTATCTCCCACATTAAGAGTTGGAATCTTTGACCCTCCCCTAAAAACTAGATAGGTTCTTGTAAATAGGGTGACCGATGTACTAGGAAGCAAGTGACTTCCAACTAACTTTTGTTCCATAGTTGGGACACTTGCTTCCCTGTAAACAGTCTCTTCTAAAGCCACCATTCTGGGAGAAGGGCCAAACAAGCCCATTGAGAAAGGCCTCATGGAGCTGCCTTGAAACTGTATGAAACAGGCTGCCCAGCTAGTCGTCATTTTCCCACCATTTCTGTCTGTGAGAGACCTATGGCAGACTCAGCCAAACTCCTCCCGAGTTTGTAATCCAAATGAGATAGTGAAATCAATGAGATAGTGAAAAATACCAGATCATTTGTTTTTCTCAGCTGCAAGACTTTGGGTACTTGTTACACAGCAGTAGGTAACTAAACTCATTGTTCAAGAGAGGGCGTACTAGGGCTGGGCATATAGCTCAGTTGGTAGCGTGCTTGCCTAAAATGCACAAAGCCCCCAGCACCACATAAATGTGACACATACCTGTAACCTTAGTACTTGGAAGATGGATGGAAGCAGGAGAATCAGAGGTTTAAGGTTATCCTCTGCTACATAGTGAATTTAAGATCAACTTGGCTACTTGGAACTCAGTATCAGAGGGAGTAGGGGGTGGGGAGAATGCATATCTCTCTTGAACAGTTGTATTTTATAAAGCTAATACTATTCTAAAGTAGAAGTCATATCATTGAAATAACAGTATTACTTAAATACTGGAGGAGTGTGGAAAAGCTATACTGTGCTCAGGCGCATCAGACGAGAGGTGAGCAGTTCTAGCTCAGAAGAACTTTGTCCTGGGCCACCTTCCTTCCTTTTCCTTACTCTACTTGGCAATCTGTAATTTTCATTGTGTCTCTCATTCATGGCTCTCAGTTCTGGATAGATAGTAGAATCTTAATGGAAGCTTTAAAATGTAAGGAAGGAAGGGAGAGAGGCGGCGGGGGGGAAGGGAAGGGAGGGAGGGAGGGAGGGAAGGAGGGAAGGAGGGAGGCCATCCATCCCTATTGATTGCTTCCTCTGTTTCATTCCTTGCATGTAAACAGAAGTCAGTTGCCTCCTCACAAGTGAGCCATGAGTCCTTCTCAACACTGCCCCATGTTGACCCATTCTCTTGCCCCTGGATAGTGTTAGAACCCTAACTGACATCCATTTGATCTCCAGTCCATGCACAAAGAAGGTAGAATGACCTAAATACACAAATATCATACTCTTCCCCTGAGTCAAACCCTCCAGTGGCTTTTCCTTAGAAAAACACTCCAAGTTAGACATGGGACTTACAGGACTTCACTATGGTCCCGTGCCTTTTTCTCCGAATTCCATTCCTTGAAACACTTGATGCTCCAATCATCTTGGGGCTTCTTTCCTTTGAGCACGTCTCCTGCACTCTGTGTTACTCCTTCTAGAATGCCCAACCTCCTCCTGTTTCCTCTCCTGACTTGGTGCTACTTGGGCTTCTTTCTGATTAACTGCCGTCCTCGATGCCACCCCGAATCTCTAGATTAGCATTAGATTCTCCCTCGAAGACAACAAAGCATCTTCATTTCTTTTACCACATTCAGCAAATATCTGTCTTTCTAGACTATAAATTCCTAGGTAGGTCAGGGAATGCACCTGTCATGGCCTGTGGTCCCCTTTCAAAGTTTGTTCATTGTGACTAACTCAGTGAATAAATAAACAAAGGAGCTTGAATTAAAAGATCACTGTCAGCTCTAGGGGAAGTTTTTGTGGTACTGCTTTGGCCTCTGTATTTGGCTCTGGCTCATAAAAATTCAAATCAACAATTGGCTCTGGAATACATGAAATTAAAATCAATAAATCTTCTAAGATAGAGAACATGTCAACTGACTTCTTAAAAGATATTAGAAGGAATGGCTAATATGTTCCCTGTTTGTGGTGACAAAAAATTCAAGATTCCAAAAGATAACAGCTAGCTGGAACACTGAGTCAGAACTTACATACCGAAATTTAACAAAGACGGATGTTAGACTCCTACCCCTGTGTCATAATCATTGCTCAAGTGCAGGACAGCAGGCACTTGTCACAGGAACAATCTAGGGAAAGTTAGTAGCAAGTAAGTTCCACTTAAGCCAATAATTAATATGTCTCCTAAAAGTATCAGTGTTGATTTTGGCAACCTAAGTGGATGGGGGACCCCACCAAGATAGGTACTGGTCCCATGGTCCTCTTCTGTAATCCAGCCTCCTCTGGAGCAGGGTGCTTCATTTGCAAAAGTGCGTTTCAAAGGAAACATCCAGAAGAGCTTGGCCAGATGGTGAAAACTGGGGGATCCCAGCTTAGGAAAAATTGCCAAAGAGCATATGTTTACTCCATAAAGATGGGATTCTCAGGTGTGCTTCAATTCTTTGAAATAAGCGAAGGGCTAGTCTGTAGAAAAGGGGGCTACATTCTTGTGCACAGAAGGTAGCAGTAGGTGCAAGGCTTGGAAAGAGCACCCCTCTCTGGCCATGTGCTTCTTATCACCAACCTCTCTTGTCCTTTTTATCTCCCTTATCCTCAGCAGGATCTCTGGTCCTTTCATTTCTCTCTATTCTCCTAGTCCATCACCTCATTTGTGAGCCTCAGAAAACTTCATCAGCTGTTTGGATACCAGAGCCCATGTGCCTAAACCCCAGGACCTACCACTGTGCTGCTTACAATTTGTAACCTGAGATCATTCCTTTTCTCTGCACCTGCTTCTAGCTTAATATGAATCTCTGAAAAGTCATGCCAACTGGTCCCATGACAAATCTGCTGCCTAGCATCCATGGGCCTTCAGGCTTGCTCGGCAGTCTTTCATTCACTGAGGCCACTTCCTATCTCGTTCCCATAAAGGCAGCTCTAAACCTTTCTCCACTTTTCAAGCCCCACAGCAAATCCATAAATTTGCCTCTTCAGAATCTCAAATTTTTATTGTGTCTTCACTCTCTCTTTGTCCTCTTTCTTCCTTTCCCCGAATTCTGAAGACGAGAAAGAGGACTCTCCCTTCCCCTGAAAGTGTGCACCTGGATCAGAGAGAGAGAGGGCTTTGTCACTATCTCTTCAGTTTGCTTGTCTTAAAAGGCATCCTTAGCATGATAGAGTGATTAGGGTTGAAGATTGTAGGAAGAAGACAGAGCATCAGTGAGCAAAAGCAGTCATAGCTGCTTGTCTAGGAGGGGGAGGGGGAGGGGGAGGGAGAGGGAGAGGGAGAGGGAGAGGGAGAGCAGGTGCATTTATGTATTCGGGTGAAGGCCAGAGTTCAACTTCAGGTATTTCTCAGAAGTTGTCCACTCTGTCCTTGGAGACAAGGTCTCCCACTGGGTCCTGGGCTTACTATTTCAACTAGGTTGACGGGCTAGGCCTAGGGATCTACATTATCTCTACCTCCCCAGGGCTGGGATTGCAGACATGCACTACCACACCTGCCTTTTTTCAGTATTTTATTTATTATTTTTTATTTTATGTGTATGAGTGTATTTCCTGCCTGAATGTAAGTGTACTCCTGTCATATGATACCCATGGAGGTCAGATGGGGGCATCCGATTCCCCTGGAATGGTTGTTAGCCACCATGTGGGTGCTGGGAATTGAACCTGTGTCCTCTGTAAAAGCAGCCAGTGCTCTTAAGCTCTAAACCATCTCTCCAGCCCCCACACCTGCCTTTTTCTGTGGTGCTGGTGCTCAAACTCAGATCCTCATGGTTGCCTGGCAAGCACTTTACCAACCAAGCCATCTCCCTAGCCCATGCACATCTTGATGGCGTTTTTCTCTCATTTCATCGGGGACCTTGTTTCAGAATTTATCTCCTTTCTTTCCTCTCTTCAAATTCTTTTCACTGCTGGCTCCTTCCTCTATCAGCAAACATGCTCAAGCACTTGGAGAGATAAATTTTGTACTGATTGTTTTAAGATGGATTGGAGAGAGGGAAAATGAAGCCAGAAAATCCAATTAGGAGGCTTTTCCAGATTCTAGGAGAATGACAAAAGGAGCCTGTCTAGGTTATCGAGAGAAAGAGCAGAGAACAGGTGAGATTCAGAGCAGATTTTATTATCAGAACAACTCGAAGTGGCTGTTTATGACTTTGCCTTATTTTCCTTACTCTTTGTCAGCTCCTCTTTTTCTCTCAGAATCTAGCTAGAATGAATAAACAGTCAGTGTTCTCCCAAGACATTTACAAAGAAGGAAGTGCTGCCTGGAAGGTAGGCTTTTTTAAAGAGCATAGTTGGTGGGATAGGGAAAGACAGGCAGAAAGTGGTAGACTTTGGTTCCAAAGAGGGGTCCATTGTATTGGCCTCCTGTTGCTGCTTTGAATAGTCACTGCAAGCTTATCAGCTCCAGACAGCACAATCTTCCTTACAGATATTGAGGTCAGAGGTCTGAATGAGACTCATGGCCTCAAGTCAAGGTGTCCCCATGGCTGCATTCCTTTCTGGAGGTTTTCTTGCCTTTTCCAGCCACAGAAGCTATCCTTGCCACATCACGCCTTCTGTCTTCAAGCCCAACAGAGGCTGGTGGAGTCTGTCTCTGCATCACTCTCACACTCCTTGTACCTCCTTCCACTTCTAAGGACTCCTGTCATTGTTTTGGGCCCCTCTGAGATACTCTAAAATGACCACGTCTGTCAGAGTCAGCTGTTTAACATCCTTTATTCCACCTGAAAACTCAGTTTGCCATGTAACCCAACATATTCATGAGTTCTCGGGGACAAGAGTATAGACAAAACCTTAGCTTCGGCCTGCTACATCCTCCAGCAACAGCATCTGTGTCACCTCAGAGACTGTTGAAAATGCAGAATCTCAAGTGTCATGTCTCTAGCTGCTGGATCTGCAAACGCATTCTGATCAGATCCCAGCTGGCTTGGACGAGTTCGAGAAGACATAGCGCAAGTATCCCTAACATCCTCACAGTTTCCTATGATTCTGTCAACATAGCTTTTTCTCCCCATCTTCAAATCATTATTCTTTCTAATCCTGTTCTCTTGCCCACCCCAGAAAAGTTCATTTTGATTTGAGCCTGTGGTGTTAATTCCAAAAAAGTCAGCCGAGTAAAACATGACAACACTTCATACATTTTTTACTGGCAGGAAGTAGATGTTCGAAAAAAGCAATTAAATTATGGAATTATCCACGATGCAAAGGTACTGGCCTGCAAAGAGTATTTTCTTCCCCCAAGAAGATTCATAGACAGCTCCTTCATTAGCGTGTAGATAGTATTAGTGGCCCAGCAAGTGAAGCAGAACACAGGGGAGCTGTTTCTAAGCCATCTTTGAATGGTTCTGCATTTGAAAAATGTGACCAAAGCTGATTATAAAACTCTTTTCAGCACTGCAGGAATGGCAAACCCATAAATAACTCTGGTTCTCAGTGGTTCAAAAGCAGGTTGCTGGCTGTTTGATTGCTGTCCTTATTGTAGAGGGTAGGATCACACTCACCTCCAAGAGTGCAAGCTCCTTAAGGCTAGAAGAGGCCATCTGCTGTTCCTGGGATCTAGGAGTCTCTTCATACATTTTGGGCTCAAATTCATTAAGCCTTTTAATAATGTGTAGCACTTTATGCTGAATTATAGACACACACTGAATAGTAGATAAAAGACCTGGAATATTTCAACAATCATTTTACTCGAGTCCCTTCTTCCTCTATTCATCCCATCATCCATCCAACCATTCCACAGACACTGTGGCTCCATCTATTGAATGTCCCTCAGTGTTTGAGACACTACAGATATAAAGATATACCCCGTCACTCAGATCCCAGTGGGGACAGTAAGTTATTGCAGCAGCTTGAATGAGAGCTCGAGGTGTTCAGTAAGACTTGTGGCTTCTTTTTTCTTGATCTCTCTTCATCATGTTCTGACTGAATTTTTCTTTAAAATCTTTTATTTTTTCCACCTTTGCCAATTAAATGAATTACTTGGCTGTATTGTTCTTATTTCCAGCTCCAACTGTTAATACTGCCTTTAGGCACTTGCTACTTGCTCTAGAAAATGAAACCCTCTCAAACTAGCACAAATAAAACGAGGTTATTACACAGGTCTGGCAGGGTGTCAAGTGACTTTGAGAAGTTAAGGAAACAGCAAGGGAAGCAGCTTTCTTCAGAACTGGCCCCATCCATCTCCACTCTGCCTTTCTCCCATCCTGTATAATGTTGAGAGTCTGATTGGTCCATTTTGGCTGTTCAAGCCAGCCACTTCCTGACCATTGTGATTCATTGTGAATATACTCTGATTGCTTCCTGCACAGCACTCACTTACCATGAGGTGCAATTACAGATGAGCAGTCCTGACTTATCATGGTTCGACTTAAAATTTTTTGACTTCAGTGATGCAAAAGCAATATCCATTCAACCGTTCTATTTTGCACTTTCAGCACAGTATTCAATAAATTAAGATATTCAGCACTTTATCATAAAAAATGCTTTGTGTTGAATGACTTTGTTGAACTGTAGGCTGTTCTAAGTATTCTGAACACATAAAGCAGGCTAGCCTAAGCTATGATATTCTGTAGGTTAAAGTACTGAATGCATTTAAAAAAAAATTTTTTTGTGTGTATTCGTGTGTGTCGTGTGTATAAAAGTGTGTGTGTGTGTGTGCATGTGAGTGTGGAGGCCAGAGGTCAATGTCGGGTGTCTTTCTCAGCTTCTTCACCTTACCTTTGACTGAACCCAGAGCTCACTGATTGGTTGTACTGGCTGGCCAGTAAGCTCCAGGGATCCTCCTGTCTCCACCTCCCCAGCACTGAATTGCAGGTTTGCACTGATACACTGACCTTTTAATTTGTAGATGCTGGTGATCCAAACTCAGGTCCTCATCTTTGCAAAATAAGCACTTTACCAACTGAACCATCTCTCCATTCCCCCTAAATGTATTTTTGACTTACGGGATTTTAAACTTACAATGTATTTATTGGCATATAATGCATTGTAAGTTAAGGTGCATCTGTGTGTATATATATATACCTTTCATTTATGTGTTTTTGCCTAGGTTTTCCATTGACTTTACTGTTACAGTGGCTAAAGTTTTAGCAAGTAATCAAGTGAGAAGTGAAGAGGGAAGCAGAAGCATATGATAGCCACATCAAAGATGGATGGAGTGAGGGAGGGGAGCCTAAGGGAAAGTGTTGGGTCCACTGCTCTTGAGTGAGTCTTTGGAGAAAGGAATTTCTCTAAGCCGGTGATATAGGGGGCAGTTTTTCCAAAGAGGCCTTGACCAACATCCTAGCTACGCCGTCTGGCAGTTTCCAGGCCTCACCTTCATATCTTGTTGTAAATACTCCTATTATTTTCTTTTTCAAATTTATTTATTGACATATATAGCTAATATATATCAGATTCTGTATCAGACACTTTACCTGCATCATTTCCTTCCATTTTTTTACAGACTTTAGCCAGTAATAGCCTCATTTTATGGCTGTGGAGCTAAGTTTTAAAGGTATGAGTAGTTCACCCAAGGTCACAGAGCTTGCATGTAACAGAGCCAGAATTATAACATAGCCCTGTTTTACTCCAGAGTTCCTTCCATGACATTTGGCTCTCCCTCTAGAAAGAATTCTCCTGTCCTTGGGCAAGTGTAATTGCTGCCTTCTCAGTAGTGCCACAGTCCCTCATTCATAAAGACAGTACAGCACTTATTACATGCTCTCATTAGAGAGCTCTGGCTCTACTGCTAGGCTGTGCCTCCTTAGGGCAGAACTATATCTGGCTCTTTCTTGTATCCTTAATGCCTGTCTCTCAGTGAAGACCCAGACAATGTCTGACTCTTTAACTGAGCTTTGGAAAGGTAGATAGGTAAGTACTACACTTTTTCATATTCTTAAAACTCCACAAAGCACCATAAGTTTCTTATTATATGCCAGTAAAATTGTAAGAACTAAAGAATCTCATAAATGTTCTTCCAGTCTCTGTTGAACTATACAGAACATGCATATGTTCTCCATGCCTATATAAAGCTCAGAGCACATTACAGTCAATGGAGACCCACCCTGTTATTGTGGATGGTAGATATAGAGTGATGGTGTGGTGCAGACGTGCTAGTGGAGTATTCATTGGGTTCCAAGCAACAGTCTAGTATTGCTGCAGGGTGGCTCTCTTTCAATCAGCATCTATTAAATACCTACTATATATACAGTTCCAGTCACTTTGGAATGGACATGATAACTATGAAATAACAGAGGGGTCGTGACCCTCATATTCCTTGCTATCTAGTCACTACAGCATGTACACAAATCCTCAGGCTATAAAAGAGAGGTGTGTAAGTGTTAAAAGACACCTCCTGAGGAGGGGCTGTGGGAGGCAAGAAGCATTAAAGGACTCATGAAACACTTGGCATTTCAGCTGAAATGTAAGATTAGGATAAGCACACACATCTTAGGTCAAAGGAAGAGCCCAGACCATGGGGGTGGGAGTCAAAAGGGTTTGAGGAGCTTGTATGTGATGGTACAAGAAGAGGGTCACTTGGAAAAGTAGATTGGAGCCCAGTTGTTGATGGCTTTGAGTGCCACAATGTACAAATTCACTTTATCCTTTAGTCATTAAGGAAGGGAATAAAATGGTCATGATTAGGTAGCCATCCCTCAACATCAATGTGTTGTACATCCATGAATTCAATTCACCCTAGATCAGAAATATTTGGGGGTAAATTGCATCTGTACTGAACACACACAGAATTTTTCTTGTCATTATTCTCTAAACAATACAGTATAGCAAGTAATTAACATAGTATATTGTTTGTGATATTTTAAGTACTCTGAAGATTGTTTAAAGTACATAGAGGGTGTGCATAGGTTATATACAAATAATACCCATTTTTAGTAAGGAACTTGAGTTTCCATGGGTTTTGGCAATCATCCCTCATGACACCAGGGGACAGTTATGTTTTAGGAAGAACATCCTCAGTGACTTTTCAGGGAAGAAACTGGGAGTGGAGCTTTCAGCTGTCTGTTTGGTAACGGATCTTGTCTGATCACATAGCAGTGTAAGTAGATTGAAAACTTTGCTCAGAACCACTTTTGAAACTCAAGCATGGTTTAAATGACTCATTGGTAAGCCAAGAAGAATATCCAAGGGACCATCACAGACTAGCTCAAAAATGTACCATGTGAAAGAGTAAACCTGTTAATACCCCTTCAACCCAGGTACAAACCAAGCAGCGCCCCTGCACCTCCTGTTGCCATGCTGCATAGTTAGTGAATGAGAGATACCAGCAGGGAGGGCTGAGGCAGAATGTGCCAGAGCCTGTGGGGCCAAATAGGAAAACCCCAGAGAAAGGAAGGAATCCAGATGAAGATGCTCAGAAGGTAATATCAAAACAAACCATTTCTAAACAGCAGGTGGAATTTGCCAAACCAAACTTAAATTAGCAGGAGCAAAACAGATGAGCATGATATTGGAAAGGTAAAGGAGTTGCTAAATAGAGCTCTAACCAACAATCTTGACTGTCACTCAACACCCTGAGTGTCTGCCTAGTGAGTACCAATGGACTGCTGTGTTTGTTTGGCTTGGGAGCCTAGTAGTACTACAGTTTGAGGGAAGCAGTTTTCAGCATTGAGCTCGATTATGAAGCTACAGCCTCCGCCTCTGGCTGTGGCAGGGAAGAGCAGCTGTGTGTAAGAAGCAGTCTCTGCAAACCCGCCACCGCGGGCGTGAATTTTTTGCGTTCTCCGCATGCACACTGCCATTAGTCATGCATTGATGGAGCCGTCCGTGCAGCTCTCAGTCGCTGCATTTCCAAAAACAGGCAGCCTCTGAGTACAAACACTGCAGCATCACCTTGATCATCTGCACCGTGTGTCTAATGCCACTTCATAATGAGGTCTCTCTAAGACTTAAATGCTCAGACCCTTACAGTTCTGCCAAATCATGACTAGCAATCAAGTGAGGCTCCTGCATGTACATGTATCATATGAGTACATGTGCATTCTCAGTTCTTATCAAAAACATTTCCATACAAAAATAATTCTGTGAATTTATGAATTGTGCTGCTCTCTTCACATTAGCAAAGCCCAGTGACCAGAGCAGAAGTGGAAGTTAGCCCAGAAATTCCCTAGGATTCAACATTACTGAGAATAATCAAGAATATATAGAAAATATTTTGTTCTGTCTCTGCTCATTTCTGTGAAATTTGGAATATCTCTCCTAATTAAGTATCACACTCTAGGAGTTGTGTCTAGTTGATATGACAACTCAATTATTGATGATTTTCTGAAGACACATTCAGAGCTAGGCTATATACAATGAAGAGAACTGGGGAGAGGCTTCAGTTGGTCGTGTGCTTGCTGCACAAGCATGTGGGACCTGAGTTCAGACCCTCAGCACCCACATTAAAGTTGGGTGCAGTGACACATATCTGTAATCACAACACTTGGGGGTGGGGGTAGAGACAGCTCACTGGCTAACCAGTTTAGTGAAACTGGTTAGCTTCAGGTTCAGTGAGAAATCCTGTTTCAAAAACTAACAGAGAGGGTGGCTGAGGATGTCAGCCTCTGGCCTCTACATGCTTGTGCACCTGTATGCACACATGTATACACCACACATGAACAGGTACATATATGTGCATGCATGTGTACCCACACATACACACACTACCCACACGAGCATGTGTGCACACACAGGCACATGAAATGAGACACAGATGTTGCCTACACATATCTGAAAATGGTTCTACACATATCTGAAAATTGTTTCTGTTTTGTGATTTTGATTTCTGTTTGAAGAATGGGAGGAATAGTGTGTCTAAGAAGGAAAACTCTACACGCAGTGGCTTGTACTGTGTTTTACCTCAACATAATAAAACACATTATGTTTGCAGAGGAGAATCTAGAAGCAAGGGGCACAATTATTTTTATTATTTATCATAATCCTGGTCTTTTCTATTCACAACAGCTGTGTGTAGGTGGCTTGAAAACTTCAGTGTAATGTTATAATGATGCATTTAATGCAATTAATGACTAAACATTGTATTATTTAGAAAGGCATACTTAATATGGTAATAATGATGGTCATTATTAAGATATTTTGCATACTGAAAAAAATCATAGTAGTTTGAACTGCTAAAATCTTATTTAAAAGACATTAGAAGTATAATATGTAATTTTTATATCTAACTCCAATGCATTAGTAACTAAAAGCAAATATTATTTGTTATTGGACTGTTAAATTCAGGGTTTTTAAAGTTTTTCATTCTTACTTGTATTTCCCCCTAGTCATGGGCTTAACCTAGAGCCTGCCAGGTGATTGCTCTGCCAACTGAGCTTTACCTCCAGCCTTTGTCTTGGTTTCTCTTTAAAAAACTAATGTGCCATGAGAGAGAAAACCTATCCTTTTAGCATGATGAGCTCAACAAATAACTGAGGGGTGCTCACAGTTCCTCAATGATTTGCATGGCCTTTTAGGCTCTGCCCAATCTGGTCCCAGCAGTCTGGCCCCCCTGTGCTCTAACATCCTCATCCTCTGCTTCCCTCCAGCCTCACTGCGCTGCACTCCCCACACATGCTCTTTCTTCTGCCCACAGTGCCTTCCCCTTTCCCTCCCATCCATCTCTTCTCACCTGAGCATATCTGTGAAGTCAAATCTCCCTGTCAATAATGATATGATGCTCATATACAACTTAGAAGTATAGGTTCATATAGATAGCGATATAATCATTTGATCATTGTATATATCCCCCTAAAGTCTTTATGCTTCAGGAATTTGGGTGCCTCATCACACAATAGATGTTCAGAACCATATTCGTTGTGTGATGTGTTGCTACATCTGCCACTCAGGAGGTTGAGGCAGGAAGACTGAGAGTTTGAGTCTAGTCTGGACTGTAAAATGAAACACTGTATAAATAAATAAATTGAATTCACTGAATTATATTTTTAAAGAGGGGACAGCTAAAAAGTAAGAAATAACTTAGATTTTAAACAGATTTTTAAAAATAACTTAATTTTCCTAATGAAGGCTAGAAAAGCTAAGAACCATAAAATATAAGAACAGAAAAAACCCAAAGGAATCTTGAGTCAGGTTATGCAAATATGTACTGTATGCCTATGTATGTAGCATTTATAAATGTCAGGATTTGAAACCAGTTTCTGATCAATAATGTCAGCATCTCTGCAAGTTGTATTGCCCATAGCTTGTGCTTTTTTTTCTCATTAAAACCTAAGTACTCATATACAGATCTATATGGAATAGGCTGCCTATTTTCTAACATAATCAAGAAACTGTACTGCTCAGTTAAATGCCTGATCAATAGTGTCATATTATACATACCATGCTTATATAAACCATATTCAATGAACCAAATTATAATAAATTGAATTTAACTCTAAAACTCACTGATCATAATTTAACTCTGAGTAGAAACATGTATAGATTGCACAGATCTTTAATGAGCACTTCCTTTGCCCCACACAGTGCTCTTTCACTTGTTAGTACAGAAATCCTTTTGATAAAAAAGGGGCAAGATAGGTTTTGCTAAAATACATAGAACATTTTGTAATAATCACAAGATCTTTGAAATAAAGGTCAGTTAATTCTAACAAGCAGCTAGAAAGAGTCCATGCTAAATTTGACAGAGAAGTGTATCTGTGTCATTGAGGATTGAGTATAAGCTTACACTCACCAAAACCTTTGACTCATTTATGTGTTTACTTTTACTGTTTTCAATGGTTATGTTTCAAAAGTGTGTCTGAGAACATTTTCTGTAGTATAGCTAGGGCTTCCATTTCAAAAATCTAGTGTTCCACATTCTCCTATCTTTATAAACATTAATAAGTTTTACAATACACTTCTGTGACCCTCCCCATAGGACTGTGCCCAGAGAGAAGCTGAGGCATGAGGCTATTTCTGTATGTTTTCTAAAGATACCCTTTGAGCCCATGGAAAGGAAGCGTGAGACAGAAAACGATTCTGTGTCCTAACTAAAAACACATTTTGTATGCATCTTAGTCTTGGGGGAGGGTTGATTGCCAAACCAGAGTTGGCTCTTCATACTCGTTCTTTCAAACCTAACTAGGAGATCTCTGTAGAGGTGTGTACATAAATAAAATGGGCATCAAGGTGATTACCAGGATGAATGTTCACTGCTCTGAAAGGCCTAGAGTGTTGGCAAGAAGATAGATTACTTAGCTTTCTGGGGCCTTTCTGTTTTATAATTCTGTTCTATCCAATGGGAGAGATCTTTAAGTGAAAAATACTTGGTTTATTTACTTTCCTGCTTTTCCTTTTCTTTACAGATCTACGCAGTTAGATCAGTTGTTCCCAACAAAAGCAATAATGAAATTGTCCTGGTGCTGCAACAGTTTGATTTTAATGTGGATAAAGCTGTGCAAGCCTTTGTGGATGGTAGGTATGCATACCCCCTGAGACTGGAGATGCTGGTGCTAGATGAACAATATAGTCTGTACTGTTTCCTCACATGAACTGAGTATTAATTAGTTCCTAATACTTTAGTTCTCATAAAAAGTATACTAGACTTTAAAAGCATGTAGATATAATAAGAGCAGAATATAGGCATTCTTTTCCTCTCGCTTAAAAAACTGTAAAGATCTTCTAAAGGATACAAATTATAACACTATTAATTTGTCTACCCATCATTTTGATTTTTTAAACATGTCCTTTATTTATGGTGTCCTTGTGAAGGGAGGTCAGTAAACCTCAGTGCTGACCTGGAAAGTCTTCTCACCTCTTCAACTAGCTAAAGTCTGTTATCAAGGCTATAATTCTGAAATTCCATACTTAGATTGTCTAAGTGGACTGAATTCCTCATGAACACTCTTTGCTCATGATAACTACATTACCCAGATACTGTCTCATCTTATTCACTTATTCTAGTTTGGTTTTCTGTTGCTGTGATAAAACTCTGACCAAAAGCAACTTGGGGAGGAAAGGATTATTTGGGTTATACTTCAGGTCACAGTCCATCAGTAAGGGAAGTCAGGGCAGGAACTCAAGCAAGTACTCAAGCATGGAGGAATGCTGCTTACTGGCTTGCCCAGTGGCTCATACTCAGCTAACTTTCTTATACAGCCCAGGCCCACCTGCCTAGGGATGGTGCCACCTACAGTGGACTGGGCCCTCCCACATCAACCATTAGTCAGTTTCTCACAGATAGGCCCACAGGCCAATATGAGGGAGTAAATTCTTCAGTTGAAGTTCCCTCTTCCCATGTGACTCTAGGTTGTGTCAAGTAGACAATCAAAATTAACCAGGGCACCACTTCTAATTATTTTTGCCTTCTTACAAAAAAAAAATCTTGTTTTTTTTTTAGAGATTGCATCACTGATGACACTGTAGAACCTCAAGTCCCTAGAATATGTTTCTTCTATAAATTTGCAACTTTTAAGCTTCTATTTTCTGTAAATTGTGGGAAAATGTTCCTCTCCTAATCAAACTAGACAAGTTTCTGTTTTGAATAAAGATCTCACACTTGTCTTAGTTATTAAATGACTTCTTTCCTGGCATTAGGTTCTATTTTGTAGATAATGGGCAGGCTAAACAGTCTGACAAATATGGTCGGAGGAAAACCTGTCTGCACACTTCTCAGTTGTAGCTTGTTTGAACTTTGCCAGGGATGGAGTGATTTCCTTGTTTTCCTAGGAGTGAAGTAACCTTCTTGAGCTTCTACCAGTATAATTGCATTTCAGGGCAAGATCCAGGAACCAAGCACAGTGCTCATATTCCAGTATCAACAGTCTAGGCTTATAGGGTCCTAATTCGATTAACAAATGCTAATCATTCAGGATAGGCCTGCATGCAGATCTACCACGTGTAGCGCTACACTGTTTCCTCACTGGTTTTCCCTGCTTCATAAACCATATATATAAAGATGTAGCTGGAGAATCTTTAGTCATTAAAATCAAATAGTAGGTGCAATTTGCCTTAAACCATCTCTCTTTTTTAAAATACTCTGACTCTAAGAAATTCTCCTTTGAGACTTCACTTGCCCACATCACTTGCATGGAAAAAGCACAAGGAAAGGAAAAGGGCTGCTCTCCCCTTCTTCCCCAGCCCTGCTCTCATCAGGAAAGTTTTTATTAGTGTCACCTGATGAGATACACAGACGCACAGTAACTGTCATCAGATTTTCTGGAATTTGAGTAGCTTCTTGTCCTTCTTGAATTTTCACCTTGTCTATGTTGAGATCTCATTAGCAAAACTCCCTTCGTAGCACTTTGGTTGGAAACCAATAGGAAAGATTTGTTTAAAACCCAGTAAGAGTCAAAAATACTTGTTTAGAGTCATTTATGGGCCATAATGAAATTGCTAATTCCAAATGGCTTTAAAAAAAAAAACACAAAAACATTTGGCATAATTAAAAATAACACTTTCAAAATCCTCTGTAAATAAGAGTATTTCTTCAGAATTACTCTATATAATCTCAATGTCCAAATTACAAGCAGAATTTATTTCAAAATATGAAAATTAGCAGACTAATGGAATATTGCAGTTACAAAAGCAGTAACAAACTCACCTTCTGATTAAAAAGAACAATATTTGACATTTTTAATTTAATTTTATTTAGAAAGTAGCTTAGTTATAATAAGAATGACCCTAATGATAATTAGCCAATGGAGTAATTTACCAAAAAACAGGAAAACATTGAGAAATATTAACTCACTGAGCAAATTAGAGGAAGATCAGCCCAGTTAAAAAAGAGTGTAGATTATAGCTTACTTTTGAATGTTGTCTTATCTCGTCAAGTGCATGCAACTCAAACAAGATGAGGAGGGGCACTGAATTGGAAACTTTGAATAGATAGTAATAATTAGCCTGTCTACATACTAGCAATATGGCCTACTGCTTCTCAATCAGTGACAGCAGACTCAGTACTAGGGGTTTACTAATTTGAAATTTGTCATAAAGGCCAGTTTGAAGTTAATCTCTCTTTAGCCAATACTTTGTAGAGAACTGGTAGTTTAATAAAATGTTTATATAAAACCACTGAGATGCTCATCACCAGTAACTTGCTGAAATCACCCCCAGAAAGTAAGAATAAATGGATTTTGTTAGACTGTGTGGAAACCTGATTGTAGCTCTTCAGTGATGAAACATTTCTTTAACTTCATCGGGTCAAGGCTGTGTATGTAATGGTGATCAGCAGAGCCTGGGACACAATCATTTCATGAACTTTGCTTGTTCAAATGGGAGCCTTGTAAAGAAGGCATTCTCTCCCTCTCCATGATGAATGGTGAAAGACTCACAACATAGATTCTCTTCCTCATTTCACAGCAAGTCTTGAACATAATGAGTAAGAATTAAAAAGAGAAAAGAATGGTCACAGAAACCTGTGATGGTCATGGTTAACAATATTGAGAACCCCTTGTTTGGTTCAGAAGATTATAGTATTTTATTCATATATGAAAGCTAACAGAAAATTCTCAAAGATGTATTTCATTTTCCCTAAGACAATATCATGATAAGAAAACGTAAGCTTCATGTACTGGAGCTTAATATTTTGATAAAACCAAGATTGTGCAGTGAATTAAATGAAAATCTTGAAAATAAGAAGTAAAACTGGCATTTTTATTAAGGCAGGCTGTATCAAAATAGGTGAAAAAGTTCCCTCTCCTCCCCTAATTGCTACCGAGATGGAAAGACAGAAATGAATTTTGTGCGCTATTTTATTATGTGGATATTTGTTGAAGATGCTTTGTCTTTGTCTAGGCAGTGCAATTCAAGTTCTAAAAGAATGGAATATGACAGGAAAAAAGAAGGTAAGATTTATGTTGTTTGTGAATTAGTAACATCTTCAATCAAACCTTCCTAGTTATCATTTTAACAAAGCTGCCAATTTTGTGCTTCATTCAGATACTTAATGTGCACACCCAGAAAGCTTCCCAATTCATGCCTTTCTTAAATTGCCAGCCACTTTCGCTCCTGATGCCCTTATTTTCTGCTCAGTGTTTTTAACCGCCAGGTATGCTTAAGAAGCCTCAGAGTTTTGTTTCTTTGTAAGAATTAAGGAGAGCCCAGCTGGAAAATTCAAGGCATTCTAAACATCAACTTGCCTGAACATATCCATAGTACAAAGGAAAAAATTAAGAACTATTTTAAAGATAGTTGAAAAGCTCTAAATATATTTTCACGTTTCCAACTGAAAGAATCTATCCAAGGCTGCTCTAAGAATTTTTTTCCCTGAAGTATGAAGTAGATCTTTAATAAAAGAAGAAAAGAAAATGCCTTTTAATGCCATTGTGAGCAAGGGGCCTTCTGGAACCTGTCAAACTGCTCCATGAGAGCAGTGGGAAGATTTTGCTCTGTCCCGTTCAAATGACAGTATTTTGCTTCCCTGTCTGGTCATCAGAGGCTGTGGCTCCTGAACACACGTGTGGTATGCTTATACACACACTAGCAAAAGTCTGCTGCTCTTTTCAAAGTCACTCATTTCCACAGTGGCACCACAGGGCCCTGTGTTTTGCTTCTCCTGGGATATAATATGCCAGCCCACCCTTTCCCTCAGGGGAAGATCACAGGCCTGTGAAACAGATTTTGAACAAACAAAAATGCAGCATTATTTTCATACAATCCCAAGATTACTGAAATTACTGGAATCATCCTTTCCTCCTTTTTCTCCTCCTGGTTTCATGTAAAATAGGAAGAATTAGGTGATGTCACACACCCCCTCCCCGATACACAAACTTTGTATGCCACCATTTTTGACAATCTCTGCTACTCTTTAATCATAGCTTCCCAGGCTTCTGTGTGAGGTGGAGATGATTTGCAAGTGATTGAAAGGCAGTATTTATCTTTACATGGAAAATTTTCAGATGTGTGGTTTGGGTTTTAAATTTCTCTGGTTAGGAAAAAAAAGGAGCAGACAGCAGCTGCAGACCCAACTCCTTACTAAGCTCCCTCTTAGGGATCCAGAAGAGAGATGGAGCCCAAGCCCAGCCCTGGACAAGCCCTGAACACCAGAAGCCAGTGGGGGTGGCAGCAGGGCATAGGTGCCACTGGCCCTTTGTGCCTATGCTGAGCATCTGTATCTCTCACCTAGAAGTAAACCTGAGCATGTGACTTCAAAGGAAAAGAAAGCAAGTAGGGAGACCAAAGAAAAGAAACAGTTTCTTCTGATTTCTTCTCTAAGCATGTAGGAGAACAAAGCAGGCTGGTGTTCAGCAGTGTTCCAGAAAGTCTTCCCAATGGGACAGGTATCTGCAGTACTATTAGTAGGCATCAGACACCAGATGAATACAAAACCAAAGTCAGGGGCCTGTGAGATGACTCTGCAGGTAAATGTGCTCATCTCCAAGCCTGAGGACCTGAGTTCCATTCCTGGGACATTCCCCCGCCCCTTGTAGAAGGAAAAAACCTACTTCTAAAAATTATCCTCTGGGGCTGGAGAGATGGCTCAGTGGTTAAGAGCACTGACTGCTCTTGCAGAGGACCTGGGTTCGATTCCCAGCACCCACATGGCAACTACAAACCTTCCTTAACTCTAGTTTGAGGGGAATCTGAAGCCCTCTTCTGACCTCCACTGCATTGCACAACACAGGTGCATTTACATACATGCAGGCAGTACACTCATACATATAAAATAAAAATAATAAATAAAATATTTTTTTAAAGTTATCCTCTGATCTCCATACATGCACTGTGGCAGGCACACACACAGAAATAAAGTAATGTAGGACTAGAGAGAGAGCTCAGTGGTCAGCAGTACTTACTGCTCCTCTAGAAGAACTGGGTTCAGCTCCCAGCACCCACATCAAACAGCTCACAACCTCCTGTAACTCCAGCTCCAGGAGCTCCAATAGCTCTTCTGGCCTGCACGGGCACCTGCACACAGGTAACAGACACAGAGACACAAATATATATACACATAAATAAAAATGAAACAATTCTTTAAGATAAAAATATAAGTAAATAAATTTTAAAAAATCAAAGTCATTTGAAGTTCGTCTCATAATTAGGAGCAGCATGTTATTTCATTTCCTGGGTAGTTATGTATTTGCCACTAAAGCATTAAAGATACAGTAAAACTTTTCCATATTGTTCTGTTGGGCTCTAAAACACTTTAAATGTATAATGCAATGTAGAGCTCTTTCAAATGCGTAGAGTGAAACCTTGTAACGTTCAGCCAGCAGCTCAGAGGCCCATGGATCCAGATGGAGTGGACAAGCCTGGTGTGACTTGTAGCAGTTGCTGCTCCAGCTTAAATAGCCGTGAAGGGATTCTGGAGCCTGTGGCTGCCTCTAACTTCCGGGACAGTGGCCGCAATTTCTGGAATCTCTTGGTTGGTCAATGCCTATTTCAGAGACCCAATTTAGACCTACTTCTGCTCCTCGTTTTGCACTGAGTCGCCTACATTTCTGCCACTCCTGCACGTTAGCTCCCTCCTTCCTGATGATGGAATCTGAGCGTCCCAGTTGGCCTCCCAGCCTGTAACCTTGTCAAGAAGCAAGCACTGTTTCCTAACAGCACCAAACTGAAGGTCTTTCAGTGCTGTTTTCACAAGATTCTTCTGTACCATATTCATACTTAGCGTCTTAAGCTGCTCAGATTATGTCTCTGCTTTTAAGCTACTCCTTGCTAATTTATTTTTCCTTTTAAATGAAGGAAATTTTTTGTTGACTATACTTGCAAGGTAAAAGTTTAAATAACTTACTGTAGAAAGGAAATATTTAAATTAATCTGGGTGGGTAATAGAGATGTGTTTTCACTCATTCTATTAAAAGATCCAGGTGTTAAAATGATTGTTTTATTTTACCTTGTGTTCAAGAATCCCTGCCAAACAATAATACCATTTTCTCATTTGCTTATCATAGAACAATAAAAGGAAAAGAAGCAAATCCAAGCAGCATCAAGCCAACAAAGACGCTAAAGACAAGTTAGAGAGGCCTGAGGCAGGGGCCCTACAGTCACAGGCACTACAGATGCAGAACGGCCATGTGAATGACTGTGAGAAGGATGGCTCATCCACAGACTCTGCTGGAGAAAAAATAGCCTTCACCCCACGTGAGAAAAAGATCTCAATATTCGAGGAAGCACCAAAGGCTCTTCGTGGGATTGCAGGTCAGCCATTCCTAAGTAAATTTGCCTAGGAAGTTATGGGAAAAAGGACACAGGGAACTTCATGGGGCAGTGGCTGCTACTGGTAATAGTGGGGGAGAGAAAGGCTGAAGTGCTAATGTGTGGGGGTCCTGAAGCCAGGGGGGCCAGGGAGTGCAAAAGGCCTCAGAGAGATGCATAGTCAAGCCCTGCTCTGATTCAGAGAAGTTATCTCCCCCCTCCCAAGGAGCCCTGTAATTCTTGTCCATATTAACAGCTTCAGGGGAAAAAATGGCGACTCTAGTTTAAAAGGATACTCCTTATGGATACCTTTGATGGAATTTACCTGGGATAAGAGAAGGATAATTGGTGACAAAAGAAAATGTTACTAAATACTGTCCTTTATAAATGTAGGCTGGATTATTGAATATCCTTTTATAGAACAGCCAGGGTATTGGAATGTGGGCTGTTCATCATTCACTCTACTGTTATGCATTAATCTACAGACATCTACTTTGTGTATGTGAGTGTGTTGGAGGGGTATGCACATATGTGTATATAGGTATATGCACCAGCATGGGGGCCAGAGGAGGACATCAGGTGTCCTGCTTTGTCACTGTACTTTATTCCTTTGAAATAGGGTTTTTCACTAAATCTGGAATTAGGCTGGCAGCCAGCAATTCCCAGAAATTCTCCTGTATCATCAGGCCCATGGCACTGGGCTTACAGGTGCTCACAACTGGGCTGGGCTTTTTAGATACGTGCTGGGGATTTGAACTCAAGTCCTCATGCTTGCACAATAAGTGTTCTTACTCACTATGGTACACCAGCCCCAGAAGGCTACTTATTAATATACTGCTTGTCTTTGGGTACATCATTTCTTTAGTATCCTGTTTCCTTTCTGTAATATAAAAAAATTGTTTTGGTTTGTCTTCTACTACTGGTATAACAGAATACCACAGATGGTAAGTTATAAACCATAGAAGTTTATTTAGTTTATAATTCTCGAGGCTGAGAAGTCAAACACTGAGAGAGAGAAATGAGAGTTGAGGGGGAAAGTCCCCACCTTTATATATAACTAATCCACTCCCATAACAGCTGTAATCTACTCAAAAAGATGGAGCCCTCTTGACCGAATCACCTCTTAAAGGTCCTACCTCACACTGTTGCATTGGGAATTAAGATACCAGCACATAAATTTTCAGGGACCCATTCAACAAATCCTAAAGTAAAATTTACATATAGTAGAACCTCCCTAGAAACAGAATTTCAAGGAAAATATAAGCACTTCAGGAATAACTAAAATAGGAAACCTTATAAAGTGGCCAGATGTTCATACTCACTTAGAATGAATTATTTTGCAATTAGAATAAATAAGACAGTGCTCAGCTAGATACTGCAGACAGTGTTTCTTATATCTGATATGTGAAGGAAGTGTCAGTAAGTAATGTATGTGTCTGTGGATTACTAGGCATACAGCTAACACAGTTCAGTCTGATGGGCACTAGGTACCAACACCAGGTATGTTGGTATGGGGCCACTCATGAAAGACCCTTAGTCAAGTAGTAAGCATCACAATCATCTTCCCTTAGCTTATGGTGGTCGAAGCCTATAAGTGCAACTCAGTCCTAAAATCCATAGTAAAACTGTCTGGGTGCATATAATTATAATTTTCTTTTAAGAATCATGAATGTCCAGGTAGACATGAAAATTCAGGACACAGGGCATTTCTTTGTTGTGCTGGACATTCCTGTGATTATAAACCATCCAGCATCTTGTCCCCATCCCCATTCCCTACCCCGCATATACTCAGTCACTTTGATAAATGCTCAAATGCCCCCTTATTTTTCCAGGATAGAGGCAGTAGATCCTTCATAGAAAACCACTACACTGGTGCTTGCCAGAGTTTCTCTTCTGGTTACCAAACCCTGGTTCACAGAATCAGTTAAACTTCGCTAACATTAGAGCACTGTGCCAGATGCCCCAGTGGATTCTAAGAAGGGTACTTCTCATCTGGGCTCCGAGGGAATCATACTCTCGTATTCTTATAGAGAAAGCTCTGGGCAAACTGGTGATTTTCAGGTTTGGGGAGCAGAGACTCCACATCTATCAGAGCAATTGAGATGTGTACCAAATGGGGGCTACAGTGAGGAGGTACAGTCATAGACACTGTATATCACACCAGTAAGTTCTTAAATTGCTCATGAAGCACTCATTATCTTCCAGAAACCCATTTCCTAACAGATCCATTAATAGTGCTGAGGTTCAGATAACTTTTATGGACTATATACACAAGAGTTTCTTAAAACCCAGATAGTGACAGCAATAAAAATAACCTAATTTGTTTTGAATCCAGATTCTCCAGGAATTTTTAATTCAGTTTTTCAAAATGTTTTGATTTATAGTCCGGGCTAGGGAAAGAAAAATAATCAGGTGGCAGATTCCCAACTCTACTTGTTATTGCTTTCATATGAATTACTTTCAAATCTAATTACTCAAGTTGCTGTTTTGATATCAATCATAAACTAAAAGCCTAGCACATATATTTGTTCATTTACTCCTAATTTATGCCTCCTTCCTAACACAGTCTCAGTAATTCTATCAGGTTCATTGGAGTAAATGGAAGACACAAGCTCTTCACTTCACTATGGGTAGGTCTTGAACATTAAGTGCTCGCTGAGGGAGTCCTCTATGGAAAAGGACTGTGGTAAGCCCTAGAATGATGCTTTCTGTGAAGAATTCTTGATAGCACAAACAGCCATTGCAATATCCTTTTGGCTCTGTGAGTTTAACAGGAAGGCATTATTTGTTAATGTCATTGGTTCTTTACAAATCTTTATGCTCTATGTATGTAAACTTTTCTGTTGAAAAACAAATGATGGTAATGGAAGGTCATTAGGTGCATTTGAAAAAAGTAGAGAATGTCCCCCTGATTGACTGTTAACTTCATTAGAAGCCCACGTGTTGATTACAAATTTTAAGATGAATTTGTAACTAGTTAGGTTTCACCTCCCAAAGATAATGAAGGGTCATCAGGAAGTCAATGCCAAAACTGTTAAATGACTAAAATACTTATTCAGTCTATCAGAAATCCTGAGCTCGCTAATATATAAATCATAGGTGAATGTTGGAGCTTGGCTACTCTGCATCCTATTTTATTGGTATGTTGGAACTAGGAAGGGTGATCCTGAAATTATGTTCCCTGCTTGATAGCTGAGGAAGTCCTGAGTTGAGAGCCTTGGGATAACTGACTGTTTAACCCTCTGTAGTTGCAATGCCATACTCAGGTCCACCTGGTTTTATGCATGCAGTGAAGAGTCACTGCTAAAACCATGAACTCTATAATTCCTAAAAAAATTATAATTGAAAAATTAGAAAAAGTAATAGTAATAAAGCCATATAATGATAGTCTGTGCTTGAGTGGGTTCACAGCATGAGCCTAAAAGAAAGCTCCAGGCTACTAGTGGTGGAGCATTTATCAGGCTCTCCAGTAATGAAACCAGCTCAACAAAGCCTGCCCTGAACGCCCCACTGGGCAGAAGCCTATGGACATGTGCAATGCATGCTTTATCTTTTTATAACACCTTGACATTCAGGATCTCTCTTTTTAAAAGTCTTAAACAGAATCATTATTCTGGTAGGGAAAAGTTAGCTTTAAGATATATGCAGGTGGCTCAGGGGTGTTAGTGTGACTTCCTACATGAAAAATAACCACCCAGAGCACCATCATTTCTGGCTGTAAATATAGTGCTGTCAAGTGGGACAGTGCTGTGTGTCAGCATACAACTTAGAAGTTTGGGAGTATGTTTTAAGCCTAGGAATAGTTTTGCTTTGTTGTTTGTTTTTTTTTTTTTCCCTCTATTTCAGAGTTTTTAATGATAATTCAAATTAGATCTTTTACATAATCCAATCAAAATCATCCTGTTTTCAAGTACTAAACCAGGAAAACAGTAGATAGAAGATTTATTTTTACCAAAAGTAGTACTAAAGATAGTTTTTTTACCCCCCCCCCGAGACTTCCATGTAAATATCTAAAGCACCTTAGGGTTCAATTTCCCCCAGATTTTCTTCCTATTCTCTGTTTCATGAGGCTGACTGCCAAGTGCTTAGGTGCCTATCTTGTCTAGGCCCAAATAGGAAATCACATTCCTCCACTGGCTTTCTCCCACTGGACATACTGCCCACTGAATAGAGAAGGAGAGGAACTCTGGCCACCAGCAGCTCCATTGAGACAAACTCCAGGTGGGCCTTCGGCTTCTCTGGCCAGCCCCAGAAGCCTTCCTTTATATTTTCTCATCCTTAAAGCATTCTGGAAAGCCAGTTCTTTCCCTGCCTTGTCACAGACTGAAGGCTCCCTGTTGTTAGCTGACCTCCACAACCCAGACTGTAGTCTGCCCCATATCTACTTTCCCTTTACAGTGCAAATTCTAGGCTTCACAGAGGCACAGGCCTGCATTCTTATTCTCAGTATTCAGTAATCCATATGCAAAAGAAAGGGTCTTATTGATCTTATGATTTGAGAATATTGGATGTTTTTCCATTATTTTTGTTTGCTGTAACAAAAAGCATCACAGCACTGTTTCAATGTTTTATGATTTGAGGTTCCCAAGAAGAATTTTTTTTCATGTTGCTATTGGCCTCAGATCCACCATGACCTCTCCTATTTATCTAAGTTCTGCGTTGGACCAGAGAATTAGAAAAGATCAACAAGAAGAAAGCTGCTAACCTCTAACTTTCATAATAAAGCAATATAGCCTAGGATTTCAGCAACTCCAGCACTCAGATGCTGTAATATAATATCATGACTAAAAACCAGGGTGTCTAGCAGTGGAAATGTCTGGGTTCAAACCTTGGCCCCATGCAAGTACTAGATAGGTGACCCTGGAAAAGTTAACTGCTCTGTTTTTCATTTTCCTACCCGTGCCAACAAAAATTATATAATATATATATACACATACACACACAAAAGTGACCAAACATATATATATATATATATATATATATATATATATATATATATACATAAAATAGCCTTGCAAGGTTTGGGTGTGTGGTAAATGAGATACTTAAAGTGCTTAGCACAGCATCTGGCCGAGGAAGGCTTCATGTCCTTGTCTTACTCAGAGAGCAAATGCTCCTAAGAAGTTTGACTTATGCCAGATGTTTTCTACAGGTGAACAAGGTGACAGTGCTTTTGCTCTCGAGAGTTTACGTTCTTTGGGGGACCGGGTAGGGAAAAGAGATGGATAATGAGGCAGAATAAAGCTAAGTCACCAGGATAATTATAACTTCTGAAAAATGTGAAAGGACATAGTAAGTGTGTGGCGGCTTCAGATGAGGTAACACTGACATCAGCATCTGAGGGAGAGATGTTTAAGCTAAGATTCAGGTACTTCAGTTCAGTGTTTCTCACATCAGATTATGAGATCTCAGCAGCCAGTGTTTTATGTAAACTTTGTGAGCATTGTAGCAGAAGCCCTTGTAGTTACAATCATAGGTTTTTGCTATCTTTGAAATATTAAAGGTACAACACTTTATATATATATATATGATGACTCTGTGGTTAAGAGCATGTGCTTTTCCAGAGACCTGAGTTTGATTCCCAGCACCCATGCCAGGCAACTCACAACCACCTGTAACTCCAGCTCCAGGGAATCCAACACACTCTTCTGACCTCCACAGGCACTGTACTCATGTGCACAAATGAACACTCACACATACACATACACACATAATGTATATATATAATTATAAATATATAAATAATATTTATATATCCCCAAGATTAAGTACAGTTATGTGAACATGCATTTTAATATTATTTTAAAACATAATTGTCTTTCTTACTCCTCTTTATTATTTTAGCATCTAAATTCGTAGTGTTAGTTTCCATTTACAGATGTGTTGCTCACCCTTAGCTCTGCTTCAGGCAGCACTGGGGCTGTAGTTTTAGGTGAGGCCTTCAATTACATGTTCATTGACTCAGGGCCCCACCTTATTTCTCTGTGTAGGACAAAGTAGAGACAGAGAGACAGAGACAGAGACACAGAAAGGAACAGGCTGTAGTGATCTGAGGACACAGGACACCTGAAAGCCCTCCGCTACTTCTGAGCAAGTAGAGCCCAGGGGCTTCTCTCCTCTTCCTCTTTTGCAAAACTCCTCTGCTGCAGGTGTCCCTCAGAGAGATTACTACTCATCTCTAAATACCGTGTCTTCTGATCTACCACTCAAACTTTGTAATGGTGACTTCAGTTACAGAAGGGACTTAAACAGAATGATCACACACACACACACACACACACACACACACACACACACACACGCTCAGATATAAAGACCAAAAGGTATTCAAAAACATTTTTTTAAATTTTATTTATTATTTTTATTTTAGGTATATGCGTGTATTGCCTGCATGTAGTTCACCCATGTCATGCAATGCCCGAGGAGGTCAGAGAGGGTGTTGGATCCCCTGGAACTGGAGTTATAGACAGTTGTTAGCTTGCCATGTGGGTGCTGGGAATAGAACCCCAGTCCTCTGTAAGAACAGCCAGTGCTCCTAACTGCTGAGCCATCCCTCCAGCTCTCAAAAACAATTTTTAAGACTTTTGAATATCTCTTTAAATTGTTTTATCAAAATGAAAGGGAATTAACTTGTTTTGCAAGGAAATAAGACAGAGGTAGACACTGAGACATTTGACTTAACGTGTCTGTCTTCTAACCTTGACAGTTTAATTCATTGTTTTTATCTATTACCTTTTAATACAAATAAACCTATAAAGGTATTAATGACATATGAGATGTTATAAAGGCAATGGAAGCAAAACAAAGATTTGTCTCCAGGCAGAATGTCACCAGCTTTAATGCCCTCTGAGCACTCAGGTTTCATAGGACCTGGGTGAAATAATGATGCCTAACCATGTTTGCTAAAGAAATTTTGAAAGCGCAGAACTGACATTATGTCTCAATAAACATATGTGTATTGGTCTCTGCTGCAAAGTTCTTGGCTCCTGTGAATATATGTTAATTACCCTGTCCTGCAGAGATGGAAGAATGAGGAAACCTGCAAGTCACAGTGTCATTGTAACATGAAGAGTTTTCTTGGGGTTTCACTTCTAGATTATTACTCTGTAGTATCTTAAGAAAGTTATCTTTACTCACAGTCTCCATTTTGTCACCTCCCTGTCACTCATCAACCTATTTGTTATGACTTACAGCCCATCCCTCCAAAGAAACTGCCCCCACTGTGCCTACAGCAGCCTCCCTGTTACTGAATTACTTTATCTCTTCCTTTCAGCACTGTGTAACCTTGTTGATGATCTTTACCATTCTGTCTCTTCTTGGTTTCTACAACATAACACTTCTCTTTTCCCTGTGCCTTTATCCCTTTTTCTTAGTTTCCTTTGAGGGTTCTTCTCTTCCTGGCTGTTGAGGTTGAAGCTTGTCAAGGCTTGGCTTGTCCCAAGTCCTTCATTACATAAAGACATGCTGTCTCCTTAGATCACTTCCATTATGTCACATGACTCACGCCTCAGCTCCCTAGACCACAGGAACTACAGGTTCATATTGGATATTTTCACTTTGATATTTCAAAGCACTTTAATGATATGCCATACTCCAAACAAACTCAGAACTCCATTTTAATCATGGCTTTCTTTTTCGTGTTCCTAATTTTAGGGTGCTATCTACCCTAGTCTGCAGGCCCGAAATCTAAGTATCACTCATGACATCTCCCTCTCTCACCCTGTCTTCAGTCTGCCACCAGGACCTGCAGATTTTCATTCTCATGTGTTCACAGCACCCATCCGGTTCTTGCTGTATCTACCTCTTTCTACCTGCCCGCCATGTCAACCACCTGTCTCGCTTTCACTGCTACAGGTGTGTACTCATTAATCTCCTGGGTTTACTCCTTTCCTTCCAAATCATTCTGCAAACTGTAATGTTTAAAAACACGAATTTGACATTTCTGAATAAAGAGCAAGTCTTTCTCATTCGCTGACATAAAAGCCCAGCCTGTGTCCTGCTGTAGCCTTATTTTAAGTTGTTATATGTTGCTTTTTGGAGATAATTATAGAGTTTGTGTTTCCATATTTTAAATTACTTTTCCTAATTGAGGAAATTTGGAAAATTACATTTTTAAAAATCCTACCTCCCAGAAGCAACCATTTTTAAATTTCATTTCAGAATTACTTTAAGGCACAGATATATATACTTCATAAAAATAATTATGCAGCATTTGAATTTTTGTATTTGACTTTTTATTAATCATAAGAGTGTTACTGCATAATGTTCTTTAAGACCATTTTTCTATAGGGTATCTCTTTTTCTCCATAATGTCTTACTTTTATTTTATGAATACAACAAACAAGTTGCACAAAGGGATAGGGAGTTCTCTTATAATTCAACCACAGCCCAACATTCAGTATTTAGCTTCATTTTCCTTTAATTTGTATTTATTCTTTGGTAATTTCATAATATTTTTATGTTTTTTAAAAATTCTGTGTATGTATGTGTGTCTGTGTGAATATGTACATGTGAATGTACCAGCAGAGGGCATCAGATTCCCTGAAATGGAGTTATAGGTACTTGTGAACCCCTTGATGTGGGTGCTGGGAACCAAACTTCGGTTCTCTCCAAGAGTAGGAAGTGCCCTTAACCAATGAGCCATTTCTCCAGCCCCAAATATAATGTATTTAGACCCACTCCCCTGTTAGCCTCTCCATCTCCTCCCAGATGCCCACCACACTCCCTCTCAACTGCATGTCTTCTTTTTTCATAACCCACTGGGTCCAGTTAGTGCTGTTCTTATACACTCTGGTGTAGGGCATCCCCTCGAGCATGGGCAACCTACCACGGGCCACACCACTGAAGAAAGCTGATTCTCCTTCTCCCAGGGGTCATCAGTTGCCAATAGGTACTCAGATAAGGCGGAGCCTCAACCATAGCTAACGTGAGTCATGAGTGCAAAGACCCTGTCATGTCCGGAAGACATCATTTCGCAGCAATCTTCCCCAACCTCTGGCTCTTACTACCTTTCTGCTCCTTCTTCTGTGATGTTCTCTGAGCCTTGGAGGGAGTAGTAATATGGATGTATCATTTAGGACTGAATATTCCATAGTCACATACTCTCTGCACTTTGGCCATTTGTGGGTCTCTGTGTTAACCACTGTCTACTGCATAAAGAAGTTTTCTGATAAAGGATAAGACAATCTTGATTAGCACATATTAATTGTATAAAATAATGTGTTTCATGACATTTTAATCGTTGCATTATATTTTACAAATTAGACTTATTTCTCTTAACTATTACTGAACTATTTTTCCACATGAATTCTTTCAGTCTGTCTTTGCTTTTAAGCACAATACTGTAGCATACAACTTTTGTGGGCAACTATGGTCATTTCCTTGGCCCTGTAATTATTGAATTTAAAAAGTATGAATTTGTGTGTATGTGTGTATGTGAAGTGTGTGCCAATAATTTAACTCAAGGTCTTATACATGTAAAGCATACACCATGTTGCTAAGTTACATCTTCAGCCCCCAAAATTTTGTTTTAATACATTGCTGTTCAGAAAGCTTGTACCAATCTTATTGTCTATAAAACTGATTAATTGGTAGGTGAGTCATGTTCATTTCTATTTGTGTTTCTCTTCTTACAAATATTTAAGAACACTAAGATCAGATACCAAAAACTATCAATTACATTATTATTAGTTATTAAATGCAACTAAATATACTTAAGAAACGTTTAAGAGAATAGTTGTAACATGCTTTAAGTGACCCAGACATGAATTTTAAATTTAAACAATTTTATAACAACAAAGTTATGCTTTGTTTGCCAGCTTTTCCAGATAAAAACCCTTTACAACATTTAATCATCATCAGATAATCTGCTTTATTGAAATAGTATCAGTGTGGTAGACTTTGGAACCATTTTAGTGGATTAAAATAATTATTGTAGAGCTACTCTATTTTAACACATTCATAAAATTAGATTTAATTTGTCTGCATACTTTCTATGTTCTACTTATGTGTGTCAGACTTTCTCTAAAAACTAAGAACTAGAAAAAACTTTTCTAAAACTATAGTTGTTCATACATTGTAAAAAATCTTTGAATGCAAGTCCAAATATCTGTACAAACAGAAATGGGTAATAAAAGTTATGCTATTGTATTGTTCTTAATTTGTACATGAAACAGCACAATGTTGACTAAAAGGACCTTGTGATAAACTGATAATACAGTTTTATAATCCTTACAGTGTCTCTACTTTAAAAAAAAATTTAGACTGTGATAAGCTCAATGGTAGATCTAATGTAATATCAATAATTACATTAAATACATGTGAACTAAAATTACAAATTGAAAAGCAGATGTTGACAGACTTGATAAGAAAGACCCAAGCATGATTATTCTGAGATGTTCTTTAAATGTAAAGATAGAAACAGGCCAAAAGTTAAAGTACAAGAAAAATATACTGCCCAAACAGTTAAGTATAAAATGTTGGTGTGGCTAGATTAACACTGAACAAAAATTTTTCTAGTACAAGAAATGCTGCCAGGGTCGTTTTCCAATAATACATAAGTTTATCAAAAAAGTGACAATTCTAAACTTATATGCACCTAAAGATCAAGCTTCAAAATCTATGAAGCAGAAAATGAAAGAATTAAAGATACAAATTCAGAAGGATTGCAGATTTTAATACCTTTCCTTACTGATAAAACAAGTACTAAAACAGGTACATTAAACATCAGTAAGAATGTGGATTTAATCAATACTATCAATTAGCTTGACTTAATTGACAGTTTATAGACCTCCGTATAACCAACCATGTCAAGAACATCTGACATTTTCGTCAAACTAGACCAATTATAAACCATAAAATAAGTCTCTAGATATAAATTCAATATATAAAAATCACTGACTTTCCATTTCTATTATAATAACCAACATTTGGGAATTAAAAATTTAAAGAATATCACATACAAAAGCAAAAGAATTCTAAAATGCATATGAATAAATTTTACTATAGTTACTTAAGACCTAAAACCTAAACGATGCTGAGATAAAATTTCTTAAAGACTCAAATAAATGATGTGATGTATCATGTTCAAGGACCAAAGGATTCAATACAGATGATACGCTAGGTTTCCTAAAATTAGTTTATAGGTTCAACACAAGTTCAACCAAACTTCTGTCCGATTTTTGGTTGAAATATATAAGCTGATTCTTAAATTTATGCAGGAATGCAAAGGATGTACAATAGCCAAAACAAACTTTAAAAAAAAGAGTAAAGTTAAGGACATATATTATCTGGTATTAAGACTGACTTCTTATATGCATACAGCAAGGGTGTGAGGACAGGTGACTAGATCAGTGGAATACAATGGAATTCGGAAACCAACCCACACATAGAGTCAGTTGATTTGCAGCAGCAGTACCAAGACAATTTAAAGGAAGAAGGTCACCTCAGACTTACTTAAACTATATCATTTTTATATTAGTTTCCATATTTTACATGTCAGTGTTAAAGGCAGAGAGATGTGACTCAGTTGTGTTCTATATAAAAGCCAGAGTTAGCACATCAGGAGCACCCCATGTGAAGAGTTTGTTGCCTGTACTTGAATCAGAAGGCAAAACAATTATCAGTAAGTTATGTGACATCTGTATTAAGAGCTGATCAATGTTTTCAATAAAAAGGTTCTGATAATTGTACAATTCATTTCTGGGAGCCACTATTTAAAAAAATAGCTAGAAAAAGACAGGCATGGTGACTTACGCCTTATATCCCAGCACTTGGGAGGCAGAGACAGACAGATGTCTGTAAGTTTGAAGACAGTCTGATCTACATACCAAGCTCTAAGCCAACCAGGGCTACAGTGAGACCTCATTTAAAAAAAAAAAAAACTATAAAAGGATTAAATGAAATATGTACACTTTTTATTGAAATTGAACAAATTGTTTCCAGAGATAACTTTTCTTTCCAAGATACCTTTAATTTGGTTCAAATCTTTGATGAATATTAAAATCATAGTCAGAAACTCATATCAAACTAGGCTCCTTACCGTTGGAATGTCCCCAGATATACAAAGCACTATGCACATTTATTTGCTCATTCTGTATTTATCATGAACCAGTAAACACCAGGCATACGATGACAAGCCATGTATCTCTCTGTCACCACTTTCTCATGTAAAAAGTGCAGAGGATTTTTTAAGGCTTGAGTAAAGGAAGTACTCTGTCATACTAGATTATAAATTAGTAGTGATTGAGCATTGTAGACTGTCGTCTCATGTGCCTTATGATTTCTCTTAGTGCTAGCCAATAGGAACATAATGAAAGCACACATAAAATTTTATATTTTCCAACAGCCACATTAAAAAGTATAACTAGGTGAATCCAGTTGAATAATATATCTCAGTTAACATGTCTAAAATACAGTCATTTCAGTGTATAATTAATGCATATTTATTTACTTTTTGCAGTGCTAGAGATCCAACCTGGAACCCTGCACATGCTAGGCGAGCACTGACCTATACCTCCAGCTTCAATATTTTTGCAGTTATTGAAGAAACATTTTGACTTTTGTGCCAAACTTTCAAGATTCAATGCCTGTTTAATCCAAGGCATCTGTTTGGAAAAGACCCATTTAAAATACTCAGTAGCCACATGTGGGGAGCAACCCTCTTATTAACAGTGTGCACTTGTATGAATCAACTCCCATTCAGCTACAGGCTGTTGAAGTTTGCAGCTGGATTCCAGAAAGAGAACTGATGGTGTTTCTGATGCTAAAGGAGATCACTGTATCCAGGAAAGAACTTCCATTATTCTGTTACTAGAAGTTTAAGACTTGTGGTCAAAATGAACTAATTCTGTTATGGCTGTATAACTCTCTGAAAGAATCCCAAAGTTTTACTGAATTTGGAGACAGACCTGAACAGCCAGTTTGCAAATATATCCAAGTGGTCTTTGAGAATTGTAAATCTTTTCAGTGTTCAGTGGTCCCTCCAATGATGATACAGTTTTTCAAAACCCTAAAAATTATTGCTACTCAAATCCCTTAGTAAATATTTGTGGGATGAGTGATGAAGTGAGCCAGTAGCCCACGTATTATTCTCTGATACACAAACAAAATACTTTTAGTTCCAGGTTAATAAGCTCGTGTTTATGTCCATGCTTGTCTTCTGTTTAAAATTCATTTGCATCTTAACATAATAATTTTTGTTCCTCTACCTTAGGGTCATTATATCCATTAAGCTATACATTTCCTTATTTTCAAGAATATGGCTAATTTATTACACTGTGCATAAAGAGCTGTTTTGGATTCTGAATTTATAATATCTCATCAAGACTGAATTTCAGCTATGATTTAGAAAGGGAATGAGTTGGAACCAGTTTGGATTTAGTTATTGTTTCAACACTAATGTTTATAAATTCATCACCAGGTGGGTGGTAGCACCTGTCTCCACTCCCTCCGAATCACAGTCACCTGGGATGCAGAATTGCTAGGCCCACTGCTGAGTCAGACTGTCTGAAGGTGGTCTTTAGGAATTTGCATGGGTGACAAATTCCAAGGGAGAGTCATCTCACATTGAAGTTTAACAGCTACTGTCTTCCAGTGAAGTTCCACATTACTGTAACTAAAGAGAAAATGACATACTACCATTTCATCAGTTCCATTACTGGAATAAATGCTATTTTCAATATTTCCTTAATTGTTCACTACCTTTTCTGGACATTTTATTATGTACTGTAATTTCCCTTTAAGTAAAGTTTCATTGTTCTGGAAAGCTCCTTGACTTATAGGTTATAAATGATGGATTCTACTAGAGTCAAATTATATTTATCATAAATGAGCTAATGTCTAAAATCAAATTGTCTAGGACCCAGATCATATTCTTGTGCACTTTCTTCTAGTCTCTGTAATGTTTGTGACAGTGTCGGGAAAGGTGTGCCTTGTTTCTTTTTCTTTTTTTTTTTCCTATAAAATCATTTTAAGTGGACTTCAATTCAATCACAGTCCTACAGAAAGCTATTGAACCAGACACAAGTGCTGGAGCTTAGACAGTGAATCTGACTCAGTGTCTGCCCTTTAAGGGGTCATAGCCTCAGCAAGGCAGTGGTGAGAGGCACAGAAGCCTTGTGTGAAAGGTAATGCATGAGGACACCAAGGGCAGAGCAGAGAGAAGCAGGGTGCCCAGGAAGGAGGCTGGGCTTCAAGGAGGTAACCACATGCTTGCCACAAAGCAGCTTTCTTCACGACCCTGCCCTTCAGAAGCACACTGGCCGTTTTCTCACACCCAGAGCTCCCTGTAGTAAGATCTTAAGAATACATTTCCTTTTCAGGTCCTTAGATGCCATTTAATTCACTCTAGCAATCACTACATAGGAACCTATCTTTAAAAGATGCCAAAAGCAATGTGCTGCTAATTTATTGCCACATCTATTAAAACTCTAGAGAAAATCTAACTCTCTGGGTTTTAAATATAGTTGAGATATTACAGTGATGTTTCCTGATTTAATCCCTTCATAAATTAGATAAAATGATGATAGGACCTGTTGTTACTTCATTCTTGCCCTCTCACCAATCACTCTTCTGCCTTCGTTAATTCAGAATAAAATACCACAAGGCATTAGTGGAGATAGGAGGGCTGCATTTTTATGACTTCAATATGAAATCATATTTAAAGATACCTAAGCCTTTACTGGAATAGGGAAAAAAGGGGGTGACGAAGATAGATAGAGAATTACTCTTATCTCTTGCAAACCTGGTAATAACCTTGCTAGATCGTTACAAGTGAGGAAACTAGGGTTCAGAAATACTAGTTTGTCCACATCACTCTACAGGCCATTACCAGAGTCCAACACACACCTGGATCTTCTGACTCTTAATACAAGGCTCTTTCATGCATAGCCTCAGATCTTCTGAGAATCTATTAAAACAGTTCCTTCAGTGTTTTGCAGTGAAAAGCATTAGTGCCAATGTGTAAACAAAACCAGAAATCTAGCTATCCTCCATCACTTTGCCATTAGTGTTTTTGCTTTATCCCTTCACAATCATTATTTATTGTTCTCTTACAGAAGGCAACAGACTACTGCAGAAACTGTCCTTAGATGGGAACCCCAAACCTATACATGGAACAGCAGAGAGGTCAGATGGCCTACAGTGGTCAGCTGAGCAGCCTTGTAACCCAAACAAGCCTAAGGCAAAATCATCTCCTGTTAAGTCTAATGTCCCTGCAGCTCATCTTGAAATAAAGCCAGATGAGCTGGCAAAGAAAAGAGGTAAAGTGATTTTCTTTTGCTCAAATGATTCAGTGTATTCTGCACAGACAGAAAAGTGCCACAATGTCCGAACTTTCTAGAAGATACTGCTTATTGAAGAGGGATATACATGAAATCCAGTTTCTTCGTTTCTGTGTCCCACTTAGACGCAAAGGCAGATGTGGTTCTTGCCATGGTAATCGAAAGTCTAGAGTGTTAAAGTGGAATTATGCCCCCTTGTTGGCCCTCTGTGACCACACTCCTTGTGGGCATGGATAAGTATCCATTTACCTGTCACTTACAAAGCAAGTGTTAGTGCAAGGGCTGACGTTTCCCAGAGAAGTAAGTTCCAGATGTGCATGGATGGAGATGGGTCCAGAGCCTGGTTGTCTTTCTTAGGGATGACCATCCCTGTGTGAACACAGTTCTGTATTAGAACCTTCAGACAATACAGCACTGAGAGAAATTTATATTTGACACACACTGGATTTTTAGTTGTCAAACCTTGGTACCTCTGACTCATAACCTTAGAAATGAAAAGCACAAAACCATTTACTTTCTGATTCCCAGACTAAACAATACCTCACTGCTTCAGCTGTATTTGATTTCCTTGGCTTTGGTTTGATACACTCATTCTATTTTCTTGAGGGAGATTTCTTGTTTTTGAGAAACACACTCTTGTTGAGATAAGAGCAATCTTGTCTTGTTAGCCATGAAAGCTATATACCCTGGTGAGAGTTACAGGAAGTCAGGCGAGATGGGCACCCAAAGAGCTGCTTTTAACACTGCTGCTGTAATTCCAGGCCTGGCTCAGGACTGCTGGGCAGGAGCCAGTGTACGTGGCACCGATGACCCAGCCTCTCTTGTTCATTTGTACCTCTCCCAGTCTCTGTGTCATTTTCCTCCTCCAAAAGCTTTGCTGGCTTTGAACCACACGCACTGGTTTCTACAGAAGGCACCAGCAGCACAAATGGCCTTTCAGTTCGAAGACACTCTAGTTTACCCAGAACAGAATGATCAGATCTTCTTTCTGAAAAGCAAAAGGACAGGTGTATCTCTAGTGGCACAGCCAGAGCCCTCCCTGGTGAAGCCGTAGCATTCTCAGGGGCTAGGCAGACTACCCTCTCTTAACAGGTTTTTTCTACTAGGAAAAAAAAAAAAAAAAAAAGATGAGTCTCTGGAATGGATTGCTTGCTTTGTTTAGATGTTTAGCCCACAAATGAATGATAAAGTGGTCAAGTTAACTTTTTTTTTTTTCTTGACATCAATTTTAGGCCCAAATATTGAGAAATCTGTGAAGGATTTGCAGCGCTGCACTGTTTCTCTAACTAGATACCGTGTCATGATCAAGGAAGAAGTGGACAGCTCTGTGAAGAAGATCAAAGCGGCTTTTGCTGAATTACACAACTGGTGAGTAATTCAGCTGAGGAACTATAAATTCACAGTGCTTGGGCTGTTCCTATAGTTTGTAAAAACATCAGATGGAAAATATTGTTTATTTAATACGTAAACATCACAGAGCAACTCTCTATAGCCATTTTTTTTAAACTCTGCAGGCAGAAACATATATCTTGGGAATGAAAAAGAAGAGAAAGTATTTGAATGAGAGTAATTCTGATAGATATAATTCACTGAACTTTGAAGTTGTTCTAAAAGCACATGAAAGGTATAAAGTAAAATTCAACAAAGAAAAAAACTCAAAATGATATTGGCAAATCCATGGAAAACTAAAAACATGAATGCTACTAAAATATCCATTTCTATGTCATAAAACTTGCCTAACAAAAAGAAACATCTCATGTGAACTTAATGATACTTAGTGAACTTCTGTTCTGGGGTATCTTTAAAACTAAAATTAAGCAGTGGTGGTTGTATTAGTTTTCTGTCTCGTGGGCATGACAAAATACCCTGACAGAAGCAACCTAAGAAGGCTTTGTTTGGGCTCACAGTTTGTGAGTACAGTCCAGCATGGCAGGAAACCATGGCAGTGGCAGCAGGGGCTTGAGCACCTGTCACCTTGTGTCCATATTTGGGAAGCAGAGATCAAGGAACACTTACTTTCTCATCCTTACTCAGTCCGGGACCCCAACCCATGGACTGATGCCAACCACAGTCAAAGTGGGCCTTTCTGCCTCGGTTAACCTACTCTGGATAATCCCTCACAGGTGTGCCTGGATGCTTGCTCCTGAGTATAGGTCCTGTCAGGTTGACAGTTAACCAACACAGTGCTGCTTTCATTATTGCCTAGTTTGCTTGTCCTTTGCAATATACTAAATGAACCTGTGTCCTTCTTAAAAAACGAAATGTATACACTGATGTGGTTTGGACCCTACCATTCTCTTCCTACAACTATTTTAATAGAATACATTTCTTTTAGCCCTAGACATTTGCTTATATACAGAATTGGAGTGAAATACTAGTAGTAGAATATATGTTATAATTACATAGAAAATGTGCTTGTCATGTCAGTTAGGCCTCTCAGTTTGAAATGAAACTGAAGTCACACTAAAGAGAAAAGAGAATTTATTAACTCGTGTATATAAAAATTCCAGAAAATTCATTTTGACAAATTTACTTCTAAGCTCAAATTATATTATCATACTGTAATCTTTCTGTCTCTATCACAGTCTCTCCTTCCTCCTTCCCCCTTCCTTCCTTCCTTCATTCTTTCCCTCTACTTTCTCATATCTCTTACAATCTCTCCATTCTGTTTATTTTTTACTTCATTCTTAGACAAATACTTGCATGTAGCAGCAAAGGTAACCTCCTACCCCCTTGGCAGCTCCAGGCTTACAAAAGTCTTAGCCTTTGCAATCTGAGCAGTGGTTCCAGCAAAAATCCAAGGGCTAATTTCCATTGGTTGGGGTTGATCATTTATGTCTCTAACCCAGTCACTGTGGTAAAAGCATTGGTCTGCCCACTAGTCTTGTCCAAGCCAAAAGCTTCCCACAGAGTTGACAGTGGGGTGAACCCCCAAATCAACTCCATAGACTGAGAGTTGAAGAGCTGTGGTTTCCCAGCACAAATTCAAGGTGCTCACACCAAAATAAAAGGAAAAATATAAGAGAAAGAAACACCCAGTCACAGTGCCCAGGCTCTTGGAACTTGTCCCCCATGTCTAAGGAGACACACGATATTAGAGTATGATTACACTTTGTGCATATTTTTTCTCATTCCGAGTCCTTGTTTTGACACTGATGTGCTTTTTAACGGAAACTATGGAGTTGTAAAAACTAAAGATTAAGCTTCACACTAACTTAATCTAAAATTCATGCATTTTAAGCCGTCTGCTACAGATAGATCCGAAGGGTGCATAAGACACAAGAAACTTGAAAGAAAACTGTCTTCTTCAGTCACCATTCAATTCAGAGCATCACAGGTCTTCTGTATGAGTGATTCTTTACCTCTCTGCCCCCAGCCATGGTGTCAGTGGAACTCCTCCCTCTTAACCACATTGTAGCTAAACTGTTCAAAGCAAGTCTCAGAAACACATGCGACTACTTAGTGAAAGTAAAGATGCTCTATTGAAGATCAGTATTAATTTGTAGTCATGACTTTTCCAGTCTCTCCTTGAGTTTCCCTATTACTTGTAAGTATACCCAACTTCCTGTTCTCCAGAGCCATGGTCAGTGGTCAACAGTTTATTCCAAAAGGGCCAGCTAATAAATATTTTAAGCATTCTAGGCATATGGTCACTCAGCTCTGCTTCTGTGGCTAAAAGCAGCCGCAGACAATGCTGAAAGGCAATGGGGCCAGGTTGGCTCCTCCTGGGCTACAACTTGCCAACCCCAGTCTGGAGGTGTTAGTTCTCTGCTTGGAGAAGAGCTCTGTGTCCCATCCATGTGTTGTTTTAGAATAAGCCCTTCCTCTGAGAGCCCCATGTAATATTGTCCATCTGACTGACTCATGCACTAACCCACTGAGTGTAGCTCTGACCTCAAATTACCTCTCCTCCAGCTGCTCGGGGTCTTTTTTATTTATTTCATTCTATGTCTTCGTAAAATGAACAGAACATGGATAACGAGGCATCATGAGATTTACGATTCTTTGAGCATTTTACCCCTCAAATGGTAAAAGTGGGGCCAGGAAAGTCAGACTCCAAGGAGGTTGTGTGCATTTGTCTGTTCCAGGTTCCCATTGCACCTAGTGGGGAAGATCAATTCTGAGTCAGCCCTGCCAGGCTGAAAGCCACCATCAGAACAAAAAGGCACTATTCCTCCAAAGTAAGGGAGAGGACACGTAGTCCCACCATTCCATATATGCAGGGGCTACAGAGAGATTATAAATGCCAACACTCAGTTTTTAACCTCTCTCTTAACAAAAACGATCTCACAACAATTGTGTGTTGACTTAAAAAAAAAAAAACCAAAGTACTGTTTTAAACATAACCATTTGTGTGCATTTCTGCCAAGTGGAAAACTTTGCCTCTGCTCCAAAGAAGCCTACAACCCAGCCAGTGTTGTGACGTACTTGGACAAAGCCTCCCTCTTGTTTCCTAAGGGAGAGGAAAGGATGAATTTTAGGAATTGTGGTGCTCTTGAAAAATATCAAGTCACAAAATTGAAGAAAGTAGCTTAGAATAACTTTGTTTTTTGAGTTTCATACATGAGTATTACATTTGCATTATGTTCACCCCTCCCAGTCCTCCTCCCAGTTCCCCCTGTGCCCCGCCCCTCTCCCTCACACCGTCTTCTTCTCTTCTTTGATTATTACACGTACGTACATACATTTTCATATTTATATAAATGTATATAATGCACTGAGTTCATTTAGTGGTGTTCATGTGTACCTGTGTTTAGGGCTGCCCACATAGAGTTAGATAACTTCTCAGGGAGCTCCTCCCTGGAGAAAACAGATTCTCCCTCCCTCAGCATCCATTGGTTGTCTATAGCTCTTCATCTTGAGGTGGGACCCCTTGAGAGTTTCCCCATCCACCTTGGCACGACAACTGGTTTTTTTCATGCAGATCTTGTTAGACTACCATACTGTGGAGATTTCATTCTGCAGCTTTCTTACCACGTCTAGAATGCAGTAACTAGCAGTAGCTGTCTTGTCCCTCCGGCGCTTATGGTCTCTCTGCCCTCTCTTAGTGTTCCCTAAGCCTACAGTATAGAGGTTGCATTGTAGAGATGTCCCTTAGGACTGGGCACCTCACAGTCACTTATTCTCTATATTTTGACCAATTGTGGAACTTTTTAATAGTCTCCATCTGATGCAAAAGAAGCTTCTTTAATGAGTGGTGAGAGGTACGCTTGTCTGTAAATATAAGTATTTTGAATATACTAAATTACATTGGTCTAGGGAAGTAAAAGAGGTGGGTCTATGACATCTTCATTCATGTGTTTACAGTACCAAGCATGAATTCCTTCCCACTGAGCAGGCCTTATGTTCAGTTAGACAGCTGTTGATTACTCCCAAGATAAAAGTGCCTCTATTGCACCAATAGAGTTAATTTGCTGGGCTGGTCATTGTTGTGGTTCATAGACTTTAGAGCAAGATAGGACCATTGATTGGTTTTCTTCCTTGGCAGCTTACATAGTATCTTCTGATACTATGAGAGCTCGTCTTTTGGGGAGGAAGCATTCAGGTTAGTTTCAGCTCGACTGCTCCAAGTCCTGTGTATGTATGCTAGAAGAGCTCTTTAAAAGTTTTCCTATTGATGATATAATCATCCACTCTGGGCATTAGAGGGAGCTGTGTGCACAGCAATACCCATTTAAATACAAGTGAACCTTACGGTCAACCAGAAGGACTATCTAGATTTGGAATACATGAGCCAAGTCCTCTGGTTTTTCTGAAAACATTGCTTGTTCTATAATGGTGGTTCACTCCTGTGGCCCTCTGTGGCCTGAGTGTGAGTCCCACTCCTCATCCTTCTCTCTGGTCCATCCTTAAGGCCACCCAATTCTCACTCCCAAAGTGTTCAGTAGTGTGTCCTTTAGAAATAAATAGAAGCTGTCAGGTAAGAAATTTAAAATGTTTACTTGGCCACCAAAGTGCCAGTTTGAGAACATGACTTATGCTTGACTAAATTCCACCAAAAATCTTGCTGGAGTGTATTGGAATGGTGATTCCAAGAAGTCAGGAGAAAGCCAGAAAGAAAGCCAGGCTGTCGGTACATCCTCAATAGTTAGGACATACCAGAGCCAAATGAGCTGGGTGCTTATCCTTCCCAAGCAGGCTGTGAAGAGCACTTGCTCAATAGTTACTGAAGAAAACCACTAAGCAGCTAAGCTATAACATCCAAATTGGCATTTGACTAGGATATGGTCACATAGGACTAACTGACTGTATGTACGGCATTCAGTTTTCTCAGAAGGAACTGAGGAATTGAGTGGGTCACCACGATGACACAATCCTCTCACAAGATGTCTGAACAGAAAATAAACTTGGCAACACCAATATGAAAAGTCACACCAGGAACTAACATGAAACAGCTGGTGTCATCTCTGTGTGATTGGCCTCCTACCACAACTAGAAAATACTCATCCTTTGGAATCATAGCTGCCAGACTGAATTGCTTTGTGTGTAAACGAGTCTAGCTTTCTCATCACAAACCCAATGTACGTGTGTCCAAGTTGATTGTGAAGGCTTAAAATGAGCAATAAAACACTAAATTGAAAAACATTGAGGATGTATAATAATACTTGATATTTCTGCCATATGCTAGGAGAGAAAATATTCTACACTAGAGCTATAAAAATTCTGTTAGGTGCTATTGTCAATTTAACATCTAATTAAGAGCACTCTTAAGGAAAATGAAAGCTGGTTGGGAGCCAGCAGAGCAGTGGTGGGGGAGGGTAATAAGGTTGCAGAGATTGAGGGATAGAAGGGCAATCTTTTAA
>NW_008329141.1:706302-750474 GCF_000622305.1 Nannospalax galili | reverse complement strand
AGCTGTTTTGCTTTTAAATTAAAAAAAAAAAAATCAGTCAAAGCACGCATTTGGTAGAAAGGGGCCAAAAAATGTTCCTAAAACTTGTTTATCTTTTTCCTGAAGTAGGGTCGTATTAGTTACTTTTCTTGTTGTCACTAAATAGCACACGGAAAGCAGCGTAAGGGAAGGAGGATTTATTTGGGCTCACACTTTAAGAAGGGGTACATTCCATCATCATGGGGAAGGCACTGTGGCAAGAGCATACAGTAGCTGGTCACATGCAGTGGGAAGCAGAGCTGACTGTGGGAAGTAGGGCTAGACTGTAACAACCTCAAGGCCTGCCCCTACTGACCCACTTCCTCCTGTAAGGCTCCACCTCCTAAAGGTTTCACAGCCTTCCAGAACAGTGCTACTAGTTGAGGACCAAGTATTCAAACACATGATCCCATGGAGATCGTGTTCAGACTGCAACAGGGGCCAAGTCTGGCCCAGGCAGAATTTGGAAGTAAGGCAGGAGTGTCAGATTGCCCCACCCAGCCTTTGCCCATGTCCTCTTTCTATGCTACCTTTCAGTCCATCTCTTCCCCCTTAATAACTTTCCTTCTTCAGAGCAGAGAGAGGGGTGTGCCTCCTGTCATCCCCATCAGGCCAGAGCTCCTGTGAACACTTCACTCAAGAGACGTTACCATGGTGTCCCATATCCCTTTTCTTCTTTTTATTCACTGAAACTCATGACCTCATCCTCATGATGATGTGTCCCACATCCAAAACATATTTGCATGTAACAAATGCTATCTCGAAATTCTGTCCCCTAGCCAAAAGACTAACTCTAGTTTGAGAATTCCAGGTTGAAGGAATAGCTGTTTTAAGGTAAGTTTATCTTTTCAGGCATCCTTGAAATCCCCTTCCCCTGCTACTGAAGCCCTGCTGGTAGCCAAGCAAAGCCATCCTGTACACATGATGGGCCTCATCAACAGGGTGACCCCATATAAGGCAAGATATCACCTCTGTGACATTTTAAATATTATGTTCTTTTTCTGGGATATGAGCTTGAGAAGACCCCCCTCCAAACAGGGTATTACCAGTGGGACTTATGTTTCAGAATCACCTAGGTGACAGTCGATCCATTATTCCCAGTCTGTTTTTCCTTGGATACCCAAATAGTATAAAATTACTGAAATGTATGTCCTCTGAACCACTTCTGTCAGAATCCAAGCAAGACCATTTTTCCTCTTTGGGAAGGTTTATCATGTAGCACAATTCTGGTCTTGTTGATTGGTACCCCTCCCTGTCACCATCCACAAACACCCCCATATTCTGCCACCTTTTGACTGCTTTTGTCTGATACCTGGCTTCCCACACAATGATAGCAATATGGTTTTGCTCTGCTCCTGAGGTCTTTCATTTTTTCTTTTTATAAATAGTAAGCTATTTATAAAAGCTATATTGACTGAAAGATAATACCTGTAATTAATATTCAGTTCTTTCCATATCAAACTCTATGCATGCAAACTCTAATTTAAATACTCATAGAACTTTCTGCCATCCCAGAAATCAGTTTGCATTTGTTTTTTTTGTTTTGTTTTGTTTTGTTTTGTTTTGTTTTGTTTTGTTAAATCCAGGTGACTCTCTTGTGTATTTTGTGGTTGAAAACTGCTGGTTGTGAGTCTTGTAAAGAGGATTTTAAGTTTGAAGCCAGAGCAGTGGTTCTCATTGGATGAATCCCTCCACCCCAGGAGACAGTTGGTCTGGCAATACTGTTCACTGCCACAACTGCAGGGAGAGAGTGCTGCCACCATCTAGTAGCACAGAAAGGTCAGACCAGTGATGCTGCTAACCAACAAAGGATTCACAGGATGGCCTCTCCCTTCATCCTCTTTCCCTCCCATGCTCTGGTAGCAAAGAATCCTCTGGCCCAAGATGTCAGTAGTGCAGAGAATTCCCTGGGTGGGAGACAGTGCCTCCAGCCCATTGCATGTTCTGTGGTAGCTCCTTGAGGGAAAGACAGACTCCACTTTACAGGGCTCTTTACAAGCTTCCTGCACCCTGTCCTCCAAAGCCACTGCCAGAGATACGCGAGGTGCAGTTTCCTCTCTAACCACTTACATATTCAAGAAACACACGACAGGGCCGCCTCTTTTCAATCAGTGGAGTAGGAAAATATTCTTTTCCATACCTCCTGAAACATAACCTTCCAGCTACACATTTTAAAGGTCAAATTACATTTTTGCCTCCTTGAGATCAGAAAAACAATTATATTGTAGTGTAGAAAATTGAGGGCTTTGCTTTTTTTGTCTGTTTTTCATTATGGAATTCAACTCAGTCCTTAGAAGAAAATGGAAAAAAGGTTGTAGCTAATGACAGGCAGTCACTTTCATTAGCCATTCTGTCTCTACCAGAGTCCTTTTCTCATTTTGCAATAAAGCCAAATATCATAGTGGGTAGCAGGATTAGGATGGAGATCTGAGGCATGCAAGATAAGTACAGTGGGGAATTGGTCCATTAAGCGTCTGTTTGGGGGTTATTATTCTTCTTTGGCTTCAGCCAAACAGCAGTATTGCTTGGTATTCATGGGCATACATGGCGTATGTCCAGCTACTCCAATGCCTGTGGCGTGCTAAGGTGTGCCAGCCCTGTGTTTAAACTGAATAGAAGCAGAAGGTCTTTTTGCATAGCTTATGGTACAGTGATGGTTGAACAAATACTTGGCCATTTAATTACCCTCTCTTAATTAGGAAGATCATTAAAACTATGGCGCTACACATGCTTTGATATACATACTCATATTTGGTGAAAAGGACCCAAGAATTAGATCTGTATCACAAAACAGAGGAGAACAAGCAGACTTGACTTTTGAGTTCAGCCCCATGAAGGATGTTGGTGCAAGCATGGGGAATGAGTAGAAATTTCTTTGTGAAAGCAATATGGTAAGAATACACGCTGGCATGTTAGCTGTCAAGGTAGTATAGTTGTACAGTCACAAGATGATGCTTTTCCATGTACCTTTCAGTAAGATGTATACATAAGGGGATTAGCAGTAGGAGAACCGCTCTGAGGAGGCTCTTCAGCTACTTGGCATTGCTGCATAATGATTGCAGAATGCTTTCAATTCCCTGTTTAATTAGCAGGAATGCATTAAACAGTTACTAGGTTTTTGCCAACTCTTAGCCTAAACTTGTAACGAAGCTCAAAATCAAGAGTTCAGGTTATATGGTTTTCCGTTTTTTTTTTTAATAAAATCAAAGGTTTGTATTGTGTGTTTAATGTTTTTATTTAAAAACGTAATAAAAGGTTTCTATGTCCTTCTGCTCTGGAAATGAATGCAATCTTCTGATTGATCAAAACCTGTGCAAACAAGACTTTCTGACTAATCCCTTTCTTTCTCATCAAATGGTTTGTATAAGTGCCCACCTGCTTATGACTTGTATAAGATACTATACAAAGGAAATTAAATAAACTTGTCCTTCTCCCACACCCAATATTCCATATTATTTGAGAATAGTAAAAGGCACAGTGCAGGGATGAGCACACACTTGCAAAGGATACAAAGAGACAATAATAAAAAAGGCTAATAAATACATTTATGCCTCAAGAGAGCCATATGGGTGGTTTTTGTTGCTGTCTAGCTGACAAATTGCCCAAAATGACTCCTTTTCCTCACTCTGCACCAGTCTAATAAACAGAAATAAGCTCCAGGATCCATTCTGAAACTATGAACAGGGCAAATACCATATAGCATGGAGAAACTCAAGGTTCTTATGACTTTGCAATTGAGGCAGGTCCCTGTGGCACCGTGTATTTCAAACCTTGCCTCATTTGTGAATATGTGTCATTCTAAATAGTTGCAGCTCACTCTTTGGAGGTGAAAGTATCTCTTTTCCCATTTTGTTTCCTCCCCCAGGTTTTGCTCTGCATTAGATGTTTCCCCAGGGCCACTGCAGGACTGAATGGATCTGTTGGTGTGAAGGAACAGCAGCCTGATATATACAAAAAGTACTGATCTGGCCTTTTCAGTTTAGGTACAGTCCCAGGAAACCAGCATAAATAGTGCCTCGCATTAATGACCTTCCTGAGCTGTGTGTGTCGATTACTACCGTACATTATGTCAGCCACACACTTGGCCCTGGAAGTCTGCTTTACTCGCCTGCAGGCTTCTGTGCAGAGCTGCAGACCCACAGTAAGAGCGGAGGACGAGGAGTTGATTCTGATTTTGTTTTGAAATCTGAAAAGATTTCTGAATCTTTTCAGCAGATGAAAGCTGTCAGTCAACCAGTCCAGTGACATGCTTCTGAAAAGAAATGGTTGGTTTTCATCTTAGAGTGGAAATTAAGCAAATTGTTCTATCTGCATAGTCCCATAGGGGATGGTATTTTTAAATTTTTGTAATATCCATTTTCACAAGGAAAAAATAAGATGGATTTGTTCTTTTAAGCATTGTCATAGATAGCAAATGCATTATAATATTTAAAAGAGCTATTCTAGATTATAACTTCAGAATAGGTCTTGGAGCTATTTTTATTTATTGGACTAGTAGAGAATAGGACTCAAGTCATTTTGGACAATTTGTCAGTCAAGACAGCAACAAATCATCTTGCAAGGCTGCACATGCAGTCAATGTAATAGAATCCCTTATATGTGTGCAACATTATTCTTTCAGTAGCTATAAACTCTTGATTCTTACTATGCCATATTCTAATAAAACTCAAATCTTCCAGGGTTTATTAACCACTTAATTAGGAGGCGTGGGTATAGACTTAGAAACAATGGAGTTTAAATTTCACCTCACATATTTAGCTCTGAAACTGATTGAGTTTCTTGCTTCTGCTCAGCTATGAAACAAAGGTACTATTACCACTTTCTGTATGTTGTGTGAATATTCATACATAAGATGGTACATTTGTCAGATCATTCTAGAAGATTACTGCCCTGACCCACGATGGATATTCTCTTAAGGCTGTCTTCTAGCATAGCATTTAGGAAGGTTCTTTTCCTCTGCACCAAGAAGAAGAAGAAGTTTTCCATCTCCAACTTTGTGGGTGATCAGTGTGCCTTGGCTCTCAGGTATGAGGTGAGGGTATCATCACAGTGTTACTGTTCCTCGCCTGAAGAGAGAAGTGAAACACAGGGCCCCAGTTCTGAATGGCTACAGTGCCACCAAGACAGCTCACCTTCCCCTTTCATGTCTTGTCATGTCTCTCCCTACCTCTCTCATCTGCTTTCCTCATCCGTCCATTCAGTAAGTAGGTGAATGTGTCTTCAGTGGCGCTTCTCAAACTTGATATTTGAATGAGGAGTGCCTGGGCACCCTTCCCAGAGATTCTGATTCCATGGGTGGAGGGTAGAGCCCCAGAATCTTCATTCAGTGAGTTTCAGGAGTCCAAACTGTCTACACACACTTGAAGAAGCACTGCTAAAAATACCAAAGATAGAGGCAGTTTCTTTCCCTAAAAAGCCCTGTGTCTATTGGGTACAAATAGAAACAGATCATGCAGTGCAGCCTAGCAAATACTATAGTAGAGCTGCAGAGGGTGGGGAGGAAATGGGCCCTGAGTGGCTGGTTAGGAAAGGGTACATCCTGGAGGTGGCATTTGAGCTGGATCTTGAAGGAAGACCAGAAGTTTGCCAGATGGACATGGAGAACAAGATTCCATACAGAAGAAAAGAAAGCATGGAAGACCCCAGTGTGTCTGGGAGGATAAATTCCCTGGGCCTCTCCATCAATAAATGAACATCAAACACGTGCCTCTCAAATCTAAAAAGCCATTTAGAAGTTCTAGCTGTGAGCTATTATCCATCTGTATACAGAAAACTAAGGAAGAATACATTTTTTTGAAACAACTTTTGTCTTTTTATTCAGTCTTTCTGGCATTTTTTTGTTTTGTTTTTTTTCAAATCTTTGTGCAGTTGTTTGTCTAGTTCTTTTTTTCTTCAAAGTATTTTTATTGAATTTTTGAGCATTTCATACAAAGCATCTTAATCATCTCTATTACCCCTCCCAAATCCATACCCTCCCATAGCACCCCCCAACAGATTTTATGCATTCTGTCATTTATGTTAAGGACTATTGAGTCAAATTAGTGTACCCAGACATTCCTCAGTGCAAGTTCATCCACTGGGGTCTAGACAGCCTATCTAGACTCACTCCCTTAAAGATCAGCTCTCCCTCACCCAGCAATCAACTGCCAGTAGTGTTTTGGCTAAGATTGGGGCCTGCTGCCCATTTTCCCAGTTCTAGGCTGGGTTTTTGTCTGCTTTAGTTTGCATGAGTCTTGTCCATGCTGACACCATTTCTGTAGGTTCATATGAGCAAGGTCCCAGGAGCCCATAAGACTATGATCGTGCACCTCCTCCCCTTGCTCTTCCAGTCTTTAGTTGTTGTTGTTATTTTATTTTATGTATATGAGTGTATTCCCCGAATGGAAATAAGTGCACTCATGCCATGCAGTGCCCACAGAGGTCAGAAGCAGGCATTAAATCCCCTGGAACTGGAGGTTCTGATGGTTGTTCTCCTAATCACTGAGCCATCTCGCCAGTCTTTCAGTCTCACAGTCTTTTTGCTCCTTCTGAAATTTCCCTGAGCTCTGAGTGGGTGGAGTTTTAATAGAGGAGTCCTGTCTAAGGCCCCACACTCTGCAGACTATTACTCTCTACGCTTTGGCCATTTGTGGCCTTCTGTGTTCATTGCCCTCTGTTGAGGGAGCTTTGTGGATGAGAATTGAAAGATGCATTAATATTCTCTCTACCCCTTGTTCTATGTTCTGAGTCGTAGGTGGAGAGGGTCCATTGTATATGTGTCACTTAGAGTTGGGCATTTCACGGACACTTACTCTCTGTGTGTGACCAGTTGTGGAACTGTAATAGTCTCCGTCTGCTGCAAAAGAATCTTCTTTGATGAATGACTGGGATACTTGTCTGTAAATATAAAAATCCATATTTACCATATAGTAAGAAATTGCTAGGGATGTGACAGCCTTAGGGTTTTCTCTAAGATCTATGACCTCTCTAGCTATGTATTTTTGGCTATGTTTAAAGTACTAACATGAGTTCCCTCCCATTGAGTGGATTTTTAAGTCCAATTAAGTAACTGCTGATTACCCCCCAAGATAAAAGTGCCCTCACTGCACCAATGTTGTTTGCTGTGCTGGTTATTAGGCTTTAAAGCTGGGGTTGGACCGTCGAACAATGTTCTCCTTAGCAGCTTGCATATAGTCCTCCAAAACTATGAGAGCTAGCCTTCAGGGAGGTGGTTTCGAGGTCAGTTCCAGCTCCATTGCTCCAAGTCCTGTGTCTGAAGTATGTCTTCTCTTCAGCAGGAGGTTCTTACCTTCAAGTTCTGAGAAGCAGTCCAGGGCTGTGTCAATGGCCTGTGTAATTTTGGGAGTCTCTTGGACCACCCTACCCAGTAACTCGAAGGGAGGTTTCTCCTGCCTGGCACTCTTTCTTATTATATAGCCTTTAGCTGTACACATGGACACATGTAGAGATAATTGTATATGTAATTTTTCAGTAGGCTTTTGAACTAATACATTTCCCTCTGATTTTTCACACCAGCTAAGCATTATTTACCCTCTTCCCTCCCTGTCTAACCCTTTCTCCTCCTTCCCGAGTTATAGTACCACCATTTTCCTCATTTCACCTTTGATAATACTTGTCTCCTGTGGTTCTGCCCCCAGCTCCTTCTTCCCCTTTACTCCCATGGTTTCTTGTCTAGCCCTCCCTCTTTCCCTCCCATTTAAATACTCCTCTTTTACCTATTTCCCTCTTCGTAACACCTGTCTCCTACTTTTCCTCTCTCTCAGGCTTCTTTCCCTTTACCTCCCTGGTTCGGAAAGACTACATTTTAGAGTCAGTATTTGCCTTCTGACTTTGGAAGCAACTTAGGGGCACAGTGTTACTGAAGTAGTGGCATGCTAGACTAGGAGGGGCAGGTGGGCATGCTCCCTCCCTCCCCGCTTCACCTGAAAGCCAAAAGAAATCAAGAATCTGTCAGATGGCAGGGGTAGTGCAGGCTGGCCTGGCTGCCCTGAGTTGGATGTGGTGGTGCATCTGATCCCACTTGTTAACACATTAGTCTCTTACAATTTCTGGTTTCCAGGTTATTCATGTTCAACATCCAGTATAGCATCTGCACAGATAACCTCCCCACCCCAATTTGGTTTCCAAAAATGTGTTTGGAAGGAAATGCAATAAAGTGTTGAGAGTGGTTGGCTCTGTTTTGTGTATGAGATAAAGGATATTGTCTTATTTTGAAATTTTAAAGGTTATCCTGCTTTCTGAATTTCCCAGTTTTTAAAATGAGCATGTAAAATAAAGTAAAAATGTAGAATGCAATAAAGATTATTAGTACTGTTGTCTAAATGGCACCCTTGTGTGATGAGATAATTAACATCCATAGATAGTTTGCCTTCCTTTCCTATAGGTGTCGCTTAAAAGGGGTGGAAAGTGAAGTCCTGTCATTTTTACTGCTACTGAAATAGTTATTTTCCCAACTAGCATTCTCCATAGAAAGATCAAACTAAGAAGTAATTAACAAAGATAAAATGTATTAAGCAAAGCTATGTGTAATTTCCTACATGGAGGCATATGAGAACTACAGATTTTCCTAACTGAACAGTTGGTGGTGTAGGATTTGCAGACTTAAAGGATTTTGCAACTCTTGTCCTTTTAAAAATTCCAAGAAGGTAAATGAGTCCCTGTGGGATTTTATTGAAATTAACTACATCCTTTTTGAGAAACTGCAGAATTTCATGTGTTAGGAGTTAGTCTTTACATTAAATTTGCATATATTTCATTCCCAAAATGCAACTTAAACAGTATGGGAAAATGTTCATCATTTCAACTCCTTGTATTGTTCCAACATGAAATATGCCGATTAAGAGATGTTAGCATGTTGTATCAACTCCGGTAAAAGAAATCAAAATAAAATGGGCTCAGCCTGATTGTCAAATGGAGTCAAGGATGTTTGATTGAAGCTTGGAGGAACTGATGCTTTCCTTCTGTGCTAGTCATGTTTAGGACGCAGCTTTTCAAAGGTTGTGTCCCAGCCCCAGTCTTCATACTCTAGACCTGCATTGGTTTTGTGTGTTTACCAAGTAACATTGTGGAACTCAGAAAATCTTTAGAAAGACCCATTTGTCACCATTGCTATATTCAGAAAAAATAATCCATTTTTTCCAGTTATGAACAGAATTTGGGTTGTTGTAAAACCTAAATGCAGAAATGTGCAGAGTAGGTGACAGTCCAGGAATCCCAGCAATGCAGCAGAAACATAAATAAATAGAGCCAACTGCTTTTAATGAGACCAGGGTTCAGCCAATTACACTGTAGCTACAGGTACAGTGGGAATGGGTAGGAGAAAGATTTCTCTACTGGAGTAGACTTCTGAGGGCAAAATCCTGTGGAAAATGAAGGAAAGAGTGAGTGGTGACCCTGGTAACCAGTACACAGTATGTGAGAGCAGGGACAAGATGGAGAGCAGCTTCAAGAGGAGAAAGAAGGATCCGGGGAGGGCAGCAGGTCAGATGATGGGTGTTGTTTGCAGTTAGAGCTGCTGACCCTCTGACCCTGAGAATATAGAACCACACAGTCTCGCTGCATTTGTGGCCATCAAGCCAAGGAAGAGGTTCTATCAATAGCTGCAGTGATTGAGAAATGACCAGGCAGAAGCCCCTTGAGTCTTTTGCCCTGGTCCCAAGAATGACTGGAATATTTGAGGAGCTGGCCTGGAAATGGAGCTCACGGGAGGAATACACAAAAGGCCTTATGTGTGTAGAAGTTCCCCGCATACCCCTGATGGGCACAATCCCCTCACCCATGGGAAAGGACACCAGACCCCTAAGCTGTTGGACAGCACGACCCTTCTTCCTTCAGTGCTCACAGCTAGTGAAGGACAAATAGTGCTCTACAGCTCCAGGCATATTAAGAGGCTACAGGGCCCTGCTAGGCTGACAGGAGCCCAGGTGATGTCACAGCTCTTACTCATCTACAGTAATGAGCAGAGCCCAGACTAAGGGAAACGTTCTTCCATTACCTTTTCTTCTTTAATAAAAATAAATAAATGAAAGGAAAATATTCATGCCAGGAATTCTGGCATTAAGGGCTTATCGATCATTTAGTGTTTTGTGCTGTGTGGTCCTGGGAAGGAAGGGTGAGGCATTCCCTTAGCCTGCGTTAGCATCCATTCTCCACCACAGATGCACGTTCCACAAAGAGGCTGAGACACAGATTCTTTCTAGAACTTGCCTAATCCCATCTCTCCAGGCCCTGTGCCAGCCTCTGTCTTCTTCCAGGTGTTCCCCACCCACATCTGCTTGGCAGATGATGAGTTAAGGAAGTTCCAACTCAAGCATTTTATCCACAAGAAGGTCCTGAACCCAAATTGTCTGGGATCAGATGGTTCTGGGCAATTTCTCTCACTGCAGTCTCCCTGAGGCAAAGTATCGGAAGTGGAATGTAGCCTAGTTTTAACTCTTTAACATCCAGTTCTAGCTGCTGTTTACACTGATTTCTTTAAGTTCCTTTTAAAATTCTTCTTTCATTCCTCAGTATTCACCAGCAGGTTCTTAGCCCTAATGGTCCTGTGGCTGCCTACTGATCATGTAGCATCTTTGTTTTTGAAAAACACTAGGCCTCTGTGGCTCATCCAAGCTTCCAGAAGAAACTGTTCTTGTCGCTGTGTCTTAGACTCTAGATTTAAAGATGGGTCTTTCACAGAGCCAAAAAAAAAAATCATAAATCTATCCCTACTAAAGAGCATTTCTGATTCTTCTATTATTATTAGTTCCCTATAGAAAGAATCAAAACAGTGGAAACATTTTTGTAAAATGACACTATCTTTGTGATTAACTGTATAATAAACTATAAAGTTTTTGCCATGGTAATCTCCTTCTTATACCTTATTGCCTTGGTAATAAAAGCTTTTTTATGGCAACAAGATAAAATTTTATTATCCAAGTAGTTTAGATAAAAGGAGAAGATGTATTTTAGCAGGGGATAAAGGGTGCGCCTGAAACATGGGAGTTTAGCCTGGGTTTTATGGTCACTCCACTGGTGTAGAACAATCTTGATGCACCTTAAGTCTAAGCCAGTTACAGAGTTTTGTATTTCTGTCAAGTACCAAGGATCACTATTGAAAAGCCAGAACACTCAATACTTAGTATTTCAGATTAATGGAGATGCTTACATTTCAGCAACTAAACCACCCCAGTTTGTAAACCGAATCACCAGCTACCTGTTTTGATTCTGAGCCAAAGCCTGTGTTTGGTGAATATTGTTACACTTTAATTCATAGGCTTATGTCTTAAATGATTAGAATCTGTCCATGACCAAATGTGTGGGTTTTTACATAAGCATGATTTATCTGTAAGCACTACAATATACCAGTTAAGAAGTTTCATCAATGTGGGCTGGAAAGATGGCTCAGCAGTTAAGAGCACTGGATGCTTTTGCAAAGGATCCAGGTTCAATTCCCAGCACCCACATGGTGGCTAACAACTGTCCATAACTTCTGTTCCAAGGGAATCTGACGCCCTTTTCTGACCTCTGCAGGGATTGCATGACGCGGATGTACTTACATAGGTGCAGGCAATACACTCACACACAGAAAATAAAAATAATAAAATAGTTTAAAAAAGAAGTTTCGGGCCGGGGATGGTGGTGCACGCCTTTAATCCCAGCACTTGGGAGACAGAGGCAGGCGGATCTCTGTGAGTTCAAGGCCAGCTTGGTCTACATAGTGAGTTCCAGGACAGCTGGGGCTACAGGGAGACCCTGTCTCAAAAAGACCAGAAAAAAAAAAAAAAAAGAAGAAGAAGAAGTTTCATCATATGCCATAGAAAAATGAGTAAACTTTCTTCTTTTACGTTCAGCTACTTGCAACCCAACAGTCTTAAAATCATAAAGATGACATTTCTTAAAACTCTGAAGTTTTTGAGGCAGTGCTAGTTAAGATATGAAGAAATAGGTAAGAGATATTAGAGGGGAACATTGTCTTTGGAACATAGGGCGCATGCCACAACCTCCTGGAATATTAGGAGGCTTTGGTGAGATTACCCAGTAGGACACAGGCACTCCAGCTGACAGGCCTAGCCCGTCAGTCAGCACTGGATGCCAATTAGAACCTGCTCTCACTTTGACACAACTGCAGGCTGATCTCTACTTACAGAGAAGTACCTTGAAAGCAAGTGTGATCTCTCTGCTTTCCCAGTGAGACGGGTCTGTGACACTGTCTGGGATTGTGACTCATAAACTTTGAAGCCATTCCTGTCAGAGGGCCTCCCCTTCCCTCTGCTTCTGATAACTAGAGTTCTGTCAAATACCCTCCTTGGTCCCTATCCAACATGCCATTGAGTTTCATCCAGCAGCCCTTCAGCATAAGCCTTCCTGGTCCTTCTGAGAAGACTAGTCATACAAATTTCCCTGATAGAATTGCTCATGAAGCTGGCTGGAACACCTGAGTTTTAAAGGGCATTTGAAAGGCTTTAAACATGGTCTTTCCTTCTTGACCTGCTCTTAGTCTGGGGCTCAACATGATATGATGCTGGCTCCTTGCTGTCTGACAGCCTACCAGGGGACAGGCGGGCCTGTACTAATTCATCTGCCATATCCACTCCTCTTCCATAGTCTAATGCCTTGGAAGCAAAACCCAGAAACCTCAGGTCCTGTCTGGTAAGATTCTTGGAGGATGGTCAGATTGACCCTCCTCGAACTGAACCCTGAGCTTGATTTGCCTCTGTAACATTGGGTCAGAGCAAAATCTCTGGGCTTGCCTTTCTGCACAGGAGTTTTGAAAGCAGTCATACATAGATAGCAGTGCTAAATACTGAACCGCCTGAGGATGATCTTCCTTTGTTAAAATACCCACAGGAATGGAAGCAGAGTGTGATGCCAACTTCCCAGTCTTTTCCACATCCCCAAGACTGTGCATTAAGCAGATTAACAATTTATTGTGTAAATCTTCATTCCTCCGGTTGCTAGCCCAGAAGGTCTGAACTAACCATTGTGTGATTATCCCACTTTGTTTAATATGTGTTCTACCTGGGGATATGCATTACACCCCAAATGTCCATCTTGTAAACTCTCTCAGCACAAAATTATGTTAACAAATTCCATCAACAAAAACTTACCAGGATCTTGTAGCTGGTAAAGAAATTAACAGAGGCCTCTACCCTGCAGCATTCTCCCTGCCCAGCACACTTGCAGCCTGAGGGGTTGTCCCAGCTTCCTGGGTCTGTTCTTTGCATCAAGATTGCAGTGGTGAGGGCAAGTGATTGTGTGGCGCCCAGGAGACCTCCTGTGGCAGTTTGCTCTGCTCCTAAGCCCTGAACACTGAAGACAGGCCAATCTTGTCACATGCACATATTTTCCTTCCTGTGTGCTGTGCATGTCCCAGAGCCCTGGCCTCTTCAGGAGCCTGCTGCTTCTTTCTTCTTACCACACCACTTTCTTCTTCCTGTCTCTCTCCCCAGCTAATCCTACCAGTCTTCTGTGTTCTCAGCTTTGTAAAAAGATTGCGGCTCCACAGGGATAGATGAAATCTCCCCACTCCCTTCCTTCCTCTGTTCTTTCTCCCTCCTCTGTCCTTTCCACTTCCTTTTGTTTCTTCCCATAGCTGTAATTCTGAGCTCCCAAACCCTTGGCAAGCACTCAGCAAATACTGGCCAAAGGAATGAATGTTTTGTGTCTCTTCCCATTTCTGTTCCTCGCTGCAGCATATCCCTGTACAGGAGCCTAACGCTATGTAACCCTGCCTCATTCTGCTTGTCAAGAGAATGCAGCATTGCATTCTTGACTTAAAACTCCATCTTTCTGTAACTTATAAGTCAGCTGGGGCTGCCCAGCCCTTGAGCCCAAATGGGTTTTCCTGGCCTCCTTTTCCATGTTCTGGGGAAATCCAAAGCCCACTTTAAGTTTATACCAGTTCTAGGGGTACAGGTGGGTTTTGCCTTCTCACTTCCTCTGCCTTCAGGCACTGCCTCTTCCCTCTGTTCAGCCCTACGTCAACCCAGATATGAAAGCCAGCCACTTCCTTGACTTACGCGTGTGCGTCCATGCACATCCAAGCCATCCACACCAACCGTGGTGAAGATGTGGGCATATGAGCAAGCCCACAGCAGTGCCTTCAAGGTGGCACAGGAAGCAGTCTGGCTCCTATGGGTTCTTTGTCCACCCCACCCCTGGAGACTCTCCCAGCCTCCAGCTTTCTTACTGAATCTTCTCTCCTCTGGAAATCAAAACATGTTGCAAAGCAGAGTAGCTTAATCATACCTTTGTAGTTTGAGTTCCCGACTCCAAATCTCTAGGTTCTCACTTACCTCCTTAACTGCTTGCCCATTAGCCTTGTTTCCCTAAACCAACATGGAAGTACACCTCTAAGAAAGTGGTATGAAACAAGCACCACAACAAAAACACACTTGCCTCTCTGATGGCTCCATCTGTGGACTTGACAGAGAAGCTGTGTATACCTTGTAATCATTGGAGCACACAGTCTGTTGACTCAGTCTGATGTCTCATACAATTTTTCAGTAATGCTGGTTTGTACAAATGGACCTTAAAAAGTAATATGAGAAATGTGAAACATTGAAGACCTTTAGAGAAAAGTACTGAATCACCAAGACAGGGATGGAATGAAGACGTCCTTCTTACCAGCTAACCTTTCAGCACTGTATATTTCCTATATTTTGACCATATTGACATCACTTATGTAATGTCAATAAATAACATACAGATGGACTGTTGACTCAAAAGTGCTCACACCCAGTGTTGTTAAGCCATGTGCGTCGTGGGAGTCCTGATGCTATGGTTGAGGGAGTAGGCTCAGAGTCCAGTCATGGAGAACCCGCCTCTCACTTCACACATCACTTATTTCCATTAGGATTTCTGGGTTAGAAAGAGATGGATGGGGTTTTTCCTATGCTAACAGAGGTCATGAAGTGGGTGTGGAAAGGTAAGGATGGAGATGAGGGAGAGGGTTGGAATATGATCAGAACACATTGTATGAAATTTTTGACTCAATAAGAAAAAAAATTTAAAGGAAAATGAAACATTTATTTTGCCTTACATATACAAACTATACTTAATTATATAACCAAATAGTTGGTGATCTCAGTATCTCCTCCCTCCCTCCCTCTTTCCTCCCAGCTCCCCCCACATACACACACAGATACATGCACCTGGGGATTAAACTCAGAGCTTCATACGTGCTAGCCAAGTGCTCTAGCACTGAGCTACATCCCACCTTGGAAAGTTTCTCCCTATAGAAGGATTCTATAAATAAATGAAAGATACAAATGAAATATTTCCATGCTGCAAGCCTTGTTGATCTAGACAATGATCAATGATGACTAATAACAAACAGGTGAATGTTTTTTGTATTTAAAATAAAGTCTTTATTAGGTACAGATACGATGAAAGCCAGATTTGAGTTTTCTTCAGAAGTATTTTAAGTGTGTAATTGTATCAACACACACATTAAAAAAAAGGAACACATTTATAAAGTACTCTGTACCTGAAAAACTCAATCCTGAATCTTACCAAATTCCTATCTCTAATAATAATTATATAGGAAATACAAAAAGAATGGGTTTAATAAAACCATGTAGCTATAATTAGCAGAATAGAAATATTCAGAATTCAGATAACTCTGCAAGACAACCTGGTTTCTTCAAATAAATTGCAAATGGGAAGAGAAGGAGATGCAAGGGAACCGGTAGTTTCTGACACACTTAAGACACTCATCCAATTATAAGAACAAGCCTGTTTAAACAAACTTAAAAAGATTTAGGGAACAGTTGGAGAAATCTGAATACTAAGTAGATATCAGACAGCATTCAATTATTGTTAATGTTTTAGGTAATAAAATAATATAGTTATTATCTCAGTAAGTCCTTAAGCTTCAGATATATATATGATGTATATAAACATGTTGAAATATTTTTAAAAATAAAAAGTACCTCTAATGTCTATGATTATGTAGACAAATGTGAGAAGGGACATAGAGGATATCCGTGATGAGTTTTTGCTTTTGGAAGGCGAACTAGAAGATTAGGGCCTGGGATGAGAGAGAACTAAACTTGGATAATTACTTTAATAAATGAAATGTTGGGAAGAACTTCATCAGAACCTTGCCTTCCTTATTTGGGACAATGAGTAAGCTTAGACTCCTATTGGTGGAGCTGGCAGATGGAGCACCCTGGAACTGTCCCGCAAGTGTAGTCCCAGGACTGTGTTCATCAGAACTGGGCCCACCTCCCTCCCTGGCTCCCTCCCTCCCTCTCTCTCCCTCCCAGCCAGAATCTCAGAGAGACAGTTGAGAACAGTCCTTGATGACCTAAGAGCCAGCTTTTCAAGTACTTATCATTTGTTTTGGAACTTTGGAATGTATAAGACAAAAATACACCCAAATTTAAATTCGGAGCACTACAATTCTTAAAGGCCTTTTCCTTTTAGATGTTTTGACAGTGATTTAATCAGCAGCTGTCACTGTATTATCCTTGGGAACCTCACTTCCATGTCGCTGCAGCTTTAGAGACAGAGTGTTGCTCACACTGAGGCATAACAATATTTAGGATAATACTGTATTTTATTTAATGAAAATTACTTTTCATTTACTTCCAGTGCTTATTAAAAGTTATCTTGATTTAAGTTTTTGTTTAATTTTTTTCCCTAGCATCATTGACAAAGAAGTTTCCTTAATGGCAGAAATGGATAAAGTTAAAGAAGAAGCCAGTAAGTAGATACGTGGTCATTTCATATGGTGCCTTCCAACCAGAAGCAATCTGTAGATCAGACTGACAGCGATTCTGGATACTGAGCAGGATCTTAAAATTCACACTTTTTACAGAGCTTTTTTTACAGAGCTTTTGAGCTCTGTAACCTCAGGCAAGTCACATATTCCCTGGATATCTTTACATCATCTGGCAGAGGGACAGAGCTAGCACACTCCTCATAGCGTTCAGCCAGAATGCTCACTAAGTAAATAAGAGATGTTGGCAGTGTTCTTTAAATTCAAGGAGACTTTTGTATGCATACAGAATTTAAAGTGAATTAGATCTAAAATGGCAGTGAGTTTAGTATTAAATTTGTGTGTATGTGTGAGTGTAGTGTGTGTACAGGTGTGTGTGGAAGTCAGAGATCAACCTCAGGTGTCAACTTCTATAATGCTCCAACATATTTCTTGAGAAGTTGGGGGAAGTGCTCATCGATTCAGCTAAGCGCAGCTTTTTTTACATGTGTGCTGGGGATCAAATGTGGATCCTTAATGCTTGTGTGGCAGTACCTTACCAGCTGAGCTAGCTGTACACCCAGCCCCTGGCACTAAATTTAATGATAATCATTTTTAATTCTTTACAACTTACTAATCTTTATAGTCATTTCTACTCACTCTTTTTTAGGTTCAATTACCTAAAAATTATCAAATTTGTACTGTTTGAGCTGGAGATGGAGCTCAGCTGACAGAGTGCTTGCCTAGCATGCCAGAAGCCTTGGGTTTGAGTCCCAGCAACACAAAACCAGGCATGGTGATGCACACCTATAATCCCAGCTCTCAAAAGCAGAAAGATTAAAAAGTTCAGGATCATCCTCACTTACATAGTGAGTTTGAGGCCAGCTTGGAATGCATGAGACCTTTTCTCAAAGTGAAAAACAAACAAAAAATTGTATCATCTAAAAGTCAATTAAATTTCCCTAATCATTTGTAACAGTGGGGGGTGTTTAATATATCTGTCTCTTTTCAAGCATTTAAAGTGCCTGATAATGCTCTCACAAACCAAACAAGCAAAATATTCTTAAGCTTTTAAGCAACTTGTATAGGATTAATAATTCAAAAATAGAAATGTACTAAATGTTTTCTTAAAACACTCCAATTCTGTTTACAAACTCTGTCAAATATGCCAACACCTGCCAACTTGAAACTGCAAAAGAAAATCAATTCTATATTTTAACTTGAAATTGCAAGATAGCTTGCTTAATAAACCAAATTCTCTATTTAAATAATGAACATATGCAAACTGTCCTGCTCACTGCAAAACTTTCCTTACATTTAACACAGACTATTAACATTCTGACTTTTATTTCATCTTGTTTTATTTATGCTTATCCCTAAACCTTTCCACTGTGGTAAAGTGACTCAACCAGTAGTAGAGCAGATTAACCATCCTATACAGAGGTTCATGGGTTGGAAATTTCAGTACAGACAAGATCCCTCAGATTCCACCTGGAGTCACAATGGCCTGCTGAACCCTCTCTTGCTATTGAATTCAGTCTGCTGTTGTGGGACCCCTACAACCACAATATTTTCCCTAAGTGTTCTGAGTTCTTCATCTTCACCTAGATTTTAATTTACCAATTAGTTAAATGGCCATCTAAACCTAGCCAGCTTTCAACTAAATCCTTTTTCCTTTGATTACCAATATCTTTCTTTGTACAAGAATGAAAGATCGGACCAGATTCTTCATTATTTTTTATTTTTTCCTCCTCTGAACCTTGTTCATAATTCAGTCTTCATTTAATGGGAAATAGCTCTCATTATTTTTCTTTAAATTTTTTCAAGAAGGGGATAAGATGGCTCAACAGGTAAAGGTGCTTGCCCTAAGGACCTGAGTTTGATCCCCAGGACCCAATAGTAGAAAGAGAAAGCCACCCATAAGTTATCCTCCAACCTCACTATACATGCTATAGCATGCATGTACCCACCCATATACATATACACAATAAATTAATAAATGTAATAAAAGATTTTAAAGATAACTTAAAAATCAATTTTAAAAATTCTAGGGTGAAATAGATGATTCATTTCATACAGCTTGCCACACAAGCATGGTTGACCTGAGTTTGGACCCCAGCACCAACTTAAAATGCCCAGCATGTTGGTATACACCTGTAATGCTAGTACGGAGGAGGCAGAGATAGGAGGATGCCTGGGGTTTGCTGACTAGCTAGTCTTGCTAATCAGTGGGCTCCAGGTTCAGCAAGAAACTCTGTCTCAAAAAATACAGTGGAGAGGAATAGAGGAAGGCACCCTATACTGACTTCTGGCCTCCTCATACACATGCACACACATGCATATGCACATACACATTATGACAAGCATATGACACATTTTTCTAAATAACTTAAGCAATATTGTAGGTCTAAAATGACAACTAGTCTTGTTAAATGAAGCTAATGTGGAAGGTGAGATAATACTCAATGCCCCTGAGTAAAAAATTATTTTAATCTTACAAAATTTGATGATTTCTTCAGTAAAAGTAGATGACTTAGGATTTTCATTTCTTAGGTATTACTTTTTTGTCATTTTCATGTCCTAGTGATAAGAACACCAACAATCAGCACAGACCAGACACTAGTGGTTCCTTAGATGCAATCAAGAACATCCCTAGCACATCTCAGAGGTCCACAGAAGACTTCAGCCTCCATGTCCTCATTCTTCCTTCTTGGGACATTAATGTGGTACCAACATCTGTGGAGCCTGGAGCATCTGTAGAGAATCCTTGTTTTTAAAATTCCTTCAATTGATAGGCATTTATTGAATGTTTCTTTATAGAGCTGAAACTGCTGGACTGACTGGCAGAATTCATCCAGCTTCAGTAACTGGTGCTGTAGGTTCTGAGTTCAGTACTTCCCATCACCTGGGCAAGCCAGTTGACATGCTCTGGAGGCAGACAGAACTGACTCTAGCCCCACCCTACTTGCTTATCTGTGACCTCCAGTATTTTTCACATTTCACATATCCTGCACATCAACCATATTTCTTCAATTTTAATGTAAACTCCCATATCTAAGATGACACCTAACATAAGGACTTACTTCATGAATATATATTAAATAAGTTAAATATAACCAATTTAGTGTAATAGACTGCAAGATACAATATTAGTAAACACTAGTGTGATTATTTAATAAGGAAGTATTTTATAGAAGAATAGATCTCACTTTGGTAATAATACTTAAATTAGCATTTTATGTATACTAAACGTTTCACAAATGTTCTGTTTAGTTACACAGTAACCCTATAGGGTGTGTGGGATTATTACATTTCACAGACAAAGAAATAGCATCTTGTGTTATCATGGCCTCAAGCTTCATCTGCCTACCCAGGGAACTGAAGACCCACACAGGCACGTTCTTGATGGGTTTTCTCAGACACAAGAAGAAAATATTACTTTGTATCAACACAGGAATATTACAAAGTAAAATGCCAAATTCTCGAGAATTTTTAAGAAATAAGGATTTCAAAGAATCTCTGTGCTTGCAGAAACATTTCACTCCAACAGCTGGTCCCCAAGATTCTGAATATACCTTCTGCTAATGGGTGTTATTGGAGAAGCCTTAAGATTTTCCATGGTTCAAGTAATATGAACCAAGCTTCCAATGTGTTTCCAAGAACCTGAAGGGATTTATAAATCCTATTGAGAAAATGGATTTCAGCATGCCAGATACTATTTTTAAAGTTGCATAGATAGTATTAAGTCTTGCATACAGCAAAGACCTAAGCTACATGGAACTGTCTCCCTCTACAGATTTCTGAAAGCGTGGTGCTTTCAAAACATACCTAGCATTCTATTCTAAATTATAGGATCAATGAATCTTAAGATCTGATCTATTTTTGTTTTTGCTTTTTGTTTCTGTGATTGATGTACTTGAGGTGAAAATGTTTAAAGAATATCAGCTTTAGATCTCAACTTTTAAAGCTTTTTTCATAATGAAAGGCTTTGAAATGTTAATGAGACTATATGTAAAAATGCACTCCAGCGCTTGCTGATGCACAGTATTCATTTTCATGCACATTTGCATGAGTTTAAGCTCAGAACTTATGGGTGATCTTGCACCTGCGCTCCCATTTTAGAGCCCACTTATATCTATTTTTATAAAATCTGTCTGATGTGAATGCCCAAGTTATACATAATAAAAAAGAACAATGACCCCTAATTGTCACCAATCCCACAAATGATCCATTAGAAAAGTAGGATCTGTTTAGCTGTACAGTCACTGTGGGTCTGCTGACCCCTTTACTATTGCTCGTCAAGTCTGGGTCTTCAAAATTATTTTTTTATCTTACTTGGCAAGAAGAAAGCATAGCATTTCCTATTTTTACTCAAGAATCATTTTCTCGTGTTGCAGACTTTAATCCCATCTGCATATTGAATTATCATGACAAATAAGTAAGCAGTCAAAGCTGTGGGTCCTATACATTCTTTAGTTTTTGTGAGTATGTATGGGGGGGGACGTGTTCATGGATGTGCACATGTGTGAGTGTGAGTACACGTGCACATTTGTGTGTGTGTGTGTGTGTGTGTGTGTGTGTGTGTGTGTGTATGGAGGCCAGAGGACAATATTGAGTATCTTTCTCTACCATTCCCCAATTTATTTTTTGATGCACATTCTCCTCACTGAACCTAGAGCCCACCGATTGGTTAGACTGACTGGTTGGTGAGCTAAGGGATCTTCCTGTCTCTGTCCCCACCTTAAGCTAACACTGTTTTGCCCAGCTTATGGGTGCTGGGGTTCTGAATTCAGGTCCTTGTGCTTGTGCAGCAAGCACTTTACCCATGGAGCCGTCTCCCCAACCCCGATCCTAGACATTCTTAATGGCTTCTGAGACAGGAATTTCAGTCCTTCTTTTGATAGCCTTTCAAGTAATGTGTTCATCCAACCACTGAATCCTTCATTCAGCAAGCATTGTGACCTGCGGCTCACCAAGCACTAGATACTGTGAACACAAAGCATTCTATGATTGGGTCTTATTCTAGTCCCATGAGTATGAGGACGTATAGAGGCAGGTGACATCCATGTGGCCAAAGGACCACGTGGAGATGGTGGCACACTGGGCACATGCTGCATTTGCAGAGGGCAGTGACTCTTCAGCTGTAGCCCCTCTTGTCACTTGGGAATGCTGGGCCTATTTTTCAGTTGGTTGTTTTTTTTAGACAGGGTCTTGTATCCAAGGCTGATTTCAGATTTACTGTATAGCTAAGGATGACCCTAAGCTTCCGATTCTTCTGCCTCTACCTCAAAGTGCTGGGATCACAGGCATGTGCCACTATGACTTGTTTATGCAGTGATAAGGATCGAACTCATGCTAGCTTAGCCAGGATTCTATCAAATGAGCCACATCCCCAGCCCAAATTCCAGTGTTTTAAGAGAATCTAGAAATCTCCCTTTCAAATGGAATAAGGTAATGTATAGACCAACAAAGTATGTATTCTGGCCAAAAATAATAGCAGCCCACTTTTCTGCGACCTCTGGTGCCACTAGATCATTCACTAATATACTATCTACGTTCAAGTGAAAATTTCTCTTACTTATATCATCCAGACAAGTTTTTCACTAGTTTTTCTGTATTCTGAAAGACTAGTAGGCATCTTCCCAGTCATGTAGTTGGGCAGTGTTCTGTTTGTTGCTGTGATAAAACACTGACTAAAACCAACTTGGGGAGGAAAGGTTTTTTCAGCTTACATGTCCCAGGTCACAATCCATCACCGAGAGAAGTCAGGGCAGCTACTAAGGCAGGAGCCTGCAGGCAAGAACTGAAACAGAGGTCACTGAGGAGCATTACTTACTGGCTTGCTCAGTTATCTCTCTTATACAGCCTAGACCCACATTCCCAGGGATAGCACTGTCTACAGTGGGCTGGGCCCTCTTACATCAATCAAGAAAATGCCCCACAGATATGCCCAGAAGCCAGTCTCATGGAGGAAAATTCCTCAGTTGAGGTTCGTCCTTCACTGGTGACTCTAGTTTGTGTCAGGTTGGCAAAAACTAACCAGCACAGGCAAAGAATTAGGCTTTATGACTTACAATTACTGTTTTTTGTTTGGTGTTTTAAGGTTTGTTTTTGTTCTATGTAGCTCTGACAGGCCTGGAACTCACTATATAGAGCAGGCTAGCCTTGACCTCCCTGAGATCTGCCCACCTCTGCATCTCCCCTACCCCCCAGTGCTAGGATTAAAGGCATGTGCCACCACACTCAGCCTTCGCTATGATGTTTGACATTTCTGTATTGATATTACCATAAAAAAGACAGCATATGTCAGTCTGATGAATGGCTTGTGGTTTGCAAGAAATTTAACCCTTGACTAATTGTTCCTCTCTAGTTTTATTTTTCGTTTGTTTGTTTGCTTCCTTCGATTTTGCTTCTGAGACGGGGTTCACTGTGTAGCCTCATGTTGGCAGCAGTTCTCCTGCCTCTGCCTCCTGGATGCTGAGATTGAAGTTGTGCATCACCATACCCAGCTTTTTTTTAGGTGATTTTTGTTTGATGTTTTATATGTGAAGAACTTCAAGAATCAGAAATCACTTTGCTCGGGTGGGTGTGGTAGCACATGCTTGTGATCTAGCACTGGCCGGCTAAGGCAGGAGGACTAGAGGTTAGCCAGCTGTCCAACACAGTGAAATCACATCTCAAAATATCAAAATAACAAAATATAATGTTTGCCTCTGTGTAGTGTGAATGTGTTCTAATAAAACAGTTCATCTTTGCTCAGCCAGGATGGAAGATGGTTCAACATGGATGTAACCTTGGCTAAGCTGCTTTTTCTTAAGGCTCAAAATGTTTTCTAAAACAAATAAAGGAAATTCATATATGATTAATTAGAAAGCTACAAGTTTATGTGCTGAAACTCAGACTTCATATTTATTGCTATTGTTTTCCATGATCTTTGGGGAAACACACACACACACACACACACACACACACAGAGTAACCTTTGGGCTACTACATGTATCTGAACTTTTAGCTCATCTGACAGACATGTGGTACCAGGGAACTTCCTGGCATCTTCTCCACATATGCACACCCTAAAGAATGCACACAAATCCGGTTCAAAGTGACTTGACTCACCCTTGAAATTTTTCCACTGGGGTCACTTAAAACAAAGACACAAGACACTGTGGTCTGGAACTTCTCTCTGTTTGCAAAACGGAAATATATCTGCAGATCATCAAAAGCAGACACATTTTTCACTCACAAAAAGCTAATAAAGTCAATTTTTATGCCATATTTCCAGTAACACAGCCAGTTACTCCAAGTGAGTACGTATTAAAATTTATCAGACAAGAAGTTTTTTTTGTTTTCTTACTACACTGGGAATTAAATCAGGACAACATACATGCTATGTAAGTGCCCTACCACTGACCTAAATCTCCAGCCTATATATAGTGTTAAAATTTAGACAGTCTAATGGGTTAGAATTTAATGGCATAACATCAGTATATTTCAATAAGATTTGAATATGTCATTTTTCAGAGGTAGTTCTAAGTAACACACTGAAAACTCCAAATTAAGAAAGTGAGGTCAGATGCCAGTGGCGAGAATGAAGAAGGGGATGTGTACAGTGACTCAGAAGGAACTGCACTTTGTTGAGGGATCAGTAGGTAAGGACACAAGGAAATGGGTTGTTGATAATAAATTTGAAGGATGAACCTGCCTCCATGACCAACTCAGAAAACATAGTCATGGCCCAGCAAAGTGAACAGCCTGTGGAGAGAGAACTGACTCCAAGAAATTCGGTCACTTAGTATGTTTAAAATGTCGCCCCTAACATGCCATTCCTTCTCATTTGGTAGTGGAAATCCTAACTGCCCGTCAGAAGAAAGCAGAAGAACTAAAGAGACTTACTGATCTAGCCAGTCAGATGGCAGAGATGCAGCTGGCCGAACTCAGGGCAGAAATTAAGGTCAGTTCTATAGTACCTTGGCTGAACCCCAAGCTAGAGTTCTGATCCCCATTATATTTGTTTTCTGTTGACAGACTGCTGCTCTGAGGCTGTAACACCATATACCCTGCTCCCTTCCACAGGGTTGAAATACAGAAGGGTGAAGAAATACCTAATCATTATACTTAAGAAGAACATGATTTGAAGGGATAAATCATTCCAAAGCAGAGTGACAAACTGCTTTCTAAGTCGGGACTGACCCAAAGAAAGTGTAACCATATACTATCTGAGATGAGGGATATGGTTTTTACCCTACATAATTGATACATTTGTTTATAAACATACACTCAACATGGCATATCCTAACAGTAAGGATTATAAAGTATGCAATCTGTGGCAGCTTCTTACGTTTATTCTTTTCTAGTTTAATTCCCCTTTTTATGTTAAGATTGCTACCCACAAATGTATATTTATTGGATTTTTTTCCACTGCAAGACATATAAACTGATTCTGGCTAACCTCAAGTAGAATTTGAAATAATGTTGAGTATAAGTCAACAAAGCCAGATATGGTCTGAGGACCTGGGTCTGTGACTAGGTAGGAACTAGAGCGGTTTGGGTAATATAGGAAGAAAAAATTCCCTGATTATCTATTCAGGACAGCTTGGCATTGCACACATTCCTTGATTCCAAGTCCTTATGGGAAGGGCTCCGATTGTCCCCAACTTGGGCCACACCCATCATTTGGCCAAGAGAGGGTATACTGCCTTGATTTGTAGGCCACTAAGACTAGGTCTTCTAAACAGCATTGGGGTGCAGTTTCCAGAAGGGGAAATGGTTACCAGGAAGGCAAGACAAAGTATTTACACCAAAGTGGGCAGGTGAAGTTTATTCATTTCTCTTCTCAATAATTATTGTTTACCCAGTACACTAAACACACCCATGCAAACATGCAGACATATACATGTACATAAGTGTACCTCAGCTTTATATTCACTTCTAGGAAGCTAGAGTATTTTCAAGACATAGTTACCGCTAGCTCTAGAAGAGTATTACCCATCGGAGTATAAAGCTGCTTGTGAACAGCAGAAATGCCAAGTGATTTTTCAATCCCCTCCATCCAGCTTAGGCCTGGAAGGCAACTTGGGGAGAAGAGGGTGGGTACCAAGAGCTCTGAGGGCGTCCCTTCTCACCTTCTGGCCTTAGTTGCCCTCCAGCCAGCCAATTGTACTTGTCTCCTGACTAGTCTTTCTGTCTCCACTGTCTTCCTCCAGCCTCTTCTCCATCGTAAGTCCAGCGTTAAACTCAAAATAGATCAAGCCTCCCCTATAAGCCATCCCTCCCATCAGACTACAGTATACCGCTGGGCTCACTGTTTATCACAGATCTCCTCTATGAACATCCCAACTTCTTAGAACATTGAGGGATATGGAATTACAGGTCAATTGAAATCAACTTCCTCCAAATTTCATTTCTGCCTATCAAAATTCCATTTTTCATAACATGGTTAGCAGCACAGGCTTTGGAATGGAACAGTACAGCTCTGAAATTTTCTATTTTTGTGGCTTGGATAAATTATGTATTGTCTTAAAGTCTCAGAACCTGGGTCCTGTCATCTGTAAACTAGGGGTAATAAGAACACTGATTCCATGATTATGTGATCGGGTAAAAGTAAGATTATTTCTTAAGAATTTGGTCAGGGTCTGGTAAATGTTTACTTTTTTGTAATGTTCTGGCTCACATGTTCCCTCTTATATAACTGCTTTCCCATGTCCCTCAGTAGGAGATAATTTCTTCCACTTCTATATTTCTAAAGCACCAACCACATTTATCCTTGTATTTAATGGCATCTCTTTCCCTTGCCATGTGGTAAACTCCCTGGTGAACTCAAGAAGGGACTGAGTCATGGTTATTTCTGTATTTCTCACTCTGTCATCTACACATAGCTCTTAATTTTAAATTGAATTTTAAATGAATTGCTTCCTATAGCCGCACTTGAAATTCCATCGTGAGGATAATGTTTTCTAGACAGTGACTTTTTAGTCTTCCTAGTTCCTTATTAAAATAGTGGTGGGTGTCTAGGGAGGAGGGCATATTTTCTTTTGACAGTTAATACCACACCAGGCCCTTGGCCAAACTAGGCAGCCCCTGCTGGAATGCAGCTTAGAAAATTGCTCTAGTGGGAGATGCTAAAAGGCTAAACAGATGAGCCCAGACATACGTTTTGTTCATCACAGCTCCTTCTAAGCCACACTGGGGAAAGACAAGTCCCCTACTTCTTCCCAGAAGAAGGGGACCATGGTTAGGCAGGGCAGAACCAAGGCTGGCCTAATGGAACAGTGGCTGGGCTGGAATGATCCCCCAGGTCAGCAGAGTGAAAGAATGTGCAGTGTCTCGTCTCTGTGACTGTGGGGCTCCTGCTTTACTTCTCTTTCTTCTAGCACTTTGTCAGTGAGCGCAAATATGATGAAGAGCTGGGGAAGGCTGCCCGATTCTCCTGTGACATCGAACAGCTGAAAGCCCAAATCATGCTCTGTGGAGAAAGTGAGTTTTGCATATTTGCTAAATAATTCTGTGTGAGCTTGGTGATGTTTGGAGTTGATAGGAGAAATGTCAGGTCTGCAGTCCTCCAGCGGGGCTAAACTGAGGTCTAAAGAGGTTTAATGATCTAAGGTCATGACACAAGTCACTAGAAATGTCAAGATTTGAACTTAGACTCTTTAAATGCCACTGCCCATCAGTAAATCCCCAGGATTTATTAAACAGAACAGAACAGGCCAACTGGTTTATACCTTTTGCAAACTTTTCCCAAGCACTCCAGATAAACTGCTGCTCTGATTTTAAACTGCTCTGGTTCTGCAGACACTGTTGTGTTGGGGAGGGATTGGCTATTGCTGTGTGGGACTGGCCGGCCTGTGTTCCTCAAACCCTCCATTCCCACCCTCGCCCTGGGCTCTCTGCTGAGTTGGAGTTGCAGATAATGAAAGACTTCACAACAGCCATTAGCTTAGTCTTGTTCCCTATTAAGCCTTAATTAGAGCTGCTAATGTGCAGCAAAATTGGCTGCTGCTTTCCCCCCAACCCCCATCCCCACCCCAGACTACCCACAAGGGGAGATGGAGATGGGCAATGATTGCTAACGCAGCTTCGAGGACAGCCACAGAGGAAACCAGCAACAGTCCAGAGCCTCATAGCGGAAACAGTGAGATTTCACTGCACTTTTTTTTTTCAAAGTGGAAATTGCTTTCCCCACCTCTAAATAGAAAAACCATAGCTTGATCTAAAAATTACCAAACTGTATGAAACAATATGTGCTGTTACTTTTTGGTAACCTTTAAATTTCTTTGCACCTATTATCTACTTATCCATACAAATGTGTGGTGATACAGTTTACTTTTGTAGTTTCACAATAGATGATAAACATTTTCCATGTCAGTATATATAACTGATCATGTTAAATAGAACTGATAAAACCAGTCCTCTAAGTGCTGTAGGCTTCCTGTTCACGGATCTTCAGCAGTTGTCTCTTATTTTTTTCTGTATATACTCCCTCCCTTATGAAAGAATCTACCTCTTGACCATCCTCCATCCTTAGCTTTTTTAGTAATAGTTTATTGTTTTTATTTTATGTCTCTGGGTGTATTGCCTGTATATGTGTGTAAGTACACTCATGTCATGCAATGCCCACAGAGGTCAGAAAAGGGTGTTGGATCCCCTGGAACTGGAATTATGAATGGTTGTTAGTCACCATGTGGGTGCTGGGAACCGAACTTGGATCCTCTGCAAGCACCAGTGTTCTTAACTGCTGAGCCATCTCTCCAGCCCCATCCTTAGCTTTTGCCACATATCTAAATAAGCAGTCTGGTTGACACTTGGAAACCTCCCTGCCTATCCTACTTTTCACTTGAACCCATGATGAGCAAGACTCTAATTCTGACTCTGTGTCACCCAGCTCAGGAGGTCAGAGGGGGTGCCACTTTGCCAACTTCTCTCCAGATGCCACCTAATGAGAGAAACTGTCACTTAGTAAATTATGACTGTCCATATAAAGACAGCAGCCTCAGGTGTTTGTAACAGTAATCCTCCCAAAGCTCCTTTCTTGCTGGCTCTGCAGAGGGTGCATTGCTACAGCTCGGAACCAGTGGCTACAGGAAATAAAGATCCATGAACTGAATCTGGAGAGCCAGGAGCTGCTGAAATCCCTTGGCTGTGTTTGGGCAGCCCCAAGTCATTATCACACCTTACTACAAAGTGGAGCTATGGCCCTGTCCTGTCTACTTCTAATGCTCTGTGAGCCCTACCAGTCACTCCTAATCGTCTTGCCAAACCCTGAGATTAAGTCTGATCCAACAAAGAGAACAGAGAAAATTGCTTTTAAAAATTGGTGACAATTTTAAAATTCAGAGAAAGGTCTCACTGTCCAGCCTGGCAGTCAGATCCTAGTGAGCTTTAAGAGGAAACTCATGGCTTTATCCTGGAATTGATCCCCTCTGGCCTCAAGTCAGCATAATCACTTAGAAATCTTCCTGCCAGAAACCACCACTTTCAAAAACAACAGCACTGACAAGACTAAGCATTGAGCAGACCTGCCTGACCTGACTGTGTGCCTGAGAGAGAGCTGCGAGATCAGCCAGCATGCCAGCAGCGCCGGAAATGGTGCACATCTACAGCTAAAAGGCTGGATCATGTAGACCTAGTGGCATATAAAAGATGTATCGTGGGGTTGGGGATTTAGCTCAGTGATAGAGCGCTTGCCTAGCAAGCACAAGGCCCTGGGTTGGGTCCTCAGCTCCGAAAAAAAAAAAAAAAAAAAAAAAGACAAAAACAAGATGTATCGGGCTGGAAGGCCTCTCTGTGGTCCGGAATGTTTGTGATCCAGAGTGACAAAATTCCCAATACTCAACATCTCCCTATTCCCATGCTGTCTGAATACTGTGGCTCTGACATCTTCATGTGTCAAAACACCAAGTAGTCTAGGGACCCAATAAGGGCAGCAAGAATTGGTGTGTAACAGGGAATCAAAGAAGAGGAATTCATTTGCAGACAGGGCCAAGATGGAACATCATGGTGTCATCTCCCCTCCCGTGGTGGTTCTTGACCTAAAGGATAATATTTAAGTTGCTCAGATATGTCTTCTTTCCTGCAAGTATCTCTCAGCTCAGATGCTGCTGCTGTAATCACTGTTCAGGGATTCTCACAGGAGAAATTTGGTGGTCTCTAAGCACCAAGGTACCCTTTCAAACTGAATCTTAAAGAAAAATCGCCTTAACGTTTGTATGGAGCCCCTGCCAATTTCTTCATCTCCTTACACTTTCTAATGGGTACGGAGGCAGCAGTGTTCTTGGCACAGCGCTTAATACCAAACCTTTTCTTGTTGCAGTTACACATCCAAAGAACAACTATTCCTTGAGAACTCCCTGCAGCTCCCTGCTGCCACTGCTGAATGCCCATGCAGCAACCTCTGGGAAACAGGGCCACTTTGCCAGGAAAGCATTCAATCATAACAAGCCCTCTGAAGGTAAAGCAGCAAACCCAAAAATGGCAAGCGGTCTTCCCAACACTGCCGACCACTGTCACCAGACCATGCCACCTAACAAGCAGGTAAGCCACTCTGGGAGGGCCTCACAGTGCTACCTGCAGAGACCCAACAGATCCTGGTGTATGATGCCAGGAAAGAAACCATTCATTTCTAGAGGAAGGAAATAGCAACTACTAACCACTGAGCTCCCTGGGGTCCTGCCTGGGATCCCTTCAGCCCCCACAGCACTGCCTGGCCTCATCGAGTTCAAGTTTCATAGGCTCCTCCCATGTAGAGAAAGTGCCCTTCATGTACTCCAGACAGCATTAGCAGGTGTACCTAACTGAAACAGCTCCCTTCATGTCTTTGGTTGCCACCATCCATAGGTGGCATATGTGGACCTGGACAGATGCAGGAACAAAATTCAGAACCAGATCACTGAAACTACTAGTAAGAAAGGAACCTGGCATTTGTTGTTGTTGAGATAATTTAATTCCCACTTACATTTGGTGGATCAGTAGGAGATCAAAGTTAGTGTGAACTTCCTTTCTCTTGGGATTTCAGTAAAGACAACATGTTTCAAAGTGACTTTATTCATCCTTTCTGCCATGACCTCTATAAAAACACAGCTTTCTAAAGGATAGTCTTCCCTCTCTTCTGATTCTCTGATTGATCAGTCCCATATGGTTAGAAAATGAACAGAAAATGGGATTTGATGACACAGGAACTGGGCATACTATAAAGACAGTTTTCATGATTTCTGCAACTTGCTTTTTCAGTATTTCAAACCACTAAACCACTGGCTTTCTAGGTGTCCTGTTGGGTCTTATTGTCTTGACCTTTTAAGAATTCCTGTGAATGACACTGACAGGCATTTCTCTGGTCCTGAATAATGTCATGCACTTTAAAGTAGTGCATTGACAAGGAGCACTTTATAAACAACTCATAAGCTAAATGCATCCTCACTGATTTTGTTTCGTGCTTATTATTAAACTCCAAGATAAAGTAAGTCTAAAATGTAATCTGAGTATCCTTTTGTCAGTTTCTTTAAAAACAAAGAAGGCCAGATTCTTTGCTACCATGTAGATATTGAGCACTGAAGGTGATTGCTCATTCAAGTGGAAGTGTACTTAAACATCTAAGCAGAACAGTGTAGACCTAGGCAGGAAGGGCCCTTGTGCTTTACAGAAACCCTTCTGGGCCCCACAGCATGACCCTTTCTACAGGGTGAGGGGTCAGTGGTGCCAAGGAGACATGCCTCCCCAGAAGCCACACCTCCCTTCTGGAACACACTCCCAGTATTTCAGACCCTGGAATTCTGCTCTCACACGATCCCAAGCCTACTCTCAGGGTCTGTTTGGAGCACTTTCCCGAGTCTACTGCCTTAGGGCAGAACATGCTGCTGGTCTGCACACCTCTACATCCAAAGGATAATTGCTATGAGACTAGGGGTGAGCTTAGGCAAAGGCTAGAGTTCCCGTCTTCCTATGTGCAAGACTTGCCCTCAATATGAGGCGCATCCAAAGGAAGATAAAACATTCAGACAAATAGACGTGGTCCTGTGTTGGTCCTTTTGCCCTGGGACCTAGATTATTGGGTACTGTTGTGTCCTAAACCTACACTAGTCATAGTCACAGCGCACAAATCAAAAACCTTAGATTTTTGTAACTCACAACATTATGTGCTTTAAAATCAAATAGAAATTTGATTTTCAAAACATGTCTGTGTGCATGTAATAACCTACTTGTGACTCTTGTTAGGAAATAGTGCATAAAGTGTACATAAATAGTACATAAAATTCCACCATTTTCTACATGTAGCTCTCAGGCAAGTCCCTTAAACTAATTACCACATCTACACCATGAAGCAAATAGGAGCGCTGTCTTCAAGGATGACTGTGATGGTGAATGAGGCAGTGTGTGTGGCGAAGTGTCTCGAGGGTGCCTCTTGTCCTGTACACATTCATTAATGTTGGCTGTTGACCTCAAGGAGTTCCAAAACCTTTACTTGTATAGAGACAGACAGGTGTAGCCCATTGTTACCTTGCTGACCATCTATTTATGTTTTGGCTGCTGATTTGTTGAAGGAATGAATGATTTTTCAGAGACTTTAGGCTTTGAACTACAAAATGACTTAGAAACATGACCTCTGTGAACACACGCATCAACTCTCCATTCCCCAAGGTCTCCCAGATACACCTCATCACTATATTTGCTTGAAGTGCTATTTCCAAACTACGAAATTGCTTTAAAATAAAATAGAAACCCTGCTTTAGAGAAGAAAATCAGAATTTTACTTCTTCATATATGATTAGAATTGAATATAGTCTGTATAGAATATTCAACTTGGAAATTTTCATGGTAGAGACCCATTATTGCTCTGCCCATTTACATTTTATTTTCTTACACATTTTTAGTGTTTTATTATTTTCATTTGAGAGAGGAGAGAGAGAGAGAGAGAGAGAGAGAGAGAGCGCACGGGGCCCTCCTGGAACTAGAACTGGCAGTTGCGAGCTACCGAGAGAGAGAGAGAGAGAGAGAGAGAGAGAGAGAGAGAGAGAGAGCGTGCACGGGGCCCTCCTGGAACTAGAACTGGCAGTTGTGAGCTACCCAGTGTCAGTGCTGGGAATTGAACTCAGGTCCTCTGGACGAGCAGTGTGTGCTCTTAGCCATGAGTCAACTCTCCAGGCCCTCATTTTGTTACATTTTAAGCAGACCTTATGATTTTTTTTTTTGGCCTACTTTTTCAACATTTTATTTTTATTTTATGTGCATGAGTATTTTGCCTGCATGTAAGTGCACCCATATGTACAGTGCCCAAGAAGGCCAGAAGAAGGCATTGGATCCCCTGGAACTGGAGTTACAGTTGGTGGTTAGCCACCATGTGGGCCCTCTGCAAGAGCAGCCAGTGCTCTTAACTGCTGAGCCATCTCTCCAGTCCTTGGCCTACTTTGTGATAACCTGTTTCTGCTTCTTTATCTCTCTTTGAAGACCAATAATTTTCTTCCAGTTCCATTACAAGACTGTGGTGCTAAAATTAAGGATTGTATCAACTCTTGACCTATCTCTATGTTGTCCATTTCTGCCATGATGTGAAAAAGGTTTACCTGTGATTTAGAGAGTAGATTTCCCTGTGTCTACTGGTGTCTTCTGTGGTTTCTTGGCATCTGACACTTACCTCTTTTCTGCTTTTGGCAGAATGGACCTTCTAGCCAAAGACGAAGATTTAATCCACAGTATCACAACAACAGGCTAAATGGTCCAGCCAAGTCACAGGGCAGTGGAAACGAAGCTGATCCCATGGTGAAGAACAACAACCGGCATGAACATAGAAGACCACCACACAATGGCTTCCGTCCCAAAAATAAAGGTGGTGCCAAAAACCAAGAGGTCCCCTTGGGGGCAAAGACCCCAGAGGCGGCCCCAGCACATTCTGAAAAGCCCCGTCGAAGGCAGCATGCTGCAGACAACTCAGAGGCCAGGCCTTTCCGGGGCAACGTTGGTAGGGTTTCACAGTGCAATCTCTGTCCCACAAGAATAGAAGTTTCGACGGATACCGCCGTTCTTTCGGTCCCAGCTGTGACATTGGTGGCCTAAGCTAGGAAAGAATTGAGCAGTTTCTGCTCAGTTTTCGTTCCCTGCCCGAGGTGCTGACCCAATTCGCTGCCAAAAGAGAGTCAATCAGAATATACGAATCCTGTATGTTTATGTCATTCTCTCTTAATCATTTTTACTAATTCTAATACTCAGCTCTAGCTTGCTTCGTAACTTTCATGGCTTTGCTTGATCTGTTGGCTTTTCCTCATCATGACTTTGGAGCATTTTAGCCAGGCAGTATTTACTCATTAGGAAAATCAAGGTGTGGCTAAAGATCAGAGGCTCAGTTAGCAACCTATGTTGTAGCTGTGATGTCAATCCATTGATTGTCTTTAGGGAATTAATGTTGAAAATCAGACAAACGTGATCCACTGAAGATTCATGTGCTTTTGTAGAATTTAACATCTGGTGTTTTTTTGAAATATATATATATAAATATACATATATTGCTTTATTTGAAACAAATTAAAATATACTGCATTTGACACCTGGCTTGTTTCTTTTATTGATGCCTGCCTAATTATTAAGGGTTCTCTATAGCCCTTTTTGAGGAAACTTGAAGAAGCTGGAATTTTCTGTGCAAAGCTCTGTACAAGACTTTCCCTTGGAATAAGCACCCACAGAACAAATAACACCCCTTTGGTTACATCACCAACAGTGTATACACCAGTTATCTGGGAACCACAGGGAAGTTAGAAACCTTATATGTAATGTAAACTTTACCTCAGGCTAGCTTAATGACTAGAGATTATTGGTTCACTGACTGAAAAGTCCAGTTTGGTCATGGCTCCAGCTCTCAGTTATCTGAATTCTCCCTTCTTCCATAGATTGACATTGTATTCAGAGTGGAGCAATGACCATCCTCCTAAGCTCTCCTCCTGATAGTGCCCATGAGGAACAAGTGTCTTTGGCAGAAGTCTCAACAAAGATCTTGCATACCATTGCTTACAGGCCTGACTGGAGGCCCATCCATGGGTGCAACTAGTTAGCATAGACTACTTAGCATACTAGCTAGCAGAGACTATTCAGAGTCAACTTCTGGCACTGAAATGGGGCCTCCCCAGAAGCATGTAGGCCATGTGGAGAAGAAATACTGTAACTTCAGGGAGGGAGAATGGTGGCCCCCAAAGCCAAACAGCCTCAACTCCCCTGTCTTCAACTGCAGGGCTTCCATTGCTGCTACACGTGCCCTACAGATTCAGTGGCTACTTTCAAGTGCAAAGGCATTTCAGCTCCACACAGAATTTTTTCTGGCAACCCGGGGTCACTGGTTCTCTTCCACTGAGCAGCTGAGCCTGCAAGCCATGCAAACATCCGCTTCTGCTTTTGCCAAATTCAGGAGGATGTTTGCTCTCTCCAGTACTTTCTCAGGTCTCTGGGTGTACCCAGAGATTTAATAGGAATTCAAAATGTCAAGTCACATTCCAGGAAGGAAGGAAGAGGTGCTCGTTCAAATAAGAAAGATGAATGCTCAGGACTGCAGTCTCTGTTTACCCCCTCTGAGGCCCTGAATTTATATATTACAAGTCAGAAGGATTTTCACACAGGTTTTTGCAGCAAGATTTTGCTCAGCCCCTGAAAAATGTCAGTTTTAATACGACAGCTGTAATGATGAGGCAGATAATTCTTGCAACAGAAAATGGACAGGACAGGTAGAAAATGTACCTGCCTTATCAGAATTAGACCCAACCACTTTTGACCTTGCCTTGCTCCTTCAAGCTGTTCTGAAGTTAAGAAAGCTCAAACACATTCCTAAGTGCAGGCCCAGGTCACTGAAGGAAAACAAAAGAATGCTTAAGAAAAGTATTCAGACTTTAAAAAATAGTGTTCAAACTTGATTACATTTTTTCCTAGGTTTTTGCCTTACACTCTGGGCATGTGAAGATTTTCTAATCTGCATTTTAAAATGATTTCAATATTTTAGTGCCAGTGTCAGGCCATTTAAATATCTATCATATTTCTTCTCTCTGATAAAATCATTTGTTTAATCCTAGAGATCTGAGCCATATTCTGATATTTTTTAAAGTGTGTGTGTATGTGTGTGTGTGTGTGTGTGTGTGCTGGTTCTCTAGCCCCCTCTTTTCATTTTTTCATTTTGGACAGCAACTCAGTAAATTTCCAGGCAGAACTTTAACCTGTAAGGCCTCAGCCTCCCAAGTAGCTGGGATTATGGTGTGAGCCATGTTGTGCTTCAAATACAAGGTATGTGTGTGTCTGCTTATTTCATTTTTACATGTGTGTGTGTGTGTGTGTGTGTGTGTGTGTGTGTGTGTGTGTTCTCATGTTGGGGGGTGCATGTGTGTATATGGAGGCCAGAAGACAACCTCAGGTGTTGTTTCTTCTCAGAGGCCACCCACCTTGGGTTTTCTGAGATAGGGTCTTTCACTGGCCTGAGTTCCCCTAATTTGGCTAGGCTAACTGGCTACCTAGCCCTGGGATCCACCTGTTGTGCCCCCCACCCCAGTACTGGAATTACAAGCACATGCCACCATGCCCAGCTTTTTAATGTGGGGTCAGGGTATCAAACTCAGGTCTTCATGCTTGAATGACCAGCACATTACTGATTTCAGCCATCCTCCAGCCTAGTATTCTGCCATTCTTTTGGGGGCGGGGGGCTGGGGGAGAGGATTGAGACAGGGTCTCCCTGTACTCACAACTGGCCTGGAACTCACTATGTAGACCAGGTTGGTCTCAATCTCACAGAGATCCACTTGCCTTTGCCTCCTGAGTGCTTCACTTAAAGGCGTACATAACCATGCCCGGCCTTTGCCATTCTTTTAAAGGGTGTTAAACTCCTTTTTAAAATCCAAGAGCTATGAACACTAATCTTTCTACTTAACATAAAAAAACAGGAAAAATGGCTCCTTCCCTTTTAAATGTATCTTTTATAGATGTCAAAGCAGCTTGATGTTCATGATGAGAGCATAACTTCAAAACACACCTACATTGTACCACATGGATATCCCATCAAGACTCCATCCGTGAAATCCAAACTCCTCTTTGGGCTCCCAATTACATTCCAAATGTATGCTTCACCCAGGAAATCTACACATTCCAGCACTGTGACCATGGGGACTGTACTCTATGATTGGGTGTTTAACCACTACAGAATTCACTCCCAGTAGAGGTTTGGTCTGGGACAAGTCCAGTTTAAAGCTCAGTTTATTAACAGTGAGATTCTGTTGGCTTCAGAAAAAAGGGATTATAATTAAACATTCTTAGAGGAGCCACATCAAATGAGGTTAATGGGAAAAGTTACCAGCTAAAAACAGTTTCTCTTAAACTAACAGCCTTGACAAATTCTGATTTTCTAAAAGCCTAGTTTTGAACCTCTATCTTGACTTAGTCATGAGAAGCAGAAACCAATGATCTGTTTATTTCTTTTCCTAAACCAGTTTGCAGGGGAGAACTGGGGAAGAGAGGAAGGTGGTCCCCAGCTACATAGGAAGATGTCCAGATTCCCCACTGCCCAAGACAAAGCCTCTTCCTCACCCGCTCTCCCTTTGCACATTGCCTACACTCCTGCCTGGTTAGGGTGCCCTCATGTGTCTACCAAGGGTAAGTTTTGTTTCTCAATAGGCAGTCTAGTGACAGTCCATGAACTATGTGATGGCTTTCCCCCAAAAAACTTCATTCAGAGGTCATATGTAAAATTCAGGCATTGGAGGGCTACAACTCCAAAGTCCCCCAGGTAGCAATAGAAGTGATGTGAAGAGCTAGTCAACTTGCTTTCATATTTTTTTAACAACCTATAAAATAACAGAAAATAGGATCATTCAGTAACTAATGCAGTTTAGCACTGTCCTGACAGTACTGAACCATCTTAGTTGCTCTAATTTTGAGAAAAACAAATGTGAAGAATTTCTAAGTCCTAGGAATTCTTTTCTTACTAGGTAAGAATTTGAAGCACAATTTTAATACTGTATTTGCAAGACATTACAAGGATTTTTTCCCCATCCCTTTGCTTATAACAAGCCTTTTAAAATCCTAAGAAAGTTTCCTGTCTGTTCATAGTTTCGAAGAATCCGTTCTCCATCGGTAGAGACAGATCAGCCAAAACCAGTGTTTAATCTCATTACAGCAGCCCCACAGGCAAGGCATGCTGGTCTGGATCTAGTCATTCTATCAGAGAAATGCATAGTGCTGCTCTCGCCACACAAGCCTCTTACAAGATTTTGGATTAATTTTCAGAAGCCCCTTTATCTGAGCTGTTTCATCCCATAGCTTAGAAGAACTCCTGGTGCTACCACTAAGTTCAAATTTCACAGGAAAAAACTGCCACACACAACTTCCATAGAACAAAATTCTAAGGGAAATTTATCTATCTGAAAAAGTATGTAGATTTCCAGCAAAGAAAAAAAAAGCCATGACCGTGACAGAAACCAAAGAACTACAGAAAACTGTTCAAAGCACTTCTTGTCAATATAAAAAGTAAAAGTAAACTATCCAGTTTTTAACCTGAAATACTTAACTTTGGATTAGACTTAACTATTCTTGGTCTTTTGAAAGAATACATACCTTCAAAAATTCAAGCATTTTGTAACTAGCCAGTCAATAATTTGCCTTGCTGCCTTTACTTTCTGCCAACACCTGGCACATCGTAAGCACTTGATAAATTATGATTCAAAGGAAGAAAATGGGAATATGTGATCAACTCCAATACCTCCAGAAAATTCCAGAGTCTTTCAAATGGCTGTGCAAAAGAATCCTGTAAAACAGTTATGGAGACAATGGGAAAAGGAAGCGAATGACTGAGTCCCTTAGAGCCACATGCCTGGTTTCAAACCTGACAAGACCAATGTGGGAAATTTTGTGGCTATCTCATTACCTTATTTCTTCATGGGAAAAATGGGATAAACCAAGTAATCATACTTACCTTGCAGGGTTGTATAAAGAAGTTACTATTTGCAAGGTACTTGAAATAATGCCTGGCACTTTATATGGATTCCAGGCAAGAGTCAGTAGCCACAGGGTAATCTGATAGTGTAACGTACATGGGAGAATAGATATATAGAAATAGGGCTGGAGATGTAGCTGAGTTGTAAGCACTTACCTGGTATGTATGAAGCCCTGGGTTACAGCCCCAGTGTGTGTGTGTGTGTGTGTGTGTGTGTGTGTGTGTGTGTGTGTGTGTGTTATAATAACGGGTATAGAGACAGAGTGATATATAGAATAAAAAGAAATTTTTTTTTGTGTGTGTGTGTGTGTGTGTGTGTGTGTGTGTGTGTGTGTGTGTTATAATAACAGGATTAGCTACTGAGGTATATATAAAGAATAAAGGAATAACAGAAGGAATGGTCACAACTAGAGGTGAGGCCAAGTACCCAGGGAAGGCCAAGTTTGGAAGAGCTTCCCTTCACCCTCACACACCAACACAAATCCAGACCTTGCTTTGGAAGTTGTGGCTGTGACCCATCAGCTCAACTGGGGTCTACACATGAGAGCTAACAAGCAGACAGCTACTCACAGAGCCCTGGAGAGTACAAGGGGATGGTCCTTCTAATGCTGGCCAGTTTACTAAGAATCCACCTGTTGAAATACTGTTGAACTCAGTGGGTATCCAGTCAGAGCACCAACAGACTTCTCCAGGAAGCCATACACCCACAGGGGGATGGCTGAATTACCAAGAGAACCAGCAGGTGGAGCCACTGAACTGGAAGCTAAACACGTAGTGCCCGCTGGGAGTGAAGGCAGCTTGGACAAAGCACTGCCAGAACAACAGGGCTGCACACAAAATCAAGAAGAAAAGATCTTTCTTGTAGAGTCTTTTTGGTGGCAAAGCTGAGCACAGATGGCAGAAAGAAGCACTTGCAAGGTCCAGACTCAATCTCACAAGCAGGACGGAGAAGAGGATCTGGGACTCAAAGGAAAAGGCTATAATAGAAGTACAATGCCCTTAGAAAGCATTATAAGAGGATACGATCAATATGGTAAATAGCCACGCAGCATGCAGAAGACTTATGCGGTTCTGACTCATCTCAGATGGGAAGAGCTGACCTAGCATAGTGCTTAGTGGTCCAGACTCTGGAGTAGGATAACATGGATGTGAATCCTGGTCTTGTCTCATGCTAGCAGCCAGGCAGCCCACCTACCTTACACCTCTATACTTCAATTTTCTCATCCATAAAATGGAGTGACAATTGTATACATATATCATAGGGCAATATATTAAATAAGCTAATATAAAAAATATAATGAAATAGTACATCTTAGTTTTTTAGGGGGAGAGGGATTTATTTATTTTGGTTCACAGTTTTAGGGACTCCATCCCATAGGCTTTTACCACTTCTTCAGCATGGCTCTTCCGTCTCAGATTAACTTCTGGAAATGCCCTGGTAGCTATGCCCAGAGGTGTGTCTCGTAGGTGATTCTAAATCCAGTCAAACAAACAATAAAGATTAACCATCATGAGTCCACCCACTGTCAACCGGATACCCAAATGAATCACTTTTAGACCATAACAGTCCACCCCTGGGTCCTAAAGACTCATGTTTGTCCCAAATTGCAAAATAGATTTAATCCATATGTAAGAGTCCCCAAAGTCTTAATGGTTTCAATATTTTTTAGAAGCCCAAAGTTTAAAGTGTCTTCTAAGACTCAAGGCAATCCCTTAATTGTGAGCCCTTGTAAAAAAAAAAAAAAAATTTCTTAACTTACACACTTACATTCTCATTCCAAAAGGAAAAAAACAGGATAGTAAGAAAATATTAGACCAAAGCAAGATGGAAACTCAGCAGACCCAAACCCTGCAGCTCCATGTCCAGCATGCAGAACTTCGTAACAGCATAATAGGGACTGCAGTGGGCTTGAGTAGGAACAGGACATGAGCAGAGCACAGCCAGATGCTTTTCCAGAATATAACATGGATGGTCTGTAACCCAATTCCTGATAGGTTCTTTGCTCCCTTCTAGGCTCAACCTCCACTGCCTGCATTTCTATCAGCATTCTGATCTTCCAAACTCCCACCAAAATGGTCCCTCAAGCTCTGCTTACAACATTCCAGAACTTCACTAGCCTGAAGCTCCAAACTCTTCTATGTTCCTCCCACAAACTAGTCCCAAAGACCTACAAACTACATGGTAGATTTATTGTAGCAATGGCACTTCTTGGTACCCATTTTCTATACTAGTTACTTTCCTGTTGCTGTGACCAGCAGTGTAGGACAGGAAGGATTTATTCTGGCTCATGGTTTGAGGGTACAGACCATCATGACAAGGAAGGCATGGTGGCAGGAGCATGAAGCAACTGATCACACTGCATCCACAGTCACAAAGCAGAGATGACCACTGGGGCTCTTCATCTCAGTTTTTATCAGGTAAATCCTTGGTCAGGAAAGTAAACAAATTGTTTCTAACAGTAAGTCTGGTATGGTGGCACAGAATGGCACATACCTGCAATCCCAGCACTTAGGAGGTAGAGGCTGGTGGATCTGGAGTTCAAGGTCATCCTCAGCTTTGTGTCCCTCTCCCTTCCTGTGCCTCCACCCCTGCCTGTGACTGTCAGCTCCAAAGTTCTCTTACTTATCCACACCCTCTAAGGAGAAGCAATCATTTGCTCAGGTTGAGTCACCCAACAAGAGAAATGGCTCACAACTGGGGGCAAATGGCCCCTACACCTGCAGAAGGCATTTGAAAAAGTCTGGAATACTTCTGATTGTTGAGCAGAGATGCCTGCCACTAAACGGTGCATAATTATAATCCCAATGATAAAAAGATCTCTGCTGCAAAATGTCAACAATGCCACTGTGCTATATCTGGAGGTGCTATGTGTCACATGTCCTGCAAAAGCATGAGTTGAAAGCTTAACCCCCAATGCAAGTAGTGGGAAACAAGGCCTAAGGAGAAGCATTTGTTTATGAGGGCTCCTGACTCAGGAGTGAGCTAATGCTAGGCTTGGAAGATCTGGAGGCTGTGAATTCACTCTTCCTCATACCCTCTTGCCCTACCTGTTGGTTCCTCAACCTTGGACTTCCCAGCCTCCAGAACTGTAAAAGGAAATCTGTTCTTTATAAACACTTAGTCTCGGGTACTCTACTATAGCAAAAGAGACTAAGAGGACATTAGCGATTTGGAGAAGGGGAACACAATGTAGACAGGTGAGCATATGGTGCCTAGGCTCTAGTTGGGTGCATTCTTGAATGGCTCCAACTTGTCCATTGACCTACACCTGAGGCCTAAATGCACAATTTCTGATGAACTTAAGCTATCAGTCTCCTCCTCATCAAACTGAGTTCCCAAGTCTTCCAAATGAAGAAGTCAGTGGACCAGTTCCTGAAAGATCTATACTTGAGCCAGAAACATCCAAGAAATCTTGGCAGAAAGAAGCAATTTTTATCCTTTCCCAACTTTAGCAAATATTGTCTCTTTTGCTTTCCATGAAATACTCTTTGATTTTAAACCAAGTTTCTTTTCTAAGCCCCAGGCCCACAAATTCACACCTGAAGGTAATGAGGGCTTTGGGCTGGAAGAAGCAAGCAGGAAGAATATGAAGCAATCTTACCGAACAAAAAGCTGTTGAATAAACAAGTAGGGCAGAATCCTGACTGGCAGTTACTAGAAAATTCTATTTGTCTTAGCCACAGCCTACATCAGAAACTACCCAGCTAGCAAAATATGAAATGTGTATGGGCTAAGGCAACGCACGTGTGAAAAAAGAAAAATTAGCTCTCCATAACAATGTAAACCATGCGTATTTCATGAGGCTTACAGGAAGGTTAGTGAAAATGGCTCCTTCGAGGCCGCACCACCAACCGACTTCTGTGAATATGTAATTCTGGAAACAGCTGGAAACCAATTTTTTTTCCTGTTAGCTATTCATGATGTTTCTTTTCTTGGCTGTACTACAGGTTTGAAATCCTGCGTACTAACTGCAGCCTCAACAAAGCATCACTCATCCACTGTTCACTGGCTGGGGAAACAGCAACTTGTTGACAGTTCTTTTGGGAGAATTTCAGCAGAAGTGGAAGTAACAATATTTTCTATAATTAAAAAGGTCTAGTGCCAGGCGTGATGGTGCATGCCTTTAATCCCAGCACCCAGGAAGCAGAGGCAGGCTGAACTCTGTAAGATTGAGGCAAGCCTGGTCTATGTAGCAAGTTCTTGGCCAGCTGGGTCTATAGGAAGACCCTGTCTCAAAAAAAAAAAAAAAAAAAAAAAAAAAAAGTCCTAGTGCACTTAGAAATACACAATGTAAATCATTTGAAAAGGTTTTTCATGTGCTAGGGTAGATGCACTCCCCTCGGTTCATCAAGTTCACTTTCATTTAGTAGCTAACCAACATCAGACCAACCAAATGTGGATTAAAGCTATTTAAGGGACTGAACGCATAAAGTGATCTTCCATAAGATAGCCTCCCAATTGTAAGCGTTAGTATTGTTCCTTTTATGGAACAGTTTACTACAACAAGCCTTTTTCCATATTCAAAATACTATCTCAATCAAAAGTTTGTCATGAACAATTTCACAAGTAAAGCTAAATATGCTGGTAAGTTAATCCCTTCTTGAAAAAGCAAGGTACAACTGAATAAAACCTGCACCCTATTTAGCTATAGACAGGCATTGAGTAGATAATGTTCTCAGCGTTAGTACTTGCTAATCAGGGATTTGTCTGTTGAAGAGAGAGACATGAGACAGGAGAGTAAGGAGAGTACATTGAAGCAGATGAGGCCACAGGGCTGATTTCTACTCAAAAAGTTAGAAGTATTGGCCCCAATCATGCTAGGACTTGGTGATATGTGTCTCTGAATTACTTTAAATAACTTGGCAAGTTTTATTGCCATGACGGTGATAACTGACAGCAACTGTGGCCATTAGCATTTGCTCTTGATAGTAAACTCCTCAAGATCAGAAATCAGCCCCTATACACCTAAAGATTGCTACCATGTAAATGCTATGAAACAATTTGGTGCACAGTTGCCTTCAAATGTGCAGAAATGTATTGCAGGTGACCTGTGTACCAGACACCTACACTATAGAAGAAACCATCTGTATCTCACAGGAGACAAGACACATGATCCACTGCTTTAATACAGTCCAACAGAAATACCTTCCAATATTAAGCAAACTTCTAAGCTTTGCACATACTTCCTCTAGTTTTTTCTGTCAAGTTGATATCATTATGCAGCAATCAGATGAGGCTAAACTGAGTGAGCGTGGTCATTAATATACAGTCCTAACATTTCTCAACCTCATTTTCTTGATCTTTAAGAACTGGGAAAGATTTCCTTCATTTCAATGCTTTTCTGGAACCAAAAGGCAATAAATAAAAGATATGAAAACATTTTATTATCTATAATATAGGGCAACCCAAGCAAAATAAACCCGTTAGTAGGTCTCCACAGCCAGCCTTAGGCTCTCCAATTCACAACTAACCAGATTTGACGAGGGAAAACCAGTTTTCAGAAAAAATTACCTGGAAGGGCACTTTTTT
>NW_008329141.1:697009-706150 GCF_000622305.1 Nannospalax galili | reverse complement strand
TTTTTTTTTTTCATGTAAATAATATCTAAATGCCCTATTCACCATAAATTATAATGTGTCACCTGATCCAGCTTCAAGAAACTATTTCTCAAATTGCTATTTATAAAGCATTTATTTGCTTTATTTTTTCCCCTTCTTTCTATCCAGGAAGGAAGAGCAATGACATGAATTATCCACTCTGGTTTGTAGTCTAAGGTAGAGTTTAAGGAAGAAAGGAACAAACAAAAAAAAATTTCTTATAAAATTCACTTCCAGGAACTACACCCAAGTAATATTCAATAATACTCAAACATTCTGAAATTGACTTTAACTGTTCATGCCCATAAAAGAGCATCTGTCTTTTCCCACCCCCTAGTGCCTGCTCCAAATGCACTTATTTTTTATTTATTTTTTATGAGTATATTGCCTGCATGTAAGTGCACTCATGTCGTACAATGCCAACACGTCAGACACAGGTGTCAGATCCCCTAAAACGGAAGTTCCAGATGGTTGTTAGCTGCTATGTGGGTGCTGGGAACTGAACCCTTGTCCTCTGCAAAAGCAGCTAGTGCTCTTAAGCTCTGAGTCATCTCTTCAGCCCCTCCAGAACCACTTATATTTATTTACTTGTGTGTGTGAATGTGTGGGCATGCACATTATGGTGTGTGCGGAGGTCAGAGGACAACTTGTGGGAGTTGGTTTTCATCTTCCATATGGGTTTCAGGAATTGAACTCAGGTCATCAGGGTTGGTGACAAGTGCCTTTACCTACTCTGCCATCTTGGAATACATTCTTACAAAGCTCCAATACCTACTCCAAATGTGTTATATGAAGCAGATTTCCTCAAACCACTTGTAATAAAATGAAGGCTGTGACAGAATCACCCATGATTAATCTCAAGAATTTCCTTTCCAGATAAATACTTATTATGTACAAAACATGTATCATAAGCTTATTAGTATAAAACCTCCTTAATATAAGTCAGCAATTCAAAATATCCTAGATCAAGTAATATTAATAATGTCCAGATTGTTAATTTCAGGTTGCCTGGGTTCTCTATAATAGCAATTATTGAAGGTGATTAAATATTGTATATATTCAAGGATGTCAGTATGGGTCATCAATTAATAACTTTTTCTATGCAGTTAAACCACCTATTTAGAAAGATACCAGTAGATAGTTATTCAAAACTGGTTGTATTATTTCATGGATTGTCTGGACAAGACATTTTGCAAACAGAAATGGAAGACCTACATGAACTAGTAAGCACTCAAATTATTACAGGGCTCCAAGTTTAATTAAGTACTTAAATAACAGAAAATATCACATTTTGTGGAAAAGTTTTTATTTATTTTAAAAGTAACATTATGTACAAATGTTTACTCTTTCAAGGCAATGCAAGCACAATGCTCAGCATGAGCACAGTACCCCGCTCTTGTTTTGAGAACACTTGAAGGCATACCACTCACTCAAAGTAGAAACATATGATCCAATTACCAAACATAATATATCAGAGTAAGCACACACAATTGAACAGTCATGAAAAAATAGAGGATTGAGCCAAACATTTGGTTTAAAAATATTAAATTCAAGTTATACGGAAATTTTGTGCATAAAAATTATAGTGTATAGTCAGAAGGACCCTTCAACAGTCACTTCTAAAAACAAATAGTAACTTTAGTTAAAAAGTTAAAACTTTTTTAACTTCTCTTTTTCAAAATACTTCAAAATCCAGCCAGGCGTGCTGGAACATGCCTTTAGTCTCAAGAGCAGACACAGGCAGATCTCTTTGAGATGGAAGCCAGCCTGGTCTACATAGCGAATTTCAGACCAGCTGGGGCTACAGGGAGACCCCGTGTAAAAAACAGAAAACAAAACGAAACTCCTTCACTATCTAAATTAAAATAGCACATTTAAACAATTTCAAAAAGATGTCATACAGCTCTTACCACATGTGCTCTCCTGGTGGTGTATATATAAAAAAAAGTGCAACAAAAAAGAGCAAGGAAAGCCAAATGAGGAAGAAAAATGACTCAATTAAGTGAGAATCAAAAGTGTGATCTTAAATTATCTTTTTCCCTCCCCGTCAGTGCTTTTCACGTTGTCTCTGGAGACTAAGCAACTGCAGGCAGCTCTCCTGACTCACCCTCTCTGAAACCTCCCCTGGCTGGCACAGTGCAACCAGCACTGACATCCCCTCTCCATCTGGTAGGAACCTACACCCAGATCACACACCTACCCCTGGACTGCAAGGAATAGCATTACAAAAGTGCTGAGAGTGATAGTTCTGCAAAAAAGGGGCTCCTCTAGTGGTTACTCTGCTAGATGGCTTTGTTGCTTTGATAACAACCACTTAAATAAAGCTAGAAATATTTAAAAACTAGAAATCAAACTGCACACAGATAAATCTTCAGGAAAATGAGTAGTTAATAGCGCCACCACAAAGTCTCTGGTCCTCTATTCCTACTTCACAGAATTCACTTTTCCTGTAATAATCCTAAACACGAACATAAGTTTTCCCTTCTGCTCCATCAAGAAACAGCATCCCTTACTGTATCAAAAGTATTGGAACCTCTGAGACAAACAGGCAGTTTCAAGCCCACCATTTTTACCCATCAGGCTGATCTTTCCTATTCTCGGTCTGCACACTCAAAGTGCTAGAAGCTTCAGGAGAGGGCTGCTCAGGGGAGCTGGTCTGGCTTCCTCCTAAGGGGGTGGGTAGGGAAGGTACCACAGCAGCACACAATGGAGTCCTCCTCAGCTTTATCACTCTGTGGGGTGTAGACTTCTTGTCAGAGAGTAGCACCTTGGCTGGAGGTGGCTGTGGGGCTCCATTTTCAGCACTCTGGGAGTTAGAGAAAGCAAGAGAATGCCCAGATGCCCCTGTGGCCACAGGGGACACAGAGCGCTGAGCTGCCTTTCCATAGCTGCCACTTTGAGACTGGTTTGTTGTCACCTGAGAGGTGGTCTGGGCAGCATTGGCAGGTACCACCCTCACTGAAGCAGAGTTCTTGACTTTAATTTGGGTACTTGTGGAAGGGCCCAAAAATCTGACTGGCTTAGGACCAGTCTTGCAGTTCCCACCTTCATCCTCTTCATTGAGGGTTAGCAGTCTCCTGGAAATACAGAAGCATTCTATTTCAGCACCTACATTTTTGGTAGCTAATTAAAAAAAATCTCCAAAAACCACCTTCAGGGTAACAAAAGGGCAAGAGGTTTATATACACCAATCTGCCTCACCTCTTATCCCTCCACCAAGGCCAATGTGTAAATCAGCAAGTTTATGACTTGTTTACAAACTGTATCTTAAAATCTCATACATAACATTAAGAGTGACAAGTGAAAATTTGCAGTGTTAAGAATTATACAACTTAGCACTCTGTCTCCAAGAATTCTGATGTGATCTACAGGCTAATGAAGGATGAATATCCAAAGCAGTTTTTCCTAGAACCGTACAGCAAACAAGCTTACTAAAGAAAAGGGACTCACACCCAAATAAATTTGGGACATGCTATTACATGTTATTCTCCAACTACAGCCTTAAAATCCACATATAAAAAGGTCTGAGAAGCCTGTAGTAAAGATGCTTACTTAACAGAACTGTATTTGCCATCACTCTGTCACTCTTGACAGCAAGTAGAATTTGCATGCTGTGAGACACTAGAACAGTCAAATCCACAGTGAAGTTAGGTTATTTTTGAATCTGAAAAGTATTGGACAAATGTCCAAAGAGTCCTGAATGACTTCACCATTCATTATAAACAGCTTAAAGGAGAACATTCCAAAACAACCTTTAAACCACCGAACCTGGTGGCACACACCTTAATCTCAGCATTCTGGAGGCAAAGGCAAGCAGATCTCTGTGAGTCCAAGGCCTTCCTGGTCTACATAGTTCCAGACCACCTGGGGCTACAGGGAGACTGTCTCAAAAAAACAAAAAAACCTTAAACTGCCAAAGCCCTGCCTGTTCCTCCCACTGTTCCCTGCACTACTTCCTGTTAAGAGGATAGCCCCTGAACACAAAGGTAGCAGCAAACCTCCCAGCACACTTCCTCTCACAGCATTACTAGGCTGTTAGAAGCAATTGCAACATGGTGAGCTCTCCCTTTTTGGAAACAGAATCACAGGAGTCTAGTTTATGAAAATTTCCCCATACAGCAAAGAACACTAATATATTCAACCTTAAAACTCTACTGAACATAATTTAACCCTCTCTGGTGAGTCAGACAGCCCTGTGGGACCTGATAAGTGCTTCTAGTCATCATTAACATTATCTTGTCTATGCATCAAAAATGACATTCCCAAACTCTGAGAAAAAAGATCACTGACAAAGAGGGGATCTCCATCAACCATACTTGTCTGCTTTGTTTCCATCCAGTCTTCTCGACTCTACACCAAGTTCTCTCATCCTTGGCAAGATTACCATTTCAGTCAATCGTTCGTTGGGGGCAGGGGCTACCAGTAGGATGATGTATGCCCATATCCCTGGTCTGTACCTAGAGGTGCCAGGAATATCCACCACCCTATATGACAACAACCAAAAAGGAAAATCATACCCAGTTTGGAACCACTGCTCTAGATTCAATATTTGCTGTTGGTTCAAAAGGCAAAATAAATAATGATAATACAATTAGTGTCTTTAAGAAATAAAATCTGTTCTGCAAAGAGATGATCAACTACTGAAAACTGAATAATCTTCACTGCATTTCTTTGAAAGATTCAGAGGACAAAAGCAGGAAGAGAGCCTGCAATTCCACGGGCTATGGATCAAATTTCGGAATGAGGGATCAAGAAATGAAAACATCTGATGGCATTAATAAAACTGAGACATCAAAAAGAAACACATTTTAAATGCATTTAAGACAGCAAAAGACACAAACATGGAATAAATTTTACGCTAATAATTTCATGGACCTCAAGAAAGTATCACTAAATAAAAACGGTATTTGTAGCAATAACAAAGAGAAGAGAATTCAGAATAAGCCACAGGAAATTTCAAGTATTAAGCCTAATTTTTTTAAACTATTTTTTTAACCATTGCTAATAAAGCCTGGAATTTCACTTCTGTGATAGAAAAAATGCCTATCACAATATTCCCACTGTGTCCACTAAGTAGTCTTAAAACCATACTTTCAGGGCTGGAGAGATGGTTCAGCAGTTGCTGTTCTTGCAGAGGACCAAGGCTCAATACCCAGCACCCACATGGCAGCTAACAACTGTCTATAACTCCAGTTCCAGAGGATCTAATGCTTTCTTCTGACCTCTGTGGGCATTGCATGACACAGTTGCACTTACACACATGCAGGCAATAAAAATAAATAAATAAAATATTTTAAGAAAACCATACTCTCCTAATGAGAACATACATCACATCAGAATTAGAGAATCATTACCCATATTTAGAGTTTTATTAACTTTGTATTTATATTTTAATGATAATGTAGAATATTCACTAGGTGATTAACAAGCTTAGGAAAGTAAGAGCTATTATTCATTCCCCTTCATAATGGCAATAAAAATATCAGTTACAGATTTAAAAAAAAAAAAAAAAAAAAAGTCAGATAACCTCTTTCGAATTGGGGCCATGTGTCGTAGACTTCCATGCAAAGGCCGCTCTTCCAGAGTCCAGCACTCTATCAGCTCATGAGGCACCCGCCAGTAGCTGACACCTTGGAGATAAAAAGAGAATTAAGAGAGCCCTGAGTCACTGCGGCAAACACTGCTACCTAAGACTGGCCAGAAGCACTCTGTGGCTTAAGTCTCTCGGCTGATGAATGCAGGTATGCCCAACACAAACCAGAAATGCTCCCTGACAGTAGTGTGGCAAGGCTCATAGTCTGGGTCCAGGAAGAGCTGGCTGCCAACCAGAACTCTGTGGCTGACTAGATGAGAAAGCAGCTTGCTATGAATGCCTCAGTGCCTGAGTGTGCACTGGCTGAGGGCACAGGCTCTGGCCCTGGGTCTGAATTCCACTCCGCCACTCACTAATGGGACCTTGGGAAAGTGGGACCTGAATTTTTATTCCCTTAGTGATCACAGTATGTACCCCACAAGACTGCTGTGATAATTAAATGGGTTAATATACATGAAAGGTGAGGTCAGAGAGATGGCTGGGTGGTTAAGAGCATGGGCTGTTCTTGCAGAGGACCCAGGTTCGGTTCCCAGCCCCCACCTGGTGGCTAACAACCATCCTAAGTCCAGTTCCAGGGATCCAATGCCCTCTTCTGACCTCCACAGGCATGACATGGGTACATTTACACACATGTAAGCAATACTTTCATAAACATAAAATAAAAAATGATAAATTTTTTTTTGGTCTTTTTGAGACAGGGTCTCCTTGTAGCCCCAGCTGTCCTGGAATTTGCTATGTAGAATAAAAAATAAATAACCATGAAATGCTTAGAACAGGTTAAGCACTCAAAGTGTTGGATGCCTTTATCAACCAGTTGCAGCACTGGTAGTAGTGTTAACAGTATTATACAGTTGTAAGTCTATCACTTGCCCTGTTTGCTTCTTTGGGTTACTGTTACTGTCAAATCAGGAAAATATGTGAACTACCCTGTAAACCACTAGGTAAATAAAAGGTATCACCACTGTATCAAAATAAGGTCAAAGAGCTGGAGAGATGGCTCTGGAGAGATGGCTTCCTGCTCTTGCAGAGAACTCAAGTTCAGTACCCTGCACCCATGTCAGCAGTTCAAAACTGCCTGTAACTCCAGCTCTAAGAGATCTGACTCCTCCTCCTGGTCTCTATTAGCACCTGCATACACATGTACATACACACCTGAACACACACACACACAAATAAAAAAATCTTTTTTTTTTTTTTATCTGACTCCCCCCCCCGGTCTCTATTAGCACCTGCATACACATGTACATACACACCCGAACACACACACACACAAAAAAAAAAATTTTTTTTTTTTTTTTTGTGAATGCTAACACATTTCTCAAATATTTTATTTCAAATATGTAGATATTTGGAAGGGGAAAGCACAAGCTATAAGAGTTTTCTTCCAATCCACTTAGAATCAGAACTGAGAACCTACCTCTGCTCCTTGTAGCTACATACACTGGACACTGAGTGATTTTTATACGGGGAGTATACTCTACACTCCCCTGCATTTACAGATTGAAACAGATTTTTTTTCTCAAGTGATACTAATATAGGATTAGTTATGGAATGCAATCTGATTCCACATAACATCTCAGACCCTCCAGGGGTATGAGCCAATAGGAAGAGCAGGGTAATGGTGCTCCAAAACCACTGCACATGACCTTGTATGTCATGTGTTTACAGTCCCCCATGCAAGGCGCCCCCTAGAGTTGTACAACAGGCATGACAGCTTAGTCTTCCAGTGCTTCAGGCAGTGCTCTTTCCCAAGCCTGACAAAGCCCTGTAACAGCCCGAGTTGAAAACGATACTAGAATCCACAAATGTCTTCAGGCTTTTGACTTGGCCTTGACACAGTATGAGACATTTCCTATGAGATGTTCCTTTGGGGGCTTGCTTGCTTTTCATTTCTTTATTTTCTAGTGAGTGCAGCAACATACTTCAGTGTACAAGCTAACGACCAGCAGGAACAGAAACGTAGCAAGTACTACTGTTTCTCTAAAGAAACGTGCAGTTACAAATACATAGCAAGCACTGAGATTTAATAATTTACAGAGATATAATGCTCAGATTATCAGGCAAAATATAACATTTTGGATATTTTCAAACTCTTGACTGATAATGAGTGATTTCAGAATCCAAATATTTGTTTAGAAAAAATATTACCAACAAATATATTTAATTGATTCTCAAAATAGAGATAACTTACAATATCCTGGGAGGTTTAGCTGACATATAATTTCTTAACATTTCAATATTATATTTTCCATCTGTAACAGAAATATGGAGCATGTATATGCTAAACATTGCTACTGCTTAGAAACTGCCTATGATCAAGGGCAATTGCTGAACACAGGAATCACAAGTATGAATGAAGAGGCCATGTTAGGCCCAGGAAGAAAGTGCATTAATGAAAAGTGATTAGCAGAGAAAGAAATGAATGTGCATAAAATAGTAAAATTCAAAGCAGTGACAACCCTTTCAAATTGCTTTAAAACTCTGTACATTATCTTATTGGAATAACATTTTTATTGGTAGTTTAGCACCAAAGCAATCAATAAAGGCAATTATATGGTATTAAAACTAGGAAGTTAGCTTTATCACTTTAAATTGCAGGCAATGTGTTTGGACCTATCTCTCAAACCTCATAGCAAAAGGAATTCATGATCAAAATACCCATCAAAATCCACTGCCCTCACAAGTCACCCTCAATTCTAAAACAGTGATACAGGACACAAGGCAATAGAGATCTGCTCTGATCTGAGATGCTGACCTGCTATCATTTGTGTGATAGTTAGTATGGTCAACTTGACAGAATCTAGAATCACCTGAATCATGAACTTCTGGGCATGCCTGTGGGGAATTATCTTGATTGCATTAACTGAGGTGGAAGACCCACCCATTGTGGTTGGCATCATTCCCTGGCTGGGATCCTGGACTGTGTAAGTGGAGAAAGGGAGCTGAGCAGCAGCAGCATCCATCACTGTTTTCTGATTGTGAATGCAATGTGACCAGCTGCTTCAGGATCTTGGTGTCTTGAGTTTGCTGCACAGATGGACTGTACCCTTGAACTGTCAACCAGAGTAAACCTTTTCTCTCTTAAGTTGCTTTTGTCAGGGTATTTTATCACAGCAGCAAGAAAAGAAACTAATATCACATGGTATGGTTTGTTCCACCAAAATTCACATTGAAGCTCATTCTCTAATGAAGGGTTAGTGAGAAGTATTCAGGTTAGGGGTGTGAGGCTCTCATGAATGGACCAATACTCTTATCCTTTTAGCACTAACTGGACTGGATAAGATACAAGAGAGGTAGGTAGGTTGCTTGGTTGGTTGGTTGCTTGCTTGCTTGCTTGCTTGCTTGCTTGCTTGGTTGCTTGGTTGGTTTTTTCTTTCTTTCTTGCAAAGTCCTTAGTTCAGAATTTTGAGATCAATATCAAAGGTCAGGAAAATATTTGTTCTGTGTGTTAAGTGTCCACCCACAACCCAGCACACATGTTCAGCCTCTTGTTTGGGGGCCAGGTTGGTCAAGGTCCAGAGACCAGATAC
>NW_008329141.1:684108-696151 GCF_000622305.1 Nannospalax galili | reverse complement strand
CAGCTCTAAGAGATCTGACTCCTCCGCCTGGTCTCTATTAGCACCTGCATACACATGTACATACACACCTGAACACACACACACACAAATAAAAAAATCTTTTTTAAAAAATAATTTGAGCTACTATATTAAGCCAATATTCCAACCAAATTTATTTTATTTTTTTTAAATCTGATATACTTCTCAATGAAAGTTTTAAAATGTATCCTTATGCCGGGCAGGCGTGGTGGCACACACCTTTAATCCCAGCACTCGGGAGGCAGAGGCAGGTGGATCTCTTTGAGTTCAAGGCCAGCCTGGTCTACATAGTGAGTTCCAGGACAGCTGGGGCTACAGGGAGACCCTGTCTCAAGGACAAAAAAAAAAAGTAACCTTATAAGCCTCAAAGATATTATACTAATAAGTCTAACATGAAAGGTCACATATTCTCTTATTTCATTTATATGAACTGTCCAGGACAGGTAAATGCATTAGGAGGCAGAAAGAAGACTTCTGATTGTGAGGTGCTGCAGGAGACAGCAGAAAAGAAATTAACTGTTTAATAGGCACCGGGGACCCTCTAGGGTAATGAAAATGTGTTGGAACTAGACAGCTGACAATTGCTGAATAGAGAAAATGCAGCCAACGTCACCAGTACATACGTTTTAAACCAGTTCACTCCACATTATGTGATTCCACTGGAATTAAAAATATATAAACCATTCAAAGACACAAAAAAATGCTTAAAGAATATTTAAGAAAAAGTGGTCTTTTTTTATTATTGAAGTTCTGGTAAACATAACTACTTCAGTAAACTGGGCAAATACAGTATTATATATAATAGATATATTTAATACCTAAGAACTCAATGAGCCTCACTGTAAGGCTGACACTCTGGAACTGCTTCACGGCACTCCAAAATCTATACAAGCTTGCTACAAAAGCATTCCCAAGCCTGGTCCACTAAGTCCACCTTATTTTCCAAGTCAAATTTATGATCAAAATTTACATAAAATAAAATTTATCCTTTTAAGGGACACAGTTCAGTAAAATTTGACAGTTGAATAGTTATGTACCCAAAGCCACAAGATAAAATGTCTACCATCCCTAAAAGCTCCTCATACTATTCCAGTCAACACCTTTCCTTCTATCTCTAGCTTTGTCTTTTCTAGAACATCATATAAATGTATCACAGAATATCTGTACTTGTCCCTGGCTTCTTTAGCATGCTGCTTTAAGATTTACCCATGTTGATGTATGTGTATATAACATATACATAAAATAAAATTGTTCAGCAGTATTCTATTGTACTTGTATCATTATAACTTGTTTAGGCAATTTTTAGTTATTAACTTATGTGTATGAGTATCTTACTGCATGTATATAAGTATACCACAAGTGTGTAATGCCAGTGGAGACCAGAAAAGCCATCAGATCTCCTGGAACTGGAACTGCAGGTTGTTAGCTACCATGTGGGTACTAGAAACCAAACCCGGAACAAGTGCTCTTAACCAATGAACTATCTCTCCAGCCCATCTTATTTTACTTTTGGTGTTTTTGAGACAGGTTCTTGCTACAAAGCCTACCAGGATGGCCTTGAACTGGTGATCCTCCTGCCTTTGCCTCCAGTGCTGGGACAGCAGGCTTGAGTTAACATTCTCAACTATAACCCCATAATTTATGATGCATCCCTATATTTTTATTCCAGTCTTGTTTGTTTTGAGATGGAAGCTATCTATCTAGCCCAGGCTATCCTAAAACTCACTATAACCCAGGCTGGCCTTAACTCAGTGATTCTCTTGCCTCGGTCTTCTAAATGCTGAGATTTCAGGAGTTAGATACCATGCCTAGCTGATTCTAGTCTTTCTTCTAGTCATATGATACGCCCATAATTAAAAACACTTCATATTTGTTTTCTACTTTTTATCATTTCTGGGTTTTGCTTTGCTTTTTAATGTGTATATTTTTGCCTGCATGTATGCAAGTGTACAGTGTGCATTCAATGCCCACTGAGGCCAAAAGAGGGCACTGAATCCCCTGAAATTGGAGTTATAGAAGGTTGTTAGCTGTCTCTGCAAGACTGTGTCCTCTGCAAGAGCAGCCAGTGCTCTTAACCACTGAGCCATCTCTCTAGCTCTTTATTTTATCAGAAGCATTCATTTATATAGAATAAAAAAAGTCATTCAAGGGGCTGAAGAGATGGTTCAGCAGTTAAGAACACTGACTGTTCTTGCAGAAGACCTGGGTTCGAATCCCAGCACCCACATGGCAGCTAACAACCGTCCATATCTCCAGTTCCATGGGAACCAATACCCTCTGCTGTCGTCCATGGGCACTATGTGACATGGATGCACTCACACACATGCACGTGTAACAATTCATACACATAAAATAAATAAATCAAAAACAAAAAAGTCTTTCAAAATTTTAAGATTTAATTATGTTTCTAATAATTTTGGATTTTAAAGTATATTTATACACTAATATATAAATGTATGTATATATATTTTTTTAAAAACTGGGGCTGGAGAGATGGCTCAGCAGTTAAGAACACTGACTGCTCTTGCAGAAGACACTGGTTCAAATCCCAGCACCCACATAGCAGCTAACTGTCCGTAACTCCAGTTCCTGGGGATCCAACAGCCTCTTCTGTCTTCCGTGGGCATTCCATGACATGGGTGCACTCTAAATATATGATATGGATGATAAACAGCATCTCAAAATAATTTAGTGCCTTTGTTCTATACTGTGAATGTACTAAAATGTATGTAACCAAATTTATCGATATTTTTTATGATTTTGTTTTGAGGATATCATTTGTATCCTTACCAAGGAAACCAATTATTTGTTTAAATTTCCTTTTAATTTACTATGTTGTTTTGTTGTATTATTTTAGTAATTGATATGAGGTTAAAATTTTACTTTTCCTCAAGTACATTTCTCAATGACTTATTAAATACTCTAGCTTAAATACTTTCCCACTCATATTTTTTACCACATAGTAGTTTTAGTCTCATAACTTTACCAGGGTTTATGCTCGACCACTGCTCCATTTTTATGACAGAACACATGGCTTTTATTATCACAGATCTATAGCATGTTTCACTATTAAGGGCAGTTAACTCATCCCTCTGATTACCTCTACTTCCTAAAACTTTCTTGGTTTCTTTACCCGACTAGCCTTTCAGCAGAATTTTAGAATCACTTCCTCAAGATTCCCAAAGAGTTCTACTGACATTTTAGTAGAAATTGTGCTGTTATAATTTAATCTGAGAATTGGCATCTTTATACTATTCAGATTTCCCATTCAGGACCATGGTATGTACTCTTATCTCCAGGGTGTCTCTTTTTAAGAGACAGTGAATGGATAGAATGGATAGAGGGACAAATGGATAAATATATCTTAACAGCATTCTTTACATCTTAGGTAGTCCCAAGGGCAGTCATTTCATGCTTTGTTGTTAGCTATCATGGTGTTTCCCATGTAATTTCTAACTGATTTATCACAGCTACCTGCTAAGCACTGTAATGTCTATACTGTCCCCAGCTACTTTAGTATACTATACTCAATATCTAAAATACTTTTAAAGTTTTCTTGAGTTTTTAGGCAGACATGTTGTCCATAAACAACACAACTGTCTCTCCCTTCCTTGTCTTACTTCTGTTTCTTGTTTTCAGGGTTCCCACAGGCTTTCTAGAGCTTTGGTAAGTAACAAGGATGCCTCAGTACATGTTTTGAAAAGTCTAAAATCAGTAGAATGCTTTGTGAAAACTGATCCTGGTTCCTCATTTCAGCTTCCAAGTTACTAGAAAAAAAAAAAAAAACCAAGCCACACCTTCCCAGCCTCCCTAGGGCATCCTGCCAAACCAAAGTTTCAAAACAGAAGAGAACACGAGGGCATCTCTTCTTCAACTTGAGCCTAAGTGTGTCAAAGTAAATTAAATCTGAGGCTTTAAAAGAACAGCACTTCGCTCGCCATTATTCACCACCCTGCCTGCTTAAGGGTGACAAGAAAGGGAAAAGGAGAACAGCAGGGCACAAGCTGACAAAAGGAAGAAGGGCCTCAGCACCACCTGAAAGGGGCGTGGCTACTGTATAGATTTACTCTCCCTACCTCCTTTCATTCATTCCCATGAAATGAGCAGTGGGTCTTATTAGCATTCCAGATTACCTGAAGACTGGACTGTGGCTCATTTATCACCAGACCCAATTTTAGAACTTAAAGTACTTCGTACCCAATAGAAACTCCATAATTACTTATTAAGAAAAAAAAAAAAAATACTTGGGCACAGAAGTGAACTCTCAGTGATCCTTAAGTTACTGGCATGTCCTTTCTGAGACTCAGAAAGAAGAAGAAACAGTACACAGGAAGAGGAAACAGTACGCAGGGCTGTTTTCCCACTAAGAGACAATGAACCTGCCACAGTGAGTATTAACAGTATTACTGTTATCGACTCCAAACAAGGATAGATTTTCAAAACGTGCATTTAAAGATATTTTAATTGCTATGAGCACTCTTTAGACATCCCCCCATTGTTTTCACTTGTTCTCCATTTTCTCTGTTTTACTATGTGTGTGTGTGTGTGTGTGTGTGTGTGTGTGTAGGTCAGAGAATAACTTTCAGGAATTAATTCTGCTGAATCACATCATTGGCCCTTTTTTTGAGTCTCCCTGTAGCCCCAGACGACCTGGAACTCACTATATAGACCAAGCTAGCCTGGATCTCAGAAAGATCTGCCTGCCTCTGCCTCCCCAGTGCTAGGTTTAAAGGCATGCACTACCACACCTAGCTAGACACCCTTTTCTTGTATCTTAAAGTTATTTCAGAAGCACACTTTTTAGAACAATGCTCGCTACACAGCAGGTCTAAATAAACTCTTTACTTCACTGAATTAAGAAAGCAAAATAAAAGCATATTTGAGGTCACTGAATTATAACCAAATAATAATTTACAGTAATTCACATGAGGTGACAAGACTTATAAGCAAACTACCTCAATGTCACCTTGTGGTGACAAATACCTTGACACACTAAAAAGTATACTTGAAAGGAAGGGAGGGAGGGAGGGGAAGAGAAGGAAATGCAGTTTTTACACTTTGTCTTATTAAGGAAAAGTAGGCTTGGAGGCTCGGGGCAAGCATGGTGGTAGAGGCTATAATCCCAGCACTCAAGAGGCACAAGTAGGAGGAGCATCACAAATTCCAGGCCAACTGCACTGGGCAACATAGTAAGTTCCAGGCCAGCTGTGCTGAGCAGTACAACAAGTTTCAAGCCAACTGTGCTGGGCATCACAGTAAATTCTAGGCTAGTCTGAGCTGCAGTATAAGACCTTACCTCAAAAAGAATTTTCAAAAGTAAAATTCTACCTGCTTCCAGGAAATAAAAGAATTACACTGTACCTTTTCCTTCCCAGGCATCAAAGGCATCCATCATCTTCTTTAGTTCTGCTACTGAATAATAGCTCCAAATGTACTGGACGTTATTTCCTGCCTCCCTAGAAATGTTGCATAAAAGTAATAAAAACCTACTATTTAGGAATGAATGTATCTATGTATATACAGCTAACAGACAATAAGTGCTTGATAATTGAAACTATTTAAGTACTGAGGAGTTCCTTTATAACCCTTAACACAAGCATGCATTCATAAATCATATCATAATCTAACTTAAATTTGTTCTTTTAACTGTAGTATAGTACTTGTTAACTCCACAATATAAAAGTACATCAACATATTTTAAAACGAACCAATTAACTCTAATTAAATTAGAAAGGATTCAGCTTTAATGAAACTTTCCTAACATCATGTCAGGAGTTTGTATATTTTATATAAAAACATTGTTGCCTATAAAGAATTCAGAAACTGATGCTACTTCTAATCATCTGGAAAGCAAGCTTATATGACTATATATTAGTAACTAAAATGTGACCCAATTCAATCTCCCAGAGAATATAGAGAATTTGCTAAGTGAATTGACCAGTATAAGTAAGATTACAGATAACATACTAAAAGGATAACCTTTAAGATGGCTTAGCAGTTAAGAGCACTAGCTGCTCTTGCAGAGGTCCCAGGTTCTGTTCCCAGCACCCACATGGTGGCTCACAACGAACTCCAGTTCCAAGGCATCTGGATGCCCTCTTCTAGCTTCCATGGGTACTGTTTGCACATGGTACGCTTCAATACATGCAGAGAAAAAACTCATACACATAAAGTAAAAATCACTTTTTATTTAATTTTTATTATTTTTATTTTTTGTGTATGAGTGTATTGCCTGCATGTATGTGAGTGTACATGTGTCATGCAATGCCATGGAGGTCAGAAAAAGAGGGCTTCAGATTCCCCTAGAACTGGAGTTAAGGACGTTAAGGATGGTTCACAGCCGCCATATGGGTGCTGGGAATCGAACCTGTGCTCTTAACTTCTGAGCCATCTCTCCAGCCCCATAAATAATCTTTTTTAAGAAAAGAATCTAACATGTTGAAGTCTGGGAGCCAAGGAAGGCCTTCCTCATTTCTCAAATAAGATAGAAGGCAGAATCTAGCCCTGGGTCACTCAGTGGGCTTGCTGACTCTGAGCCACTGCTTTCCTCACACTATGGTCCAGGGGAGATGCTAGGCATGTGGCTTTTCTTCCTTTTTGCTTTGTAAAGGCCTGTCATGGGACTCAATGCTCACTGTGCTGAGAACCACTGTTCTTAATCCTGCAGAAAGCTAGGACTTCATTCTCTTGAAAAGGTCGTAATAATAATCTGTTCCTGAAGCAGACATCTCCACAGCTCTGAGGGTTTACTGTCTACTGAGGCATGATGACAGCCTTTTTATCAAGCACATATGTCAGTAACAATTTTTTAGAGCCCAAGACTTTCTATTCTTCTTTTTCACATTTAAATTTGAACATACCTTTTAAAAATGCTTTTACTGTGAATTCTTCCTCCCAGCTGCTTATCAATAGCATCTGTTCCATCAGTTTTTGTCGCATAGACACCAATAATTCTACTCTCACAGCTTGCACCAGATGTGTTAAGATAGTGGAGAACCCAAACTGTTGGCTGATTGCAAACTAAGCCATATGAATCACAGAAGTCTGTTAAAGCCTAAAGCAAAAATACACATAAAATTTGGATTTAATTATGGAATAAAGGATGAATATGCTAGCTATATTTCTTTCACATAAAGCTGAAATTTGAACTGGTCATAAGGGAAATAAAAAGATAATAAATTCAGCCTAGTCTTTAAAAATATATATGATAAATTCACTGGTGACAGAAGATCATCACAAAAAATACCACTCAAAAATTCGACCATGTGGGGACAGTGTGATGGCTTAGCAGTTAAGAGCACTGGCTGCCTTGCAGAGAGAGGTCCTAGGTTCTGTTCCATGGCAGCTAACAACTGTCCCTAACTTCAGTTCCAGAGGATCTTATGCCCTCTTCTGGTCTCTGTGGGCATTGCAAGCACATGGTACACTACATACATGCAGGCAAAACACTCATACATATTAAATAATTTTTTAAAGCATTAAAATTCAAAAATGCTTCACTCAGAATACTCTTCCAAATAGGATTTCTACCTGCAAACATCACTTTTTTTCTTTTTGAGACAGGGTCTCCCTGTAGCCCCAGCTGTCCTGGAACTCACGATGTAGACCAGTCTGGCCTTGAACTCACAGAGATCCGCCTGCCTTTGCCTCCCAAGTGCTGGGATTAAGGGTGTACTTTTAATTGTATAATCTTCATATAATGTCTAAAAGTTAGATCTTCCTTGTCCTCAGAATATTTTCTCAGTTTTCTCATTTGACTCAACCTCTCTTTCACTTTCTAATTCATCCCCATGGCTGGTCCTTATTTTTTGCTCCACATTCCAACTACAGATGAATGAGATTAACTTGTTCCTTTATACTGAAAGACAGATACTCTAAGGTCCATGCATACTGTCTGACTCACTGGCATTTGCAGCCATTATGAGCTGAGCACTGTCCTAGGTACTAGAGACATGAGGATGAATGAGAGACAGAGTCCCAGTCCTCCCAAAGTTCATAGGTAAAGACAGACACTAAATAAGCTATCAACATACCATAGTAAATCCTCATCATAATACAATGTGCTACACACAAGGCATGGAACTAGAGCCTTCCTTGACACCCTAAACCCCTTAGGGACAAGCATCCTTTGTTTGCTCACTGACAAATCCCTAGTGCCTGGAATAGTGGCTGAGACAAAGGAAACACGCATGTCTCACACTTTCATTTAATATTGCAATCTAACTCCTCTGTTGGCCTTTAACTTTATATGCATATCTGTAAGAATTCTTTGGGGCTGGAGAGATGGCTCAGTGGTTAAGAGCATTGGCTGCTCTTGCAGAGGACCTGGATTCAATTCCCAGCACCCACATGGCAGCTAACAACCATCAATAACTCTGGTTCCAGGGGAATCCAAAGCACTCCCTGACTTCCATAAGCATTGCAGGATACAGGTGTACTCACATACATGCAGGCAATACATTCAGACACATTAAAAAAATAATATTTTTTAAAAAAAGAACTCCATGTAGATAAAGCTTGGGTAAAAAAAACAAACGTTCTCAAATAAACCTTGACTAGATATATATTTTGTTCCTTAATATCTTTTGTTCCTTAAACTAGTTGACTAAACTATTACCATAGACGTTTTAAGATTATGTGTGTGTTATTTTTGTCTCATCCTTTACATATCATAACAAACCTACACAGACCTTTATCACTTGCTTAGGCTTTCTCATTTTTTTCCATTTTGGAAAATATCTCCATTCCCACATCCTTTTAGCATCTTTTACACTTTCATTTTCTTTTTTCAATAATTATAAGACATAATAACATTAACAAATAAATTTTCTATCTATTGTGAAAATTCTTTTCCTTGGGATACTAAGCAATGCTTATTCCCTTTTAAGGGTCTAGTGTCAAACCAATGTTTGATTAAAGTTTCACTGGGGAACCAATGAATTTACTGAGCTTACTTACAGAGATGACTGAGGAGTTGCTGAGGTGTATGAATGACCATTGGAAAGCCTTTACCCAGTATGGGTCAAGCCTTCTCTTCCTAGCCTTCCCCAGACTGTATACTTTAGCCCTCCCCAAATCTAAGAGACCATGTCTGATTAGGGCCAAATTACATACAGTTGGCTGGGAAGAGTGGCTGGATACTCTAGTGAGGGTCCAATGATCCTGTTTGCCCCTCCTTTAATGAAGGAGTACAACCAACAACAAGCCCAAGCTTTAGCTACATAGCACACGGTAATTAAAAGTACCAGACTGGTGGAACTAACCTTATTGGATGTTTAACAGCCATATTTTGAGGCCTATACTAATCTGGTCAGAGAGACTTAAAGGACAGTTATTGCCCCTTGCCCACCAAGGTCAACTAAGTTCCAGGGGACTATGGAACATCTCTCAAAATGTCCTGTAACTGTGGTGAGTCACCTGTACTCTTGTTCAGGGAGGCCATGGAGACCCCACCAGATGGACCTGAACCAGTATCCAGTCTACAAAGGGGAGGGTCAACTCAGAGGAAACATTTCCTCCATGCTTCCAAATGAAGCCAGCCATGGGCAAGCAGGACCTTTGACTTATCTTCACATAGATGGAACTGGTAAAAGAAAGGAGCCAGGGGTGCCTCCCAAGCCCATATGACCCGAGGAACAGATCCTCAAACGGCTTTAAGTGTAAATATAAATTGATTTATTTGGACTGTATGGTCTTAAATACCCAAAGAGAAAGTATAACCAAAGAGTAAAGTGATCAGTATATTTCTTTAAGCGTTCAAGGGATTATACTTTCCAGACATTAGGCTTTAGTCTATATGAAAAGTTATTCAGGGGCTGGAGAGATGGCTCAGCAGTTAAGAACACTGGCTGTTCTTACAGAAGACCCAGGTTCGAATCCCAGCACCCACATGGCAGCTAACAACTGTCCATAACTCCAGTCCCAGGGGATCCGACAGCCTCTTCTGACCTCTGTGGGCAATGCACGCCACGGGTGCACGTACCTACATGCAGGCAATACACGCATACATGTAAGATAAAAATAATAAATAAAAATTTTTAAGAAAGTTATTCAGACAATTATTTCTCATTGATGATTTTGTTCTGAATCGGAAAGTGCTGCTCAGATATAAGACTTCAAATCTTGGTCTCCAATACTGTAGTGCCCACCCGTAGCTAAGGGAGACAACCCACTAATTGTTCTAAGATGATGGCCAAATTTATTTTTTCTCCCTATCTAGAAGCCTTTGAGAGGGAACTGATACTGATTCTAACCACTCCAACAGCTATCAAAATATCTGATAGCAAATCCTGAATCACTCTAGAGTCCAGCCTTAGCAGACAAAAGAAAAATGAGGAGGAACTCAATAGAGGGATGCTTTTAGAAGCGCTCATCAAGAAATTCCAGTGGACTCTCATATGAACATTTGAAATTTGCCCAGTTCTAACCTTTTTCTAGTTCCCTGTCTAGAACTTGTAATGATAATTACTCTTGCCTTTACTTCTTCTTCACATTTCCTATTCACTAGTCAAGGACTTTCTTTTCCCCCTACAGGTAAGAGATATGCAATCTGGGAGTCTTTTAGATAGACCCACTGAAGGGGTACTCCAACTGCCCCACCCTGCGTCCCTGTTCAACATGGAAGAAGCCAGAGCGGTCTGTGTCCCATTCCCTATCTGCAAGCTGGGTAACCTCTTCAGAGGGTGGTGCTGATAAGAATAGGAAGTAGGAATTGGCTAGGCAGTTAATGTAAAAGGACCCCAAAGAAAAGTAGCCAGTTTCTTGACTACAAGTCAAAATGCCCTTGGGCCTCTTAGCAACATACTCTGTTCCAAAGGCCGAAAATGTCAAAAGTATTTGGGAGCTCTTATCTTATCCTTAAAAGATTTTAGGGTTACCTCTTCAGAGGGGGGACTGTTAGAGTAGCAAAAAGCCCCATTAAAAAAAGGAGGAGGAGGAGGAGATGAACTTATCAGAAAAAAGTGATGGGGTGATATGGGAGGAGTTGGAGGGGAAGGAGTAGGCATGGATTTGATCAAAACACCTTATATGCGTGTATGAAATTCTCAAAAAATTATTTAAAAAAACAACAACAACAACAACAAAAAGAAGTCCAAATTACACTATAAACTATTCAAGGGCAAGAAATGGATACCTGGTACCTCACATAGTCTCTTTACAGTGCCATATATGACACAACATTTGAAATAAACATGTGTTGCCTGTTGGAACAAATGTGAGCAAGCTTTGTCCTTTCTTAACACAAAGCAGGAGTCAAAGACATTAGGCTAAGATTCAGAAGATGAATGCTAACCCTCTCTAAACTTCCAGAGAGGCTTTTTTTAGCCCTATTCTGCAGATTTGGTAATCAACATTGTAAAGACTATTACTTGGCAATTAAATTTATGAATAACTTCCATAGTAAAATCCATACATCCATACAAATTCCTGAAGGGGATTTTGTGCTGCACTCCTAATAACTAATCATCCATTATTTTGCTCCCAAAACACTAACATCCAAATAAAAATTTCAAACCAGTTCACATTTTTAATATCAACAATTACCTAGGGAAATAACTTTCTTATGTGCTAATTAATAGCAAATATAGTACTTATCAATACTATATATAATGAAGCTTTTCAAATCATGTAAAGATCTTTAAAATGTGATTTAAAATAGAAACTTCTTGTTAAAAGATTTACTGATTTCAAAGTGAATTCAGCAAATGAATGCTTTAACATAATTGCAAACTGCTATACTCATTAAGTCACGTAAGAGTTTACTATTTAGCATGACAATCTTTTATAAACAAGTTATCTTAGTAAAGAAAATAATATCACTATACCCTCATTAACCAACTGTAGTATTTCTCTTAATTTAAAAAGAACTTTGGAGCCAGGCGTGGTGGTGCACACCTTTAATCCCATCACTCTGGAAGCAGACGCTGGCAGATCTCTGTGAGTTCAAGGCCAGCCAGGTCTACATAGTGAGTGAGTTCCAGGCCAGCTGGCACTACAGGGAGACCCTGTCTCACAAAGACCAAAA
>NW_008329141.1:664674-684045 GCF_000622305.1 Nannospalax galili | reverse complement strand
TACTGGTTATTCTTGCAGAAGACCTGGGTTCAAATCCCAGTACCCACATGGCAGCTAACAACTGTCCACAACTCCAGTCCCAGGGGATCCAACAGCCTCTTCTGACTTCCACGGGCATTGCACAACACAGGTGCACTTTCCTACATGCAGGAAATACACTCATACACATAAAAATAATAAACAAAATATTTTTTTAAAAAAACTTCCGTAGCAGACTAGTTCTATTAAAAAAAAAAAAATCAAAGAGTATTTAATCCTTAATGATGTATATAAACTTAATAAACTTTTCTTCCTAGCATTAAATTTTGGCCTTCAAATACAAGCAGGAGTAACTAAGAAACAGGTGTTCAAAAACTTTAACAGCCTCATATTTGCTTTATTTGACAACCAGACTATGCAAAATAATACATATTGCTTTGTCCATAATGAATACATAATTTAAAACTTAAGAAAATGCAAAGACCTTTTTAAGTTCTATATTTGACCTTAAAGAATATGTCTCCATTTCATTGGCCAAGTGGTCAGAAAGGCTATATGGATAAGGTATGCCAAAGTAATCAGCCTCTTCCTGCAGGGCAGCTCTGGTCTGCTCGTCCTCAGGGATCTGAATTTCTCCATGAAGATAATCCAAAAGAAATTTAAATAGATGTCCATCACGGTCAATAACACAAGCACCTAGAAAAGAGTCCAAAAATTATTGCAGAGATTCCTGTGATGACCAATAAAACTGACAAGTCAAAGCAGGTCTGACAACCTCTATACTTATATTTCTTTCTTGCAACAAAGTTAACATCTAGTGTGGAAATAGGTTTAGTCAATCAAATCAAGCTAGACTTAGCAACTCTCAACTAAGAAGCAGAAAATATCCTAAAAATTGAATTTGAGTGGGTTATTTGGTGGAAAACATCTGTATTTCTAGAACAGTGCACATAAATCTGAATACAAACAGATTACCACCAGTCATCAGGTCTGGTTGGATAGGTGTTCTACATACACAGAAACCAGGCCAAGGGGGCAAGGGAGGCTGAAACCAAGCCTACACTTTGCTCACACAAAGTGTAACCTGCCACAGAACCACATCTTCCTGGATAAACACGTACCCTTGTCTGATTTGCACAAAGAAACTGTGTGGTGGGGCCAATGCAATTTCACCACCTACATGCTAAAATGTATTCCAAGATCTACTTGGAGCTTCAGATGCAATCACTATATTCCAGCTATGGCCAACTGAAAAATCTTAGACTTCTGGTAAAAAAAGACGTTTACTACTAACCTCAGCCCAATGAAACCAGGGCAGGCATGTGAAGGAGTTGTTCCATAAAGCTGTGGTGTGCTTGTCACTATGTCTATTGTTTGAATGTCAGCAACACTACAAGTCTGGGGTTTCCAGCTCTAGGTATGTCTTATGTTGTAATCACTGGGGTTACTCCTTTTGGAATGTGAGACTCTACATTTGAAAGAATGAAGGGGGGAGGGGGAGGGAAAGTGGGGGTGGAAGGGAAGGGAAGGGAAGGAAGGAGGGGAGGGGGAGGAAGGGAAGGGAAGGGAAAAGAAAATGAAAGAAAAAGGCACGCTGTGGAGAGTGGTCACACACACCTGTAATTCCCAGCACTCAGGAGGCTAAGACATGAGGACTGCTGTGAGTTTGAGGCCAACCTGAGCCACAAAGTGAGATCCTATCTCCAAAACAAAACCAAAATAAACAATATTTTAAAATAATAAGAAATATTATGTTAGCATTGCTTCTGATAAAAGATTTAGGATAATTGAGCAGAAATGAAAAAAAGCTCTGGCATAAATGTTATTAAGCAGTCCATCCCCTATCCAACTCCCTTCTCTTTCTCTTGTGGTAAGGGACACTGATCCTTCTCGCTTGGTAAGTTTAGAAAAGAAGTATTAGTGAGGAAAAATCTGGGGGCAGAGAACAAATCTCTGCTTCCCATCTTCTCACCAACATTCTGTCTGGTGGAGTCAAGCCTTAGATCCCAGTCATCAGTGATTTTTTTTTTTTTTTCCATGCTTTCAACCGCCACATAACTAACAAGGCACCCCCCTAAAACCCTCCCCATGCCTTGGCTCTTCCCTTCCCTCTTTTCTTATCAGTGATTTTTTTTTTTTTTTTCCATGCTTTCAACTGCCACATAACTGACAAGGCAACCTCCTAAGACCCTTCTCATGCTCTGGATCTCTCCATCCCTCTCTTCTAACACAGAACCCCTCCGCACCTCCAAGGGTTCTGGGATCACATACACAGTGCAAAAATATAGTGCAAACAGCCTCTCTTGGGAGGATGACGATTCCTCACAAGCCATAGTAGTTTAGTGAGTCTCACAGTACTTAAAGCAAAGAGAGCAGCCCCAGAACCTTACCCTTTATGATCTAATTTGTTCAGAAGCACTAATTTTGGTCCTCTGCCACTGAATGGCCCCAGTGACCCTGCCATTTTTCAGCTATGCATGTCAGTTCACACAAGACTACACAGCTAGACCAAGAGTGAAGTACAAACACTAATTCTAGAGCTGCTTTGTCAGCTTTAATAGCTGCTTCCACAGAGAAATACTTTTTCTAACTTGATGAACACAGAAAAGCTAATATATTTAATCAGCTTCACCCATAATGTCACATGGAGGTAACGACTTTCCAAATAGAGTTAAGCCCCATAATGAGGTCATGGTTGTCCTTTACATGCTCTCACTTCCTTTTCAACTTTTATCAATAGTATCACAGATTTTTAGAAACTGGTATTTAATTTCTCTATGTACTTAATGAATCTCCATACAGTCCTAACGAGCTCAGTAATTAGTAGGTTAATCTAATACATTCCAATGTAATGAGGAAAATCAAAAGAATTTAAAATAGACTCTAATGAATATTCACATTCTTGCTTCCAGACTTTAGACATTTACCTGATTCATCTGTTTTTAGAGGAAAGCGACCACTAAACATAGCCGCCAGCATAGAATCCTTAAAGCGGCACAAAGACTCACGCCGGGCAGTGTAAACGTAGCCACCCACATTCAGCCGGAGAATATCTAGCACCTCTTCTGCTTTGTGGTCTGCCATCGCTCCCTTGGACATCTGAAGTTTTCCCTTAGCTTTCAGAAACTTCTAACAATGGCAGTCCCAGACCTATTCTGTAAGAGCAAAGGACAAAGATCACTGACATTCCTGACAATAAATGGATAGGAAAAAATGTATTTTAATATGATTTAAATAGATTCCTCAGAAGTGAATGCTGAGCTGAAAGATTTCATACGATAAGAAAGTCATCTGAGATATGCTAAGAAGCTAGAAAACTAGCTTTGAGTCCTTGTAGTATATAATTATAAATTGCAGCTATTAAAATGACTGAAGAATTAAACAAGATAATGCATGGTCAGTCATGTACAAAGCAAAAATAAGGCATGCTTGGGATCTTCGGCAGCCATACATACACACATACACACACACACACACACACACAATTATGTGTAGGAGTGTATTGCTTGCATGTATTAAAGTGCATCTGTGTCGTATAATGCTCGCAGACAACAGAAGAGGGCATTGGATCCCCTGGAACTTGAGTTATGGACAGTAGTTACCAGCAAAGTGGGTGCTGGGATTCAAACTAGTTCTTCTACAAGAACAGCCAGTGCTCTTACCTCTGAGCCATTTCTCCAGCCCTGGTCATATATATTTTTAATGGTCTGAAGCAACCATCTAGACTGCAGAGATCAGTGTGTAGCATATAATGAAGCTGCTAGGCTTTAGCACTTACTACCTCTGGGTCCTCGGGTAAATTGCTTAGCTTCCTCTCTTTGTTTCCTTATCTATAAAATGGAGGTAGTAATGGTCCAAAGACCATCAGAGGAATAATTAACATAACATATAAAGCATGTGGAACAGTCTGTGGCTCAGACTAAATATGCAGTAAGTGACAAATTATATATAATGATACAAATTTACCATCTAAGGTATATACTAAGGAATCGCAAAGTAACTTTGGAGAGTTAAGAAACCAGGATAGAAATTAAGAATGAGAACTGTGATTTTTAAGTAATATACCATTTATTAACTGAGATCAGACTTCCCTATATATACCAGTAGCCAGATTATTCTAGATCTATAAATGACACTTCAGTCATCCAGCTCTTTCATTCTACACTAGCAGAAGGGGAAGTTTTTAAGTTTGATTTCCTGGGGCTGAAGAGATGACTCGGTGGTTAAGCGCACTTGCTACTCTTGCAGAGGACCTGGGTTCTGTAACTCCAGTTCCAGAAGACCCGAACTCCTCTTCTGGCCTTTGCAGTCACCAGCCATGCACATGGCACACATACATACATGCAGACAAACACCAATAAACATAAAATAAAAATAAATCTATCTTTAAAAAAAATTTTTTTTTTTAATTTGATTTCTTAACACATTCTGGAGATTGTTAACCACAAGTGACTGTGGAATCTGTGTGGAATCTGAAATGGTACAAAACTGAACAAAGGTTAACTTTTTACCATTGAGAATCTGCAGCATTATACATTACCTAGCAAGTTTTAAAATGGCTGCCAAAGGCTCAGCTACATCCACAACAATTCCCTTTTACTAACTAATCAACTAAAATCCTTCCCAAGATGCACCATTTTCAACAGACACCAATAAAAGGGGAGGAGACCATTAGAATCTGAGGAAGGCCAGCAGACAGAAACCATTAGAGACCCAAGGTCCAGTCTTCCAAAATCCCTTTTTGATGTGGCCTCTTACTGCATCAAAGTCCTGGGAGCAATATTCAAACCAACCATGAGGCATGACATAGAAGTCGTTCAGACTGTCCCAGTTACCAGGCCCCTGGAATCCTAGTTTTCAAGGCCCTGAGTAGGTCTCATTTCTTGTACAACCCTGTCATATACTATGCCCAGTTAGATCTTATCCCACCTGTTTAATCTCTCTCTCTCCCTCTCCCCCCCCCCCCCCCCACCCCCGGCCTGTAAGCCAGAGAAAGGCCAGGGCACTGCCATTCTTAATAATTCTCATTTACTGAAAGCTTATTATGTGCCAGTCACTGTAACGAGACCCTAGACAGATATTACCTAATTCACATAAAAGTTTTATCAGACAAGAATTACTATCCCTATTGACTGATGAGAGGGTAAAAAGAAAAATCAAGTGGTATGTGCAGGAGGCAAACACACTTGCCTGCTAGCTGGTAGTGGACCCAACCACAACCCAGGGAGGCCAGATGAAGCTGAGGCTGACTTCAGGTGAGCCTGGGTGCACCCCGCAATCCTTTAGGGCTTCTGGCCTAAGCCCTTGATTCACTAACAGCTGCCATCTGAACATGATGCCCACAGGAGCCCAGGAGCACCGAGTTCAAGAGCTAAGAGCGACTCTCACACCTCACCCAGGCAGTCTCTCCTAAAGCAGTGGGCCCTCCTCAGCACAAGGCCAGCCCTGTGATGACTCCATCCTCAGAGGCACCCACTTAAGCTTCCTGATGGTGGAAAGTGCCGGCCCCTTGAGGGCTGGTTCCCCCTAGGGTGGTCGCAGATCATCTACATACACCAAAACCATCAGGGACGCCTGAAAATGCAGAGTCCCGGGCCACAACACGGCCTAATTTAGAAAGTCAGAGGAGATAGGCCGGCCGACTCCACTAGGAGAAACAGAGGCTCACGCCCTCGCACAGCCAGAAGACACCGGAAGCGTGGGATCAGAAAGCCCCGCCCGGATTCTCCGTGGCCCGGGTACCCCATTGGGCCCCACGCCGGAGCCCGCAACCCGCGGTGTCGTCAGCGCGGCCAGGGCCTCTCTTGGGATGCTCCACGTGCTGCAGGGCCCGCAACCCACCCGACGCGCGGTTCGTCCACACTGACAGGCGGAGCCGCGACCTCAAGACTGACCTGCGGCCGCCCGGCCCTCGGCACAGCCGCCGGACGCCGTAGGGCCGGACGCGGAAGTAAGCAGACGCCTTCTGGGACGCCCGGCAATTCGTGGAGCAGAGTGGCGCAGCGGCACCCCCGTGCGGCCTTGCTGCGCAGTACGGCAGAAGGAAGGGCGGCCCTGCCCCGAGTACGCCCCGCCCCCGGGATGGCGGTGGCCACGCCCCCTGCGGGGCTGGGTCCCATTCCTGAGGCCTGTGGGAAGGGCAAAGCTTTTTCACACAATATTCTTTAGTCTGTGACAACTCTGTAGAAGACGATAGTTGTTGCTTTTTAAATATACTTTATTCTTTGAGAATTTCATACATCAGAATAAGGTAGTAGTTCTTGATACAGGAAGGAAAATTGAGTCAGGAGCAAAACATTCATTGAACACTCTTGTACACGTGACAAGTGTAAGTCCCTGGCAGAACTACTTAATTTCCTCCTCATAAACCTCCAAAGTTCTTTTATCCTCCACTACTTGGTGCACAGAACAGTGCTAGGTATTTGGAGATGAATAAAACGCAGTCCTGTTTTCCACTCCATTCCAGAGTACATACTAACTGGTTCTTAATTCCTCTCCCTGAATCTTGGAAATTAGAAGCAAAGCTGCCTGCCCTTCAGATGTGAATGATCAGTCTTAAGAGACAGGAAAGATTTATTCAAGCTGTAATTTTTTTTCACCAGATAGAGAGGAGGCCCGGAGAGTGAAGAGCTGTTCAAGACACTGTCACTGACCAATTCAGTTTACATTTTAGTACAGTGATGTATTAGTTACATTTCATCATTGTAAGCAGAAAATCTGACAGGAACAACTTAGGGGAGAGATGATTTATTTGTTTTGGATCAGGGTTTTAGAGGTGTTAATTCATCAGAGCATGAACCATATGGCAGAGTAGTTCACTCTATGGAGGGGTCAGGAAGCAAAGAAACAGGAATGCTGCTGCTCTGCTGGCTTTCCTTTTACCCTTTTATTCTGTCAGAGGTCCTAGCCCCTGGGATGATGCCACCCACATTCAGTGAGTCTTCCCCTAAGGGCTAATCTCTCTCTCTCTCTTTTTAATATTTTATTATTTTTATTTTATGTGTATGAGTATATTGCCTACATGTATGTGAGTGCACCCATGTCATGCAGTGCCACAGAGGTCAGAAGAGTGCTTCGGATTCCCCTGGAACTGGAGTTAGGGACGGTTCGTAGCCACCATGTGGGTGCTGCAAATCAAACCTGCATCCTCTTTAAGAGCAGTGAGTGCTCTTAAACACTGAGCGATCTCTCCAGCCCCAGGTTAATCCTCTCTTGAAGTGCCCACCTAGATACAAGCACAGGTTTGCCTCACCAGTCTCCTAGGTGATTCTAAATCCAGTCAAGTTGACTATTAAGAGATTAAGCATCAAAGCTGTCAGAAAACATTTTTCTGTAAATATTTTAAGCATGGTGAACCACATACAACTGATCAACTTGGCTAATGTGATTTGAAAGCAGACACAGACAATACAAAAATGAATAGCATTGTTGTGTTCCAACTTTATTATGGACACTGAAATTGAATTTCATATCTCATGGGTCATGAACTATTCTTAAAATGAAGGGGGGTTTCCTAACATACATAACATCTATTCTTAGATCATGGGCTATAGGAATCCAAAATAACAGCCTGTGGGCCTTAACTGCCTTCCTGTTTTCAAATGGGAGAAATGGGCACCAATCAAAATACTAACAGAGAGAGCTAGCTACCTCAATAGCTCAAAGAGCCAAGACATGTTGAGTGGACATCATAGTTTAGATGGAGAAGTCCTCACTGACAAGGGGAACTTTAAGTCGACAGCTAAAAATGAAAACAAGCCCACTTTCTGAAGAGATTCAGGAATAATATTTTAGGGAAGAGAATGAGCAAGTGGAAAGGCCTTAGGGTACAAAAGGCCTTGGCAATTTGTAGAAAGGGAAAGGAAACTAGTATATCTGAAGCTTTACAGGTATTGGGATATGGGGGAAGGCAAAAGGAGATAAAAGATGAAGAGTTCGAAGCCAAACTAACATTTTTAGTTTTGAGAGAGGTGCTTGATATGTAGATTAGGCTAGGCTGGAGTTTCTTGCCCTCCTGCCTCAGCCTGCATGCTGGGATTACATATATGCACTACAACACCCATCTTTGAAGTCAGATTTCAAAATATCTTGTGGCTGTATTAAGCCACAAGAATTTAGAATTTAAATCTTACTCTAAGCTAATGAGGGACCATTGACAGGGCTTAAGCAGGGAAGTAACATGACAGATTTTGCGTGTATGTGTGTATGTGTGTCAATCACTCTGGCTACTAAAATAACAAATTGAAAAGATATAAAGTGGAAGTAATAATACAGGGGAGAAAGGTAATACCTTCTACATGAGTTGTGATGTCTATAGAGAGAATTCTTTAGATGCATGCATGTAATTAGGAAAAAGAAATGACATAAAATCTACTAGCGAATCAACCATGATATTTCAGTTGAGGTCCTCTGAGAAAACAGCAGACAACATGAACAAATCAGATATGCAAGAGATTTATTGAGGAAGCACCTATGAGGGAATAATGAATGGGCATCTAAGAGGAACTGGAAGAGATGTTAAACTAGATGCAAGTGTAATCCCTGTGGAGACCAAGAAAGGAATGGTAGAAAAATTGTACTTGCGATGCATTTCTAAGAATGTTTTAAACTTGTAATCATTCTTAGAATGTTCTATGATTGCAAGTGGCTCACACTTGTAATCACAGATTTGGGGAGGCTGAGAAAAGAGGATTGCCCTTAAGTTTGAGGCCAGCCTGAGCTACATGGTTCCAGGCCAGGTTAGGCTATGGTGTGATAGTAAATTAATTTAAAAAAGAAAGTTTCAACAAAACACAGTCACAAGAATTTAAACCAAAGTTCTCCCATCAGAAGCGTTCTACCTATGTCTCCCAAGAATAGGCTTGCCTTAGTATCCCTGCAACATTCATTTTTGGGAATCGGTCTGTAGGAGGTGCTACAGCATGGAACACTGATAGATTTCAGAGCACAGTGGCTGGGAAAGTCAACAGTGCTCCCTCTAATTGAAGATCAGAGGGCTGCATCTTCATAATTGCCACACATAAAAACTAAAGGAAAGGGGATTGACTCTAAGTTGGAGTAAGATTCAGATGTTTAGCAGACACACAAGTGGAGAAATGGCAATTGAATATATCCAGAGCTCAAGAGTGAAGTTCTGTGACAAAGGTGTACATTTGAATGATACAAGCACTAAAGCCATGGAACTGGATGAAATCACCTGCAGAAAAGACAGATAAGTTGGGTCAGGATAATGCATGAAGTTCAACATTAAGAGATCAGGTTTACAAGAAAAGGTCATGAAGGAGGGAAACGAAAAGAAAATGGAGTCATAAGATCCAAGAAAGCAGAGTACCACTTACTATTATCAAATTCCACTAAAGTCCATTAGAGTTGGTAATGTGGGAATTTTTGGTAACTTTGACAATTGCAATTTTAATACTGGGAAGAGGCTAAGAACTCAGCAGACAGCCTAAGACCACCTGATCTGGCCTCCACCTGGTGTAGGGACTGAGAACTCAGCAGACTGCATGAACTCCCCTCCTGAACTTCTCAAATTGTGCTCTGAGTATAGCCTAATAGGGGCCCAAATGTTACAAAGAAACCTGAGTGTTCCTGACTGAAGCCTGACTTGGGCCTCTGTGGGAGCTCCTGAGTAGCTGATCTGAAGCCATCATTTCCCTACAAAATAAAGTCTGAAAGAACCTGAAACCTAGACCAAGCAGCTTTACATACCCAATAAGAAAACAACCAGGGCACACCAATAATACAAACAGAAGCAGACTTCAACTCAACAAAGGAAGACTTGAGTGTCATACCAGAACCACAAACAACAAAATAATTCCACATGCTAAAACTTCAATAGAAAAATATTAATAAGGAAAACCAAAACAGCATGTTCCACCAAACCCCACCAGTCCTGTAGAAGAGTTCTACAGGAGAACCCCCTAGAGATAACCCAGGACACCGAATTTAAAAGAACAATCATAAACATGATCAAGGAATTCAACAAATTTAAAGAACACACAAACAAATGGAAGAACTAAAAGAAGAAAGAGATAAACCTCTGAATGAATTCACAAAAGAGATAGAAACATTGAAGAAAACTCAGGCTGAAATGAAGAAGGAAGTGAAAAACTCAGTAAGCCAATTTGCTATAGGAGAAAGCCTCACTGCTAGAATGAATGAAATGGAAAACAGAATATCAACACTGGAGGATAAAGTTGAAGAATTGGACTGCTCGAGCAAAGATTATGAAAAATTTTTGAAAACACAGGAATGGAATTTGCAGGAGATGTGGGACACCATGAAAAGACCAAATCTACATATTACAGGCATAGATGAAGGAAAAGAATTTCAGGTTAACGGTATTGACCAGATCTTAACCAAGATTGTAGAAGAGAACTTCCTAAAATTAAGGAAATACATTCCCCATACAGATGCAAGAAGCACATAGAACACCAAATAGACAGAAACAGAAAAGAAATTCCCCATGGCATATCATAGTAAAAACACTAACTGTGCAGAACAAAGAGAGAATACTGAAAGTTGCAAAAGAAAAACAACTCACATATAAAAGAAAACTCATCAGAATTACTGCTGATTTAGCAATACAAACTATGAAAGCCAGAAGAGCCTAGACCAAGGTATTTCCAATTTTAAATGATCATAGATGCCAACCCAGAATACTTTATTCAGCAAAAATGTCTATTATAGTTGAAGGGGAAAGAAAAATCTTCCATGACACTAATAGGCTGAAAGAATACATGGCCACAAAACAGTCCTTCAAAGAATACTCGAAGGAATATAAAGAATGAAGAAAGGAACAGCTATTCTTCAGGGGCAAGAGAAAGAAACTAAATGAAGGTGTAATTGTGGAAACACAGAATTAGACAAAGAATACAAACAGTAATCAAAATGATGGCAACCAATATATATCTTTCAACTATAACTTTAAATATCAATGGACTGAACTCCCCACTCAAAAGACACAGGCTAGTTGAATGGATTAAGAAACAAAACCCATCTTTTTGTTGTCTGCAAGAAACTCATCTCACCTTCAAGGCTAGGCACTACCTTAAGGTGAAAGGATGGAAAAGAATATTTCAAGAAAATGGCACTAAGAAACAAGCAGGGGTTGTAATTCTAATATCTGACAAAATTGACTTAAAACTAAAACTAATTAGAAGAGATAAAGAGGGTCACTTCATTCTGATCAAAGGAACAATTAACAAAGAAGGTATTACAATCATGAACATATATGCACCAAACTCTGGTGCACCCAAATCCATAAAAACAATACTACATCACTTTAAGACATAGATTAACCCTAGCTCAGTAATAGTAGGGAATTCAGTACCCCACTGTCTATTAGACAGGTCAACCAGACAAAGAATAAACAGTGAGATGTCTGAATTAAATGATGCCATATATCAAATGGACCTAACAGACATCTTCTGAATATTCTACCCAAGCACCAAAGAATACACTTTGTATTCAGCACCCCATGGAACATTCTCAAAAATTGACCACATTCTGAGGCACAAAGCAAACCTCAACAAATACAAAAAAATTGGAATAATTCCATGCATTCTATCAGACCACAATGCAATAAAGCTTAAAATCAACACTTGAAGAAGCTCTAGTCACTACACTAACTCCTGGGGAATTATCAACACACTCCTGAATGATGAGTTGGTCAAAAGGAGATATTAAGAAAGAAATAAAAGTATTCCTGGAATTCAATGAAAAGGACAGTACAACACAACAAAACCTCTGGGACACTTTATAAGCAGTCTTAAGAGGGAAGTTTATAGCTTTAAGTGCCTACATTAAAAAACTGGAAAAAGCACAAATAAATGACTTAACATTGCAACTCAAGATGCTAGAAAGGCAAGAACAAATGAGACCCAAACCCAACAGAAGAGAAGAAATAACAAAAATCAAAGCAGAAATTAATAGAAACAAAGAAAACAGTACAAAAAAAAATTCAATGAATCTAAGAGCTGGTTCTTTGAAAAGCTAAACAAGATAGACCTTTAGCCCAGTTAACCAAAAGAAAGAAAGAGCAAATCCAAATCAACAAAATCAGAGATGAAAGGGGAAACATCACAACAGACACTCAAAGATCCAGAACATTATAAGGGAATACTTTAAAAACCTATATTCTATTAAATTTGAAAGCCTAAAAGAAATGGATGGAATAGCTGAAATCATAGAAACCACCAAAGTTAAACCAAGAAGAGGTCAACAGTTTAAACAGTCCCATAACATATAAGTAAATCAAAACAGTAATATAAAACCTCCCAACTAAAAAAAAACCCAGGCCCAGATGGATTTACAGCAGAATTCTATCAGACATTTAAATAAGATATTCAACCAGTACTACTTAAAATAGTCAATTAATTTAATACTTAAAAAGAGAGGGAGAACTCCCAAATTCTGTCTATGAAGCCAGCATCACTCTAATACCAAAACCAGGTAAAGATACAACCAAAAAAAAATATAGACCCATATCCCTAATGAACATAGATGCAAAAATTCTCAACAAAATATTTGAAAACTACATACAGATGTGCATCAAAAGGATCATTCACCACAATCAAGTAGGCTTTATTCCAGAGCTGCAGGGATGCTTCAATATACACAAGTCAATAAACATCATCAATCATATAAATGAACTCAAAGACAAAAATCACATCCTAGTGCCCAGAGGTGGGCTGACCCTCTATGAGCTGTTGGCCAGAGGGGTCATAGAGGTTCCCAAAACAATAAAGGCCATTGCCAATAATGTTGGTTGTACACTGGAAGTAGATGGTAAAACCCTATTGCTGAAGATACCACATGATGTGAGCATGGGAGAGGGAGAAATCAAGTTTGACTAAGCTAGAAACTCCCTGTCACTGGATGCGTGGCTGTCATAGTACCAGAAGGTAACATGCAGATGGCCAGGGAAGAAGTAGCCCCTATAATTCTGCTCAACAGCAGACCCTGCTTATGGCACTATCAACATGCCAAACAAGATGTTCCAGCTGGTGCAATAGTGGTTCATCTAGTGTATGTACAACCAGCAAATTTTGGATTAGAAATAATGTCCACTCCTAGAGGAGGAACACAGATCTGGTACTGTAGACCAGACCAACCCCCTGTAGCAGGGGAGGATATAGGTGCCAGTAGGGAAGCCACCACAATTGTTTTGTTAGATGAATGTGATGCACCTGCTAAACTACCATCCAAGCATTTGTGTTTATGCCCATAGGTTAAGTTATTATAGAAGCCACTATCTAGATGTTCTTGCTTCTTGATGTTTGTCTTTTTATAGTAGATGGATCCCACTGAAATGGGCCAACAGCCCATGGAAAACAGATGATGCAGAGACCCAAAAGTTCAGTGCCTTACTACAATAGGAGGAAGATCATCCCACACCTATCACCCCCTCCAAGGTGCAGGAACTTTTGCAGAAGAGGTTGGTGGAAAGAATGTAAGAGCTGGAGGAAGGGGTGGAGTGTTACCTGGAAATGTCTTTTGACCACTATGGGGGCAAGCTATAGTCACAACTCCTTCCCATGCTCCTCAAGGAGTTGAAGAGGAGTCAGTTACCCATCCCACTCAATCAGTGGAACTTAGTTGCATGTGGGGGAGGGGCTAAGGATATATAAGCCAAGAAAGCCATGAGGTACTTCTCTTGACATTTTGTGAGGCTGTCAGGAAGTCACAGGATCTATATTTGAGCATGGACTTTTCAGCAGCTGTAAATGGGGGGGTGCTCAATCTCCTGTAAATAAAGCCCCACCCTATGCTCTGTGAGCAAGCCCAATACACTCATTAGGATTTTCCAAAAGCACAAAAGAACAGAGCTAATGGAAACCTTCATTATTCCACCAAAGTTAACCCCATGTTAGCAAATCCTTTGGTCTTTGATTTCTTATTCCTATTCCACCCCTACCCTTAAACGTCATTGTTTACATATTTTATGTAACCTGCTTCAAGTTATTTCTGGAAAAATGTGTTAAAAATTGCCTCTCTTTGGAATAATTTAAAAATGAGAATAAAAATAAAGAAATAAATCTTTTATAAAAGCACACATAGTGCACTTCATGTAAGTCTTTAAATGCTCTCTCAAGGTATAATACATTTTCAATGCAAAGTAAGTCCTTAAATGGACAGTGTCCACATGTGATTCCATGAAGCACTGTTCTTATCTTATTGGGAGATCTGAATTTTAAATTATGTTTTTCATGGTTTGAATATTCCTATAGGCTATAGTTCTTTGAAAGTACTACTAAATTTAGTGTATTCAATTCTTTAAGCAAAAATTTTAGCTATGTAAATAATCGTGTGATGATTGTTAAAGTATGTTTAAAATAATAACTTTGAGATTTCCTGGAAATACTGATTTATTGTCCCTGTATCTCAAAGACTACCATGCCAGAAATTTGAAAACACTGAGAAATCTGCTTTATTTTCACTCTGTGTTATAATTCCAGAATGCATCATTATTGCTGAACAAATGTACTTTGTTTTAAAAAAAAAAATCTTATAGAGCTCGGTGTGGTGACTTATACCTTTAGTCCCAGCACTCAAGAGGCAGAGGCAGGCAATCACTGTGAGATCCAGACCAGTCTGGGTAGTTCCAGGCTGGGGCTACAGGAAGATCCTGTCTGAAAAATAACAACAGCCAAAAAACAAACAAAAAATTATTTTTTTAAAGCAAAATCCACAGAGCTTGCAAATAATATTGATATAATCACACTAACTGTAGAAGACTTTAATAAAAATAACAGCAAAAAAAAGACTCAGCAAAGTAAAGAAACTAAATATAGAACTAATTAGCATAATTGCATGTAGACTTATGAGTATATTCACATGCTAATCATAGGGAACACAATAGCAACAAAGAAGATGATATGCTTCAGAATAAAGTTATCAAGAAATATACAAATCCTTGGTGAGGAAAAGTTGAAAGCACTCCTCAAAAAATACAAAATAAAGTTAAACAGGTGGGAAAGCATCAGTTTCTCTACATTAGCTTATAAATGTATTATAAAAATATCAATAAAATAAATAAAAACAATAAAAACACCAACAGTTTTCTTAATGGGTACAGAGAGATGATATTAAAGTTCATGTGGCATAAGAGAAGAAAGTTATGAGAGTGAATATGAACAAAGTGCCTTGATATACATGGGTGAAAATGCCACAGGATACCCATTGTTACACTAACTAAAAAGATTTAAAAAAATAAATGAGACAGAACTATTAAAATTCCAAAAAAGAAAAATAAAAGAACTAAAAAACTAAAACATAAAAGCTTATGAGAAAAGACTAACCTTCAAGTCATTATGATATACTGTAATTCTGAAGTTTTTCCTTGTCATTGCTTTTGGTTTCTGTGTTTTCTTTTCTTTTGTTTGTTTTTTTAAGACAAAATCTCCCTGTAGCCCCAGCTGCCCTGGAACTGTCTCTATCTCACAGAGATCCATCTGCCTCTCCCTTTCCCCTCACCAAGCTATAATTCTGAATTTTAATCTTCTTAGAACAGTGGTGTATGATTATGTAAATAGACCACCACAAAGAGAGCTACAGAAATAGAAACTAGTTCACATAGAAGTTTAGTATGCCAGGCCAGACATGGTGGCACATGCCTTTAGTCCCAGCACTCGGGTAGCAGAGGCAAGTGGATCTCTGAGTTTGAGGCCAGCCTGGTCTACAAAGTGAGTTCTAAGGCCAGCCAGGGCTACCATAGTGAGACCTTGTCTCAAAAAACAAACAAACAAACAACAACAACAACAACAACAACAACAAACCCACATTTTAGTATTTGATAAAAATGACTTCTCATCACTGTGCAAAAGATGGATATTTTAATAAATATTAGTAGGACAAACTGTTTGCCATTTGGAGAAAGTTAAAATTAGAGTCTCCATCTCATATTAGACTCAAAAATAAATTCCAGTTGAGGGTGGTAGTTAATACCTATAATCCCCACACTTGGGAAGTGAGGAGTTCAAGGTCATCCTTGACTATGTAGTAAGATGGAGGCCAACCTGAGCTTTAATAAAAGGGGGTGGAGGGTGGGGAGAATGAATTCCAAACTGACCAGGGAAGCAAATGTCAACTAATAAACTATGTAAGTATTAGAATGTTTAATATTTTCTGAGTGATAGTTAATAAATAAAAATGAGCAAGAGTTTATAGACTAGGAGAACATATTTGCAACAAATACTACAGTCAGCTCTTGAAATTTGGAGGAAAAATGAAAACTCCAACAACAGAGAAATTAACAAAAGATACAGACCATCCACAACCACACACACACATACACAGAGATATCTAGGCACAACTGCATATCTTAGGTGCCATAATAAAATATTACAAATTAGGTAGCTTAAAAAGTGGAAATTTATCTCTCACAGTTCTGGAAGCTAAGTCTAACACCACAGTGCCAACTGATTCCATTTCAACGGAGACCATCTTCCAAATCCCAGAGCTGTTTTTACGCTCCCTTATGTGTAAGACAACACTGGCTGTCCCCTTCCTTAGAATGACTCCTCCCTTGACCTCTATGAAGCCCATGTCTCCTTTTACCTCTCACTTCCCACTGTAGCTTTTCATCTTTCTAAACTCTCTGCACTTCTATACACTCCTCCCTCCATAACTTAATCTACTGCTGTTCACTGATGACTCCTAAATCCAGTAACCCATTTTCAGGTCCATATTTCTCTACTAGTGTGCCTACTGGACACTTCCATGTACATATGCAAAAAGGGCCTCAAACAAGCAGAAGTCATTTTCTATAACTGTTCCTTTGCAGTGACCACTGGAAGAAGGAAGAGGCAAAAGATGAGGAAGGATATAGAGGTGTCTGGGTCCCATTCCAGCAGGCAGAGCACATCCATGTAGACAACTCCAGTGGTATGAACTGCAGGGCTCTCTGCTGTTGCATAGAGTCCGTTAGTAAATCTAGTGAGCACAGAGACGGTCTTTTGAGCCTTCTCTGCCTGTCTCCCATGTAAATGATTTGAATTCATCTTTGGAATCTTTTTATACATCTCTGTGGATGCACTGGGTGGAAGTTGGGATGCAAATGACAGCCTGGCTTCTCAATATCATCAAGAATCTGGACTAGAGTATATAGATGTACCACAACTGGAGGCTATCCAGCCAGACAATTGGCCAAGTATTTGATTATATTTTTCTTCCCAGACAAACGTCCCTTCCTCCTACACAGACACCAAGCCAGCAACACATGGTCTTGTCTGAATCACAGAAGCTTTCTTGAATCTGTCCCTAACATCACTCCTGGATTTTGTTATGAACTTAACCTGAGAAGCAGAGCTGTTGCTGTAATAAACCTATGTAATTCTTGGGCCTTTGGAAAACTTGGAACTTGGAGCTAGAAAAGCTCTAGAATACTGTAAGCAGATTAATTGGCCATTCTGGTGAGAGTTTAGGACACCATACTGTCCAGAGAAATGCAGACAGTGGCAGTCTGGCTCACAGAGTTTCAGAGAGGCACAAGGACTATTGGAAACTGGGCTAGACACCATTCATGTTGTATTCTGGCAGAGCATCTAGCTGCATTCTTCTGTTGCCTGAGAACTTGAGGCTGAATTAAAAAGTAATAGATTAATTTGCTTGTTTGTAGAAATCTCAAGACAGGAGAACATTGAGCATCCAAGCTGTGTCATGGTTACTGCTTGTTACTCTTATCTAGGTCTACAATGAAAGAGAGCACAATTAGAGCAAAATGATACTAAAAGTGCAACATTTGGAGGAGAAAGGAAGCAGTTTAAAGTTACAGACAAGTTTTGAGGAAGCAGCCATAATTGTTAAAGATGAGCACCAGTAAAGAAGGAACCACCAAAGGCTCCATCTTGTGAAAAATTCAAATTCATTTAAAAAGGTAAAACCCGGGGCCGAGGAGATGAAGCTCTTGCCATGCAAGCAAGGAGATTCCCTGAATCCACGTAAATGCCTGGTGCGTATGTGGTGACCCATGTGTAATTCCAGCCTCAGATGACAGAGACAAGGGATCCCTGAAGCAAAACACAGACACAGATGTCCATTCTAGTAATTTTTCAAGTTCTGGGTTTGATTGGGAGGTCTGCCTCCTCAAAGAAGAAGGTAGAAGAGCAAGCAAGGAAGATTTCTGACATTAACATGTGCACCCCACACAAACATATATGCATACATGGGAGGACTCTACACTCACATACATATGAAAAGAAAAAGGAAAAATAGGAGGAGTCTGAGAATGCTGTTGAATGGGTTTCATAATAAAAAAAAAATCTTAGAGGGAAATGTTTTCCCAGAATCTGTACCATTGTATGCTGGAAGTATATAACTTGTTTGTTGATCTTATGCAGACTCTCAGAGATTGCCTAAATTTTAGAAGTGACTCCATTTACACTTTTGAATAATGTTGGAACTGTTGAAGACTATAGAGACCTTTGGAGTTGAACTGAATGCATTTTGCTTTCTGAAATGAAGAGAAGGGGTAGGAAGTGATGGCTTAAAAGTGTATGTTTGGCTGGGCATGGTGGCACACGCCTTTAATCTCAGTACTCAGGAAGCAGAGGCAGGCGGACCTTGTGAATTCAAGGCCAGCCTGGTCTACATAGTGAGTTCAGGTCAGCTGGGACTACAGGGAGACCCTATCTCAAAAAGACAAAAAAAAAAAAAAAAAAAAAGTGGTATGTTTGGATGTTTGACAAGGGTTAAATATGTGGTGGTTAAGATTGATTGTAAGCTTGACAGGATCTAAAATCACCTAGGAGACTAACCCCTGGGCATATCCATGAGGGAGTTTATGTGCTGCATTAATTGAGGTGGGAAGACCCACCCTAAATGTGAGTGGCATGTTCCATGGGTTAGGGTCCTGGGCTGAATAAAAAGGAGAAAGAGAAAGTGAGCTTAGTACCAGCATTCACCTCTCTGCGCTTCCTGACTATGGATGCAATGTGGTCCATTGCCTTAAAGCTCTAGCCATCATGGCTTCTCTACTGTGAATGATTTCACACTTGTGATGGCGATGGCTAATCTTGGTTGTCAATGCAACTGGATCTGGAATCAAATAAAATGCAAGGTGCTGGGCACTCCTGGAAGGGATTTTCTTGATCAAATTATTTGAGCCAGAAGACCCACCCTAAATATGGGTGGCACCTTTTGGTGACAGCTCAGATAAAAGGACACAGAGAATGAAACTTTTGCTTTTGACCTGCTTGCCTTCACTCTCGCTGACACAAGGCCAGCAGCTCTTCAAGAATCCTGCAGGCCTTCTGCACCAGATTGGGACTGCTAAGACATCTAGTCTTGTGAATTAAGCAACTAGCAAATTCTTGGTCTCTCCTGTGTGACACAGACATTATTGAACCCTGGACCCTATTCTGTAGGTCAATCTGATAAATCTACCTT
>NW_008329141.1:661957-664664 GCF_000622305.1 Nannospalax galili | reverse complement strand
TACAAATATATATGGATATTTATTTATATTCATTCTATCAGTTCTATTTCTCTGGAGAACCCTGGCTAATATAACCCTCGAACTGTGAGCCAAAATAAACCCTTCCTTCCTAAGTTGCCTTTGTCAGGTATTTAGCACAGTAGTGAGAAAAGCAGCTAACACTAAAAGTAGTGAGAAAAGGTAGCATGACTGTGGCTAGACCCTTGCCTCTTGCCAAGGCTCCCTCTCTATCCCCTCTGCAAATACTTTATACCACGCAATATCTTTTTCTGCTTCTGTCTGCTGAGGTTAGTTTTCAATGGTGCAATTCAACCTGCCAGGCTCGTACAAATAAGAGAAATGAACATGCACCGCTTCTGCTTTATTTTATTGGTTTATTGATTTGCAGTGTCTTCCGCTTGGCTTTTGCTCAGAGATCATTTTTCTTAGGTGATTTTTATTTTAGTAATGCTGGTCTGTTAAAGAGAATTTTATTTAAATCTAGCAAACTCTCTCTCTTCCTTTCTTTTCCCTTTGCTTTTTTAGGTGTGTGGCTCAAGACAATCAAAATTTAATTGTCAGGAATTCAGCCTGAGGTCTAGAAAACCAGGCCTCTAATTAGTGCAAGAATAAAGGAAACAAGGAGAAGAATAAAACCAGTGTCTGCTTCAGGAGAGTATCACAAACTGTGAACTCCTTTGATTTAATTAACAATAACTGTGCTTCAGATAAAAACCTCACTGGCTACTGCCACTGCAAAAAGCTACATTTAATTCTTTTACTTTATAGACAAGGAACTTATAACAAGGAACAGACAGCTAAAGACTGAGCTACACTAGCCATATCTCCAGAGTCTTCATCCAGGACTCCTGCTTCATTATACCAAGAGGCAAATGATGGAAAGCTAGCCAATTAAATTCAGCCCAAACAACCATAATTTTTAGGTTTATAACTATGTTAGATAAGAATTTACATTTTCAAAAGTTTTTTACAGTTTACAAAGCCTTTATATCCTCTCAATTGATCTAAAATAAGACAGCACCCCTCCCTTTTTTAAAGGGGTATTTGTATTCTTTTTGTTTTGTTTTAAATGTAATTTTATTATTTTTTAAAATTTAAAAAATATTTTTATTAAATTTTTGTGTATTTCACACATCTTGATCATATTTAGACCCCTTCCTCATCTGTACCCTTATAGCTTGCCCCCCACCAGATGTCATGCATACTGTCATTTATGTTAAGGCATATCAAGTCAATTTGTGTCCCCAGATGTCCCTCAGTGTGAATTCATTCACTAGAATCTGGTCAACCTATCTAAAGTCACTCTCTTAAGGAAGACCAGCTCTCTCTCACCCAGCAGTGATCAGTTGCCAATAGTTCCTCAGCTAAGGTTGGGGTTTCTTACCCATCTCCCCACTAGTATGCTGGGCTTTTGTCTGGTTTAAGTTTGCATGGGTCTTGTGCATGCTGCTACCATTGCTGTTAGTTCACATGAGCAAGGTCCCAGAAACCTGGAAAACTCTGTTTCCTTGTGGGCATCCACTACCTTTGACTCTTATAGCCTTTCAGCCCCCTCTTCTGCAATGTTCCCTGAGTCCTGGGTGGCAGAGATTTAATATAGGAGTCCTATCCAGGGACATGCTCTCTGCAGTATCTTATTGTCTACATTTTGGCCAGTTGTTGTGGCTTTCTATGTTAATTACCATCTGTTGCATGAGGAAGCATCAATGGTGAAGGTTGAGCAATGCATTAGTATTCTCTCTGCCCCTTGTTCCACTATGTTCCCTGAGCCTTAGGTGTAAAGGTTGCATTGTAGATGTGTTACTTAAGGCTGGGCCTCTCATAGACACTTGTTCTCTATGTGTGACCAGTTGTGGAACTCCTTAATAGTCTCCATCTGTTAGAAAAAGGAGCTCGGGGCTGGAGAGATGGCTCAGTGGTTAAGAGCACTGGCTGCTCTTGCAGAGGACCTGGGTTCAGTTCCCAGCACCCAAATGGTGACTAACAGCTGTCTGTAACTCCAGTTCCAGGGATCGGCAGCCCTCTTCTGACCTCCGAGGGCATTGCACAACATGGGTGCACTTACTTATGTGAAGGTAATACACTCATAAAATTTTTTTTAAATATGTATTTTTTTTAAAAGAAGCTTCTTTGATGAGTGATGAGAGGTATACTTGTTCATAAATACAAGGATACATATTTAGCATACAGTAAGAAATTACATTTGTCTAGGGATGTGATAGATGTAGGTTTTTCTCTAGACTCTATGGTCTCTTCAGCCATTGAAAGGGCCTTAAGTTCAATTAGTCAACTATTGATTACCCCCAAGGTAAAAGTGCCACTACTGCACCAATGGTGATAGTTTACTGCACCAGTCATTGTCATGGTTGTTTGACTTTACAGCTGGGTTGAACTATTGATTGGTTTTCTCTCTTAGCAGCTTGCATTGTGTCTAGTATTGTCTGATACTGTGAGAACTAGTCTTCAGGGAGGAGGCATCCAGGTCAGTTCCAGCTTGATTGCTTCAAGTCCTGTGTCCCAGGTATGTCCTTCCTGTCTTTAGCAATAGAGTCTTACCTTCAAGTTCTGGGAGGCAGTCAAGGACTGCAGCAATAGCCTGTGTTATTTTGGGAGTCTCTTGCACTACCCTGACCAGCAACTCAAAGGGAAGTGCCTGGTACTGTGTTTTTTGTTATAGAGCCTTCAACTATACATATATATATATATA
>NW_008329141.1:646635-661946 GCF_000622305.1 Nannospalax galili | reverse complement strand
TATATATATATATATACAATTTTTCAGTAGGTTTGAGCTAATTGAGTTCCCTCTGGTTTCATACCACCCAAGCATTATTTATCTTATCTCTCTCTTCCCCTATATAACCCTCCCTCCTCCTCCAATTAAAGTACCCTCATTTTCCCCATTTCCCCCTTGATAACGGTTGTCTCCTACTATCCTCTCACAAGCTCTGTCTTCCTCTTTAATTTCATGTTTTCTTATATAACTCTCCCTCTTCCTTTCCCAGTTAAATACTCCCATTTTCCCTATTTCCCCCTTGATATCATCTGTCTTCTACTAACCCCCTCTCTTCTTTCCCTTTACCCTCATGTTTCCTTTCCATTCTCCTGGCTCCTGCAGTTACATTAGGATATATATTCACATCTAAGGATTTGGTTCTAAGATCCATGAATGAGAGAGAACATACATCAGTTGTTTTTCTGAGTCTGTGTTACTTCACTTAGTATAACAGTTTCTAGTTCCATCCATTTACCTGAAAATTTCATGATTTCGTTTTTATCACTGAGTGGATCTCCACTGTGAAATGTACCACATTTTCATCATCCATTCATCAGCTGAAGGACATTTAGGTTGTTTCCATTTCTTAGCTATTGTGAAGAGCTATGGTAGTAGGGTGAGTCCTTTGGGTATATGCCAAGGAGTGGTATCACCAGATCATATGATAGATTCAGTTTAGTTTTTTAAGAGTTCTCCATACTGATTTCCAGAGTGCACAGTGGTTATACCAGCTTGGTGGTTTTCTTCTTTTTTTCTTTTTTCCTATTGACTCTGACTTCAGTCTCCTTTTCTTATTAAATTTTAAAGTTGTAGCTACAAAATAAAGTCTTTTGAGAAGTACATTAGTTATTTTTCTCATTGCTGTGACAAAATACCTGACAGAAACAACTTAAGGAAGGAAGGGTTTATTTTGGCTCATAGTTTGAGGGGATACAGTCTGTTATGACATGGAATGCATGGTGGTGGGAATGTGAGGTAGCTGGCCATACTGCATCTGAAGACAAGAAGTAGAGAAAAATAAATGCTGGTGCTCAGCTGACTTCCTCCTTCACTCTTTTTAAATTAATCTAGGACCCCAGTCAATGGGATGATATCACCCATATTCAGGATGGGTCTTCCTTTCTCTGTTAAACCTCTCTGTAAACAGTTTCACAGATAGGCCCAGTGGTGTGTCTCCTAGGTGATTCCAAACCCAGTCAAGTTGGCAATCAAAATTAATCATTGTAGGAATAAAGTATTGTTGATGTATCAAAGGAATCTCTTGATCAGAACCATCATAAAAATATTTTGGGGGGCTGGAGAGATGGCTCAGCGGTTAAGTGTACTGGCAGCTTTTGCAGAGGATCTGGGTTTGGTTCCCAGCACCCACATGGTGGCTAATGATCATCCGTAACTCCAGTTCCAGAAGAGGTATCCAACACCCACTTCTGACCTCCAGGGGCACTGCACAACACAGCTGCTCTTACATACATGCAGGCTATACACTCATACACTAAAAATAAAAATTATAAAATATTTTTAAAAATATTTTGGATGTTGTTACAGAAGCCCAGAGAGATTGAATGACTTAGTTAAACTTAAATGACTATTAAATCGTAGAGCTGTGAAAAGTTTCATTAAAGAAACATATAACATATATTGAATATTTGATGAATTATGCTAGGTAGCCAAGATATAGTGTTAGTTAACTCTTAAGCCTTAGAATCCTTAGGGCTTATACCCCGAATTGGTATAGCTGCATTATATGGAACCTCTATTTTTAGTTTTTTGAAGAAATCCAAACTGATTTCCATAATGGTTGAACCAACTTGCATTCTGACTAGCAATGCATAAGGGTTCTTTTTCCCCCCACATATTCATCAGAAACTTTGTTTTCTTTTTTATTATTTTTATTTTATGTGTATGAGTGTATTGTCTGCATGTATATAAGTGCACATGTGTCGTGCAATGACTGTGGAGGTCAGAAGAAGGCATCGGAGCCCCTGGAACTGTAGTTACAGACAGTTGTTGGCTGCCATGTGGGTGCTGGGAACCAAATCTGGATCCTTTGCAGGAGAGGAAGTGGTCTTAACCACTGACCCAACTCTCCAGCCCCAGAATTTTTGTTTTCTTAATGGCAGCTGCTCTCATTGGGGTGAGATGGAATCTTACTGCTGTTTTAATTTGCATTTCCCTGATAACTAAGGATGTTGAACAGTTTTTCCTGTTCATTGTCCATTTATACTTCATCTTTTTGTAAAAGAGAGAGTGAGGGGAAACTGGGCAGGAGAGAGGATGTCTCATATATTTATTTAGAGAATGAGCACATGCCATGATGTGACTATGGAGGTTAGAGGACAACTTGCCAGGAGTTAGTTCTCTCCTTCCACCATGTAAATCCTAGGGATCAAACTCAGGATCTCCAATTCAAGTTATCAGGTTTGGCAGCAAGTGCCTTCACCCACTGAGCCATCTCACCAGCCCTGTACTTCATCTTTTGAGAACTGTTCATTTCATTAGGTCATTTATTGATTGGGCCATTTGGCTTTTATTACTGTTCAGTTTTTTGAGTTTTTCATATCTTCTAGATATTAATCCTGTCAGATATGAAGCTTGCAAAGAATTTTCTCCATTCTGTAGGCCGTCTCTTCACTTGATTGCTTTCTTTGCTGTGCAGCAGCACTTTAATTTCATGCAGTCCCACTTATCAGTTCTTGGTATTACTTTCTAAGCTATTGGAGTCCTTTCCAAAAGTTCTTTCCTATGTGTATCTTGAAGTGTTTCTCCCATGTTTTCCTAAAATGGATGTAACTGGAGATCATCCTGTTAAATAAATGCAGAAAGGCAAGTATCACATTTTTTTCATTTATGGGTCCTAGAATAGATCGTAAAACCATCACACACATATATGACTTGAAAACATAAGGGAGATTAGTGGAAGGAAGGAGATTAATGGGGAAAGAGAATGGGAAGACTAAAAGGATGAAATGGGAAAGGGGTGAATATGATCAAAATATATGATATCCCTAAAATTCTCTACATGAAGCCTGGCATTATGTAGCACAATGAATATATGACAATTTTAAAAACTAAAGGAAATGTTATTCATGTAAAGATTAGAAAATTTCCCTTCATAGCAATGCTTTTTTCAGGTCCACTGTCATTCCAAACTGTGCATTTGCGTTGTTTTGGCTTTTTTGTTTGCATTTATTTTGTAACTTTTTAACAGATATATCCAGATCTCCCTTCTAATAAGAAATTAAATGTCTAAAACAAGCCCCTTCCTATTACTTTATACAATCTCTAAAATAAAATGCAAAGTCATAATTCTCAAATGATCTCAAACGATGGAAAAGATGACAAGACCATGAGGTTGACCTCATTATCGGATAATCAATTACAACATAGACTTAATAAGCTATTTTTGTTTAATGGAATATAGCAAGGAAAGATTTATAGCTCTCTAAATTCTTCATACATTATTAATCATATGCGAGAGGAAACTAATTGACTTGGAAAATAGACGCGTATATTTTAAAATATAGCTGTCTTCGTTAAAAAATGCCACTCTTGTGTATTAGCCTAAATGAAATGTCATTGGGAACCGTTCTGAGAAAGTTCCAAGGTAGAAATGAGAACGGTTTTAAGTGAAACCCAAAGGGGTGAGAGACACAATGGGGAGGGCAAGGATGCAGAAATAATATATAAACGGGTAATCTCACAGTAAACAGCATAAGCCTTGCAAGACTTGAGGTGACTGTCAAGCCTTCAGCCATCTGTTTAATAATTTAGTCTGCGGAGTAGTTTACTTACCATCAAAGATGGAGGAAACGGTCCCCCTCCCACCGGCTGGGGCGCCCCTGGCTCGCCCAGCCACGCCCACTAGGCCTTGGCCGAAGAGTCCCGCCCCTTCCGTCTCCTACTTCCTGGTAACCGCGCGCCTTTGCACCTCCCTCTCGGTATCTGATTGGTTGCTGCGCCAAACCGCTAACTGCCGCCGCGGAGTTTAAACTCGCGTCCCGGATTCTGGGACACGGCGTAGAGCTCCTGGAGGTGGGTGCCGATTCCCCGAGCTCAAGGAACGGTAAGTCAGTGCCGCCGCCCCGCCTCCCAGCGGCCCGCGTACCCCGTGTGTGTCTCCGCGGGCCCTCCTGGCTGCGTCGGTCTCGGTCCCTGGCTGCCCTCCGCCCTCCCGGAGCCCGACCGCAGCCTGGCGGCGGCTTGCAATTCCTAACCGGCCGAGCTGGACTTCTGATCTGCTTGAGCCACCAGCTCGCAGGTCAGCGCCCGGAAAGAAGGCGTTTCTATCTGGTGATTGCTCTGTTCTGTAATAACCTCTGGCGCTTTGTGAGTGCTCTGCAGGCCCAAAGACTTGAAGGAGCCCTCTGTTTTGGAGCTCTTTTAGAACAGAGGCTGGCAGAAGGCGAAGGAATGATGAGAAACTGAACAACGTGGAGCTTACATACAGATAGGAGTTCAGTAGAGAAGAGGGACGGTTTCTAGGTGGAGGATCTAATTCAGGAGAATTGGATGCGGAATTTTGTGTTTTGAGATAGGTGAGATGCTGGCTGACATTGCAGGATAATAATGAATGGGCGTTACTGAGTGCTGACTAGGTACCTCATCCCATTCCAGGCACTGTGCATGCATTAGCTCAGACCTGGTGCTCTTATTTTTTGTAACTTAATAAATTTGCAAACTGAGACCTAGAGACGTTAAAATCATATAAATATGAAATGTTGGAGCTGGAACACCAACACCTTCCTAAACACTGTCATGTTTTGGTGTCTGTATGGTAACTCATCCCGGAGCCATGTTCCAGGAGCCTGGTTCTGGTTGCTTCTTTTATGCCATTTGAAGTCATTGATGTGGGAGGTGACAGAGAGTAAGGAAGACTGATTTCTAGCATGAGCATTTGGATGAGTGATGGCGCCATTTATTAAGGTAGGGAACTGTGTAAGAGCCAGATTATTAGGGAGGAAAGTTCGACTGTGGTTTCCTAATTAGCAAAATGACATTTGATTTTCCTAACTGGAGTTTTGAAAGACAGACTTAGTTTTTATATTAGGTTCTCTTTCAATGGTGTGAGGTAAGAGTCTGTGTGGTTGCTATGGGCCTTTATGATCTACAGTCTATGGAATAGTGATCATCTTTGATTTTAATTTTTCTTTTGGCAAAATCTTTAGAAGCATTGGCCTTTAATTTTGAAAGATTGGTAGTTAAACTATTTCTCTATTGCAGAAATTCCTTCTAAAACCATCTTCTATAATTTTCTTGACAACTCCCAACAGTGGCTCAATGCTTTCAAAAGTGACCCATTTCAACACTGGGCAGTTTTTTTTTTTTTTAACTACTGAAAATTTCTTCCATTCATCCAGCCATTTCTACTACAAATGTTTATCCAAAGAGCTATTATGTGCCAGGCACTAAGAGTCCAGGAGAAAACAAACTTGACAGAAATCCATACCCCCATTGAACTTACATTTCAGCAGGAGAAAACAGACTATAAATTACTTTGACTGGGAAGGCTCATTAAGATAGTGATTTTGAGCAATGATTTGGAGGGAGTGAGCAAGCCCTGTGGTCGTTTGAAGGAAGAATGGGTGCAAAGGAAAAAAGAATGTGAAGATTCTTCGCTGGGAGCATGTCAAAAGTAGGCTGTAAGGTGGGAACTTAGTGAAGAAGTCAAGGGTACACTGCTAAGGAAATGGGGAAGGGGAGGTGTGCAGTTTTGGTGGAGTAGTCAGAGAGAATACCTGACTGAAAGGTTTGTGGAGAGAATTACAAACTGAGTAGACACAATTCCTTCTAGAGGTTTTGCTGTGAAGAGGGGTAGAGCATTGTGGTATCTGAGGATGAAATGAAGGCTCTGTGATGGTTAATCTTGATTGTCAGTTTGATAGGATTTGGAATCACCATCGAAACAATGGCATTGTATTCAAAGCTGGAAATTTTTAGGGAGGAGGTAGAGTGAATGTTCCATAATAAGCATGAATGTTGTTTAACTTCTAGTAGGGTACTGTAGAAAAAATAGTTGCTGCTTGACAGAGCTGCTGGTTCGTGGGGAGAAAGGGGACGTTCAGGAGAGACAGAAACTGTAAGTGGATTTATAAATGATAATTGATTATGAGTTCCAGAAGGCTCTAGGAGCTGTCCGTGGGTGAGTTGGGGACTGTGTTCATTTCCAGTGCCCACTGTAGTGAAGTGATACAAGCAAAATGGCTTAAAACAGAAATTTATTTTCTCACAGTTCTGGAGGGCTAAACCCACACTCAGTACCACCAGCAGAAACCCGGGTACCTGTAGGGCTACACTCCTAGAGGCTGCAGATGAAGTATTCCTTGGTGCTTTCAGCTTCCAGAGGCTGTAAGCAGCCTGTGGCCTGTGGCGACGTCATTCTCATTTCTGTTCTTCCTTGTGAAGATGCTTGTGATACTATTAAACATTACCCAGGTAATTCAGATTAGTCTCATCACTAGATCCTCAAATCTATAGACTCCACTCAGGGGACATTTTCTAGCCTCATACAGACTATGAAATGATGTGCAGAATTGGAGGGGAATTAAAGTGAGGAGGATTAGGATCACAGGGGAGTCTATGGGCTCTTGTGATGGACATGAAATAAGATAGTTCTGTGCACTTAAGGCAGGTCATGGTTGAACAGTTGGACATTGAGGGTAGGCAGGTGCAGGTGACAAGATCCTTTCTAGTTATCTGCAGATGGAGGCAAGGAGGCTGGGGGCAGGAATATAGGCTTGGGAGGTTGGCCTTGTTCAAACAAGACCTCACTGGAACTCTACCTGCTCCGTTCTCTGCCAGTTAACCATGCCTCTGATGTCTAGGTGTTAGAGTCATTATTCTTGTATTATACAATTATTACTTCATGTTTCCATTTCTATTAAAGTCTAGATATAACTCTAATAGACACAGGTGAGCTTATAATTTCCTTCTGTTCTGCAGCCCTTCACTCCTTCCTTGAATTCCTCATTTCTCCTGTGTGTCTCTTAAACCCTGCTTTCCTATCTAAGGTTATCCTTCATGCATTTATAGCGAAACAGTGTCTCTACATTGGATTACTCCTTTCATGACAGCAGGGACCCTGTTCTGTCACCTGTCCTATTCCACAGCCTCTCCCAGGAATATAGAACATGAAGTATTTATCTTTGGGGGATTCACTTTAAATTACCCTTGATTACATGAATTCCTGCTTTCAGATTTTTATGCAAAGTACTACAATTACTTATGTACAAAGTCGTCATTTTTAGACTGTGTCGATCAGTTCCCAGTTTACCTTTATTAATCAGTACTGCAGTCACCTCCCCCTTCCTTTTCCATTCACTTTAGTGATAAAATACCCGGCGATGGAAGTCGACTCAGTTACCTCGGGGATCAAGAGACGAGTGAAAGACCGAATTTCAAAGACAAAGCTGAATGTTTCTCTTGCTTCAAAAATCAAAACAAAAATAATAAGTAAGTGCCATTCATTTTAAAGTATACTTTTTTTTTTTACCTTCCCGAAGAACTGATTTATTTGCTACCCTATTTTAGCAAATATAAAAAAAATACTCAAATGGTGACTTTGTTAGCTGATACTTCTTCTTTTGAACTGTCTTTGGCTTTCAACTCCTCTGTTAGTTGAGTGGTCTTGGTGATTTATTCTCAGTGGTGATAGTGAATTTTAAGCAGGACTATTTTGTGTCCACTATTATGAAGGGATATGCTAAGTCTGAGGAGAACAGCAGGAAAATAGTACTCCTCTGTGGCTTCTGGAAATCCTAGTTAGTTATGATCTGTTTCTGTTGGGTATGCTAAGGAGAGCTATGTGAAACTACTCTGTACTAAAGATAAAGTCCTTTTGTGGACTCTGTTTTATAGATGCCCAAACTTTCCCTGAATATCTAAATGTTATATTTAATGAAAAATATTGTAGTGAGGTGTGATGGCACATACCTGAAATTCCAGCACTTGGAAGACTGAGAATAGCCTGGGACTACATAGCAAGGCCCTGCCACCTATATATAATATGTATTTTATATATGTATATGTACACACACATTACACTGTACTTTTACCAGTGGAGTGGGCTACTAACATGCAGTAGAAACTAAGTTCAAATTATGAAAACATAATTATGATTTAAGTGTATTAAGGGAATATACTACTTTAAAATGCCTTCAGCGAATGATGCACACTGAGATTTCTTTGCTACCAAGAGAATGAAATTTCAGTGTTGATTTAAATTATATTTACATAGTACTTTTAAACAGAATAAATGAAGTCTAAATTGCAGGAGATTACTAAAAATAAGTATGATCTTTTGGGTAAAGGTAGAAGATCTACAGGTTTTATGAACCTCTCATTTGAGGGTTAAGAAATGGACTTTAGGATCATAAACTATTTTATTCAGTTGTGGAAACACAGAAACCAATGTAAAAATTTTAGATTGGATGCCCTAACTCTTGTAACCCTCCAGTTTAAGCTGCAGGATCAGCTTTTCTGCTCTGCTTCTAGTTGACATAGGAAGGAAGGCAGGGAGTAGTTCATTTTTGTGATTTATGTGTCTGGAATACTAGGTTTGTATTACTGCTCTTCTAATCTGTCTAGATGCTGGGTCTGTATTACTGTTGTCTGCAGTGCTGGGTCTCTGTTACCCCTGTCTAGAGTGCTGGGTCTCTATTACTGCTGTCTGGAATGCTGAGTCTATTACTGCTGTCTAGAATGCTAGGTCTGTATTACTGCTATGTGGAATGCTGGGTCTGTGTTATTGCTGTCTGGAAGACTGGATCTGTATTACTGCTGTCTGGAATGCTGGGCCTGTATTAGCACTGTCTGGACTGTTGGGTCTATATTATCACTGTCTGGAATGCTGGGTCTGTATTACTCCTTTGGAATGTTCGATCTGTGTTACTGCTGTATAGAATGCTGGGTCTATGTTACTGGAATGCTGGGTCTATTACTGCTGTCTGGAATTCTGGGTCTATCACTGTTGTCAAGAATGCTAGGTCTGTTTTACTGCTGTCTGGAATGCTGGGTCTATTACTGCTGTCTGCAATGCTGGATCTGTATTGCTGCTGTCTGGAATGTTGGGTCTCTGTTACTACTGTGTGTAATGCTGGGTCTGTATTGCTGCTGTCTGCAATGCTGGATCTGTATTGCTGCTGTCTGCAATGCTGGGTCTGTATTACTGCTGTCTGGAATGCTGGGTTTCTATTACTACTGTGTGTAATGCAGGGTCTGTATTACCACTGTCTGGAATGCTGGGCCTGTATTGCTGCTGTCTAGAATGCTGCATCTGTATTACTGCCATCTGGAATGCTGGGTCTGTATTACTGCTGTCTGGAATGCTGGGTCTGTACTACTGCCGTCTGGAATGCTAGGTCTGTACTACTGCTGTCTGGAATGCTGGGTCTGTATTACTGCCGTCCGGAATGCTGGGTCTGTACTACTGCCGTCTGGAATGCTAGGTCTGTACTACTGCTGTCTGGAATGCTGGGTCTGTATTACTGCTGTCTGGAATGCTGGGTCTGTACCACTGCTGTCTGGAATGCTGGGTCTGTATTACTGCTGTCTGCAATGCTGGGTCTGTATTGCTGCTGTCTGGAATGCTGGGTCTATTACCTCTGTGTGGTATGGTCTGTATTACTGTTCTTATTCTCAGCTGCACTCCTCCTAGCTGTCTTCATCTACTAGCATTTTTTTTTTTAAGCTCTAAACTCTGGGTATACTTTTCTCAGAATTATTCCTGTCTTGCCAGTCTCTTCCAACCATCACTTGATATTTATAAAGTGAAATGCATTTTTATCTGAAATAGTTTTGCTAAAGAATGTGAAATGTTATCAAAGTAAATGTAACATATAAATTCAGTATTAACTCTTTTAAAAATCTTTTTATAGACAATTCTTCTATTTTCAAGATCTCTTTAAAGCACAACAACAGAGCATTAGCGCAGGCTCTCAGCAGAGAGAAAGAGAATGCTCGAAGAATTACAACTGAAAAGATGGTATTACAAAAAGAAGTAGAGAAACTGAATTTTGAGAATACCTTTCTTCGCCTAAAGCTAAATAACTTGGTATGGAAACTATTCTTTTGGATTCTACTTTAAACTGAAATCTTTTAATTACATTACTATAGAGACTCTAAAAATGTTTAAAAATTTCAGTTGTAATAAGCAATTATTGAAAGTCAGTGTGCCCTCTAAATCTATGTTAAAGAACAGACAGTTCTTGGATTTTAAAATAGGCATCTTCTCATATTCTAAATGTATTCTTGTATGCTCTGCAAACCAACCTAATGCCGTTATCAACATTTGACTGCTTACCATATGCAAAGCTTGGTGTATTACAGTACATTTTAAAGTGGTGAGCATAATTCGTGTAGTGAATTGAAAGGGGAGTTCCCACAGTGTTTCTGTTTTCTTTTAATCTTGCATTTTACTGGCTATAAGCCAAATAGAATGGAGGTCGTATTTCTTTCTTTTCCTTTCAAACAACAACTCTGCCTGCCCACAAACAGGGCAAGAAAGCCAGTTATTTATCTAAATTGTAACATTGTAGATCTAAAATGAGTAGAAATTAATTTAAAATGGAAAAACAGCCTGCAATACTTGATGGCTAAATTTCCAACTATGTATACGTGCATGTGATACATGATTATGGGAATATAAAAAAATGTAAGAAAATTTAAAGCCAGCCTCTCAAAAGCATTCAAAATGTATCTGTGTATATGCATAGCTGTTTTAATCATTCATCACAGTACCTTTTGAGCTCAGTGTTATCTTAGTAGAAAATGATCACTGGGCATGGTAGTTCATGGATGCAATCCCAGTAGTTTGGAGCTAAGGCAGGAGGATTGCCATGTATTTAAAGCTATTCCTGCCTATGTAGTTAGTTCTAGGCCAGCCAGAACTATAGTGTGAGTCCCTGACTCGTAAACAAATAAATAAACAAACAAACAAACAAACAAATGTTTGAGAAGAATTGAGTCTTCTTATGTTGATGGTATCCGTAAATGTATGGTATTATAATAAATTCCAAATCTTAACTGATATAAAGAAGTCTTTATTTTACATACACAGAATAAGAAGCTTATAGAAATAGAATCACTTGTGAACAATAATTTGATAACTGCAATTGAAATGAGCAGCCTTTATGAGGTAAGTGAATCTAATGAGTAGTATTTTTTAGCATTACTGAAGATAATTGAGATTAGTTAAATAGCATCAAGGTTAGATATTGTTTCAAACTTTGTGCAGAGAAATGGCAATAATTATAACAGCACATGATCATTTTTGTAATTGGTTGTTGAAATTATTTCATGTAAATCACATTGTGATTTAAAATAATAGAATTAAACAGTTCATTTGAATATAAAGATCTCTTTGTCTGCAAATAGACGCAGTAACATAAAGTCTTAGTAAAAAGCCAGCATTTCAAGTTAGAAAAGAATTTGGTTTGTTTTAAAATAAAAAGACACAAAAACCATTTGAGTGAAAAGTAGAGGCAGCTCCTACTTTATACCAATATCTAAGATAAATTCCAGGTAAATTATTTTAAAAAGGGAATTGTAAGAAATAAGAAGAAAGTAGGAATGATTGTGTTAGGCAGAGGAGGCTGACCCCTACCTGGAAGCAAAGACAGAAACCAAGGAGCATTGATAGACCTCTTTCCTCAGGAAAAAAAATTAGACGACTGAGTTGTAAAAGGAAAAGATAAATGGCTAACTGGAAAATCATGTAAATGTGGCAGTCAAAGCATCACTATTAGTAATAAAGGGTTTTTTGTAGGGCTGGAGAGATGGCTTAGCAGTTAAGAACACTGGCTACTCTTGCAGAGGACCTGGGTTGGATTCCCAGTCCCCACACAGCGGCCAACAGCCATCCATAACTCCAGCTCCAGGGGATCTGACACCCTCTTCTGGCCTCTGCAACCTTTGCACAGCACAGGCGCCCTTACATGCAGGCCATATACTCATACACGTAAAATAAAACTTAGTAATTTTAAAAAGGAATTTTTGTAATGTAGCATGAGGAAAAGGATATCAGAAAAACGAGGAATGGTGAAGGACCAAGTACTAGTGAGACTAGCTTAGTTTTCTAAATAGGAAAAACAGGCTTATTTGTAAGTAATATGGTTGGGAAAGATTAGTGAAGGCTGACTTTTATAGATCCTGAGGCAATTTGATGTTTCAGAGGGTAGGTTTTAAATGGGATTACCTTCATTTAGACACCAACTCTACTACCCAGCTTTGGTACTTCTAAGTTCTGTGACTTTGAGCCTAAGCTGTTTGAATTTGTTTCCTTATCAGCAACATGTTGATACTGGTTATAGCCTACAAAGTTCTTATGAGACTTAAATTTGGCTATTAGTAAAAAGAATGTAATAAATGTTTATTTTTTATTATATGAGTATTTTCTTGTACTTTCTAATTTTTTTTTCAAATCTCTCCTTGTAAAAACATCTAAAGTCACTTACAAAATTATGTTTATAATTTAAATATATCATGTTTATGGTAAGAAGACAAAAGCCATTTTCAACCTATGTCAATATTTAGCTCCTTTTTAAAAGCTAGTCAATGGATATATTCTTAAGAATCTAACTTAATCCACATTAGGATAAAGAAGGGATTTATTTAAATATCCCTATGGAAAAATGTTCACAGGAGATTTAGCTAGCTACTAGCATTATGAGACCTAGGACAGCCAGAGACCAGGGGTACCTTGTTTACCTAGCACTGTTTAAGAAGCAGAGGTGCCTTTCATTGGCAGGCAGAGGACAGGGCTGTTTTGCTGATCAATTTGCAGGGCACAATTGAACAAACTAAAACTGGAGCCTGGTACAACAGTGGCAGTGCAGAGTCAGTACAGGAATGGACTTGGGGTGAGACAGAAGCTGTGTCCTATGATCCTTAGTAACTTTGGAGAACAGCCCACAAGTGTTGCTTAACTGTTGTGAATTACATAATATAAAGCCTCTTTATTGGTTCTTTAAAAATCTTACATAAGGGGCTGGAGAGATGGCTCAGCAGTTAAGAACGCTGGCTGCTCTTACAGAGGACCCTGGTTCAGTTCCCAGCATCCACATGTTGGCTAACAATCATCTGTAACTCCAGTTCCAGGAGATCTGACGCCTTCTTCTGACCTCTGCCAGCACTGCACAACACAGGTGCACTTACATACATGCAGGTAATACACTCATACACATAAAACTAATAGATAAACTCTTTTAAAAACTAGTACATAAAATCAGCATTGTTCCCAGAGGGTTTTGTTTACCTTTGGAGAACTCAAAAAAAGGCTGAGATCAGCATCTAGACTGGGAAAAGGAAAAGTGGGGAGTGGATGGGAGCAGAAGCTAGAGGACGAGGGTCAGTGCAGAATTTTCTCTCCACTTTCTTGGAATTATTACTCAGTAGACAAACTTTAATATTATTTCACAGTTCCTCTTCATTGTAGTTGTTAGTGACAGGAAGGCAAAGGGTAATTTAGACATTTGATTCTAACATTGGAACAGTATTTTTAAAATATAGGGTAAAGTCTCATACCTACTTCTGTCTTAATTAAGGGCTTGATTTTTACCCTCATTCTTTTAAATTTATTTATTGTGTGTGCTAGAGTATGAGTATGGGTTGGGTGCACACATGCTATGGTGGGCATATGGAGATCAGAGGAACCTCTCAGGAGTTGGTTCTCTCTTGCCACCTTGTGGAGTCTGGGGATTGAATTCAGGTAGTCAGGACTGTGTGCAAATGCTGCTCGCTACCCCCTGAACCATCTCACCAGCAGAAAAAGTAATACTTTAAAAATAAATTATTGTTATTGTGTGTGTGGAGGTCAGAGAACAACGTCTTGTAGTTGGTTTTTTTCTTTCACCTTTATTTGGGTTTCAGGGATCAAACTCAGGTTGTCAGGCTTGGGTAGAAAGTACCTTTACCCAATGAGCCATCTTGTGGCATCTGTGTAGCCTGCAACTACTTTTTCCCCATTTTCTCTCTCCTCTTCACACCTCTTGAATATAGTTGCTTTCATTTTTTTTCTTTACATAAAACAAACATGAATTATAAATAATTTCTTACACAAACAACATTATACTATTCTGTACCTTGTTTCTTTTCATACGACATCTTGTGGATCTCCATATGATTACATGGAGTGCTTTCACATTCATTTAGTACTGTCTAGGGTAGATCTAGAAAGGACTTCTAACCCAATAGACTCCTATTATTGGACACATGGGCTGTGTTTTGCTGTTAGCTTAGTGTTAGTGTGGACTACTTCTTCCTTGTAGCATTATTTCTCCTCTTTTCTGGATTATTCCCATCAGGATGCAAAAATCTTATTTTATTTCTTCTAAAACAAAACAAAACAAAACCTTAGTCTACTTCTCAGCTACCTCACAGTTCTTTCCTTTGTAGTAAAACTTTTTTTCTTAATGTTTAATGATAGAAAACAAAATCATACTAAAACTTCTAGAAGAGCCACTTGTTCTTGCCTATCTTATATTGCTCCTCAAACTTGACCTTGGCTTCCCATCTGGCCTTGCATTTCAGAGCTGGGCCTCTAAAGACATCCTTGTTAATGACAGTTTTGTCCAAGGGGCTGTCCACGAGTGTCTTGTGGGAGTGAGGTAATTGTAGTTACATATTTTCATGAAAGACTTGATCTTTGACCTCTTGATTTTCTTCTTGTCCATGGTGGCTGTCGCTTTGTAGGGATAGTGGTCAGTTCTAGCCACCAGAGATATAAAGTGGTCTGAGGTGCCATCATCAGTGTTCTTCACGATCATGGCTTTGTGTCTGGAATAGCGTCCAGCCAGGATCCGCACTCCCTTCTCAGGTTTCGTGACCTTGCCCGTTTCAGCAGTAACCAGCAGGTGCCTGGCTGAAAGGAAAGAAGGGCACTAGCAAACTTGTCCGCTTTCTCTTGACGTATCCTGTCCCTGTTGGGTTTTTCTACCATATCACTGAAATTCTTTTGAAACGTCTCATGCTGACTCTTTTAGGAATTCCAAGATACTGCACTCTCTTACGTCTCTCCCCATCTTTCTGACTATTCTTCTCTAGTCTTTTTGTTTGTTTCTCCAACTGCTTCATTTTCAGAGTGCCCCAGTTCTTGGACTTCTCTTTTCTAGCTACACTCGTTCTCACTAAATAATTTCACCTGTCTTTATTTTGGTTGCTGCACTGTACTGATAACTCTGAGGACTTGCACCTCCAGCCTTGCCCTCCTCAAGTTTCAGACAGTGCATATCCAGCTGCCCAGGGCATCACAGAGACATTTCAACTTTTGCATTTCTCACCAAACTCATTTTTTTTTT
>NW_008329141.1:634798-646200 GCF_000622305.1 Nannospalax galili | reverse complement strand
TCACAGAGACATTTCAACTTTTGCATTTCTCACCAAACTCATTTTTTTTTTTGAGGTTTTGGTTTGAGATATTTTTCTCTTTTTTAAACCTTTGTCTCTGACTTTTCAGTCAATTCTTATAGCTTTGCCTTCTCCCACGGCTTATGATCCTCTTTTACCACCATAGCCAGCGGGTGCTCATCTCTTACCTGAGTGTTGTGGTAGCCTCCACACATGACTTATTCTGCCCTTGCATGTCTTCTCTCAGCTTAGTAGACAGGGGATCTTGGTTTTGGTTTTCTTTTTGAGACAGGGTCTCCTTGTAGCCTCAGCTAGCCTGCAGCTTGCTGTGTAGATCAGGCTGGCTTTGGTCTCAGAGATCTATTTGTTTCTGCCTCCTGAGTTCTAGGATTAAAGGCCTATGTCACTACACCCAGCCTTAGAGGGAACTTTAAAAATTGTTCATCTTTTCCTAAAACCCTCTGGTAATTTCTCAGCTCATCCCTTGGCTGATTTGATCTGAAAGTTGAGTCTTGTTTCTTTAATCTACTGCTCTCCCTCTTCGTCTAATCTCTAACCTCTCCGCTATGTCTCCTTCCATCCCCCCAAACAGGCAAGCTGCCCCCACAGTGCCTGAGTGCTTGTTCTTCCTTCACATGGTGAGCTCTTTTCTCTCAAACGCTGACTCAAAGTCAATTTAGTGACGTTGCCCTGAGCAACTCTGCATAAATATGAGTATTCCTCTACCTTACCCCAGTATTTCCTATCCTGTTTTCCGGTGTCAGTTTTGCTCTGTAGCACTTATAGCACCATATAACAGAAGCCTACTCATTAAGTCTGTTTATTGTTCATCCCACCAAATGTAAACTTGAGTGCAAGTTTTATTTATAAACAGAGTAATATCTAAAGCATAGAGAATGCAGCAAATACCTTAAAGTCTTTTAAAGTGCTTTTCTATAAGGAATGAGGCCTTTTTTTAAGAGTGAGGTACATATTTGTCTTGTAATCCCTATGTTATTGAACTTTGAAAAAAATTTAAATTAAAAAAACCTAAGTAATATAAGACTCCCTTTTAGCATGATGATGTTCAAATAGTCTTTGTTCTTAGGTGTCTTCATGTAATTTCTTATTTTTGTGACTTTTGCAATTTTGCATTTCTGGAATAGACCTCAGAAATAATTTGTTCTTTTAACATGCTGCTGAGTTATTTGTTCCATCAACGTTGTTCTGGAATTTTCTATTGTTATTCATGTGAGAACTCTTTGTAGTTTTATTTCTATGTGATCTTTAGCATTGATACATAATGTTATTTATGTTCAAGCTGATTAAAAATTGCATGTTTTCCTTTTCCTATCCTCTGGAGAAGTAATGTAATTGTAGCAGGTTTTCTTCAGTGGTTTGGTAGAATCCTTCTGTGGAACTCTCTGGACCCTGTAACTTTTGGGTGGGAATAGGAGCTCATTGGTAGCTTAATTCTTTCTACAGATATTAGTCTGTGTTGGAATATGTCTGCCTTCTGTGGTCAGTTTTATTAAATTATCTTTCCTTGGAAAATTGTTCATTTTATCTAGGTTTTTACATTGATTTCCACAGAGGCAGCCTGCTTTGTTTGGCATTCTTTTAATTTTGTCTATTTCCCCAAATGACTAACTCTGTGTTTGTTGTTTTCTCTCTTTTTATCATGATATGGGTTATTACAGTTTTTCTGTTTCATGGTGTTCTTTTAGAAGAATCATCCTTTTAATTTGAGTTCTATTTTGGTGTTTCAAATCTATTGGCTTTCATTTTTATCTTTGACAAGTACTGTTTCGTGTGATTCCTTTTATATTATTTTTCTAACTCTGAATCACTGCTCATGCCATGATTTTTTCTTCTTTCCAGTCTCTGCAGGCACATGTCAGTTCTCCCCCAATGCGTTCAGTTTTCTTTTGTTTTCATTCAGTTTTAAAAATACTGGCTTTGTGTTTTGGTATACTATCTTTGTATTTATTTGGGGGGATTCACTCAGTGTCTTGGATTTGTAGGGTGATATCTTTGGCAGGTCTGGGGCATCCTCAGATATCTTTCCAGCTCTCCCCTCTCCTTCTGGGACTCTAACGATACAAATGTTTATCATTTGTTATTTTTCCCAAGTTCCCAACTGTCTTAGCTTTTTCGTTTCTTTTTTCTCTCTTGTTCAATTTGGGTAACTTCTGGTGTTCTGTCTTCAGGTTCACTGGTTTTCATTTCCTGCCTCTGTCCTGTTTTTTTTTTTTAATATTTTATTTATTTTATGTGTATAAGTGTTATGCCTACATGTAGGTAAGTGTACCTGTGTCATGCAATGCCTGTGGAGAACAGAAGAGACTGTTGGATCCCCTAGAACTGGAGTTACAGACAGTTGTTAGTTGCCATGTGGGTGCTGGGATTTGAACCCGGGCCTTCTGCAAGAACAGTAAGTGTTCTTAACCTCTGAGCCATCTCTCCAGCCCCATGTCCTGTGTTTTTGCTATGGACCTGTTTGAATTTTATTTTGGTTGTTGTATTTTTTGGTTTTAAATTTCCATTTGATTCCTTCACAAATTCTGTTTGCTGGTGCTTTCTATTTCTTTGCTGAGACTATTTCTTCATATATTTTAGACAAGTTAGTAGGTGCTTATTGAAGAATTGTTATGATGGTCGCTTATATTCCTGCTAGACAGTGCCAACTGTTTGTGTCATCCCCACAGCTGTGTCCATGGGATAATCTTCTTATTCAAATTTAGATTTTCTGACTCTTGATATGATGAGCAATTTTCTGTTGTATCTTGGACATTTTAGGTATCTTCTGTTATGACACTTTAGGTCATCTTTAAATCTTTTTCAGCAGACCTATGATTCTATATTGATGATAAAGGGAGGTATTGCCTAGTTCCAAGTGAGGATCAAAACTTAAGCTGCCCATCTCTCTTCTCGTGACAGCATTAGGGAGATGCCACATAGCATATGTACTGTCTAATTTTATGGTCTTTAATTAATTTATAAACATGTCCACGTCATACAATTTAGAAAGTATAGATTTGCAAGAATATAAAAGATGTAATGAGTTTAACTTTTATATATTCGTGACAGAATCCAGTAACATAATAATACAGCATATGCTGTACATAACATAAATATAGTAGACAAGAATATATTACATGTAGGTAGAACTATCTTGTGTATGTGTGGTAGTTATACATGTATATTTGTTTCTATTTGTAGAAAGTTTAGAAGGTTACTTAAGTAACATATCAGGAGTGATTATCATTGGAAGGCATGATTAAGGAAGAGCTGTCTTAATCTTATCATTACATTATTCTCATTCAACTATTAAAAGCTAATGCAAAGACTGGGATGTAGCTCAGTGATAGAGCACTTTCCTAACCATGCACAGGGTCCTGAGTTTAATCTGCAGCACTACACACACACACACACACACACACACACACACACACGCAGAGGTTAGCGACACACACACACACACACACACACACACACACACACACACACACGCAGAGGTTAGCACAAGAATTGCTTTGTTGCTTTGTCTATTCTGTTATTATTGGAATTATCCTGGTTCAATTTGCTATTTCAATAACAAGTGTGATGTAATAACTTTTTTTCTTACCATTTTCTTTGTTCTATTCAAAAATAGTTCCATCAAAGTTCTATTCTACTGACAGCTAGCAAGAAGAAAAGGATTAGTAAACAGTGCAAGTCGATGTACCTTCCATTTGCAAGGTAATTAATATATAATATGCTGCTTGATGAAAATGTACATTCTATTTGGCATATGCTAGTGTCTATGTAGAAGTCAAATTACTGGAAATATATATGTGGCCTTAGAAGAAACTGCCAAAAAGCTTTCTAAAGAAGTTATATCAGTTTATGTTCCTAGCAGCAATATATGAGAATTCCTGTCCTATATCCTCAGTACTGCTTGCTTTACCCATTTGGGAGCTGTGTAGTGGCATTAAATTTAGGTTTTATTTTTATTTCCTTGACAGCAAATGAAGTTAGACATTTGTTCATGCGTGTTCTTTCTTTGGAGTGGTTAGTTATTTATTATTTGGTGTTTAACAGGTATTCTTTACTCTGTTGCTTGACTCCTCACTGCCTCTTTTTTCAGTTAAACCTCTTTTTTTTTGTCTCCAACTCTAAATGATATCTTTAGATGAACAGAAATTCTTTATAAAATCCAATTTGTGTGTTTGTGTGTGTATGAATCTCTCACTGTTCTGATTAATGCTTTCTGTGACACTTTACTGATTTTTACTAATTGCAAGGTCATTATTCTCTTTCCTCCCAAAAGCTTTATTAACTTCCCTTTTAAGTTTTTTTTTTTTTTTTTTTTTTTCACAATTATTTTATTAGAGGGCTAGAGAGATGGTTTAGCAGTTAAGAGCACTGGCTACTCTTCTAGGGAACCCGGGTTCAGTTCCCAGTACCCACATGGCAACTAACTTCAGTTCCAGGGATCCAACTCCTACTCATACACATAAAAATAAATTAAAAATAGTTGACTATTAAAAAATTATTAGCATGTGTGTATATGTGTGTGAGGAGGAATGCTCCCATGTACCACAGGATATACGTAGAAGCCAGAGGACTTCATGGAGTTCATTCTCTCCTTTCACCTTTACATGGGATTTATAGATGGAACTCAGGTCACCAGGCTTGCATAGTGAAATGGGGAGGAAGACCGTCTCCTAGAGGATTCTTAGTCTCATTCATAAAAGAATTTAAGAATGGAGCCAAACGGAAGCTTTTACAATTTTATTAGAATTTTAAAGAAAAATCCTCGGGGCAGGCAAGCTGGTCATTTGGCAGCTGCCTGGAGGAGGTGAATGGTGTGGAGAAGGAAAGAAAGCCACGAAGCCATGCAGGTTTAGAGCCGCATGACATGGCTTTAGAGAAAAAGTAAAGAAATACAAAATGCTAGGGGTAACCCAAAGCATTAAAGAAAACATGTTTAGAAAAGGGATGTGAAGAAGAAAAGGAGAAATGATACTTTTCTGAATTCTTCAGAAAAATGAGCAGACTTACAGAGACATGTCTGTAGCTGGGTCGGGGAGTTCTGCACTAGGAGGCAGGATTCCAGGCAGGAAAAATTCACTATCTCATTAACGCCCTAGGTATTCCACCCATCTGTGTAGCATAACTTAAGGTGAACTCACCTTCCTAGGGGTGGTCCTATGACCAGATGATTGACCAGTGAAATTGGAAAGGTAAGTCTTCCAACAGATAAGAGATTTTATAGTCTTGACCAGTTAAATTTATGGGGCTTTTTGCTACTCTAACAGTAGCAGGTACTTTACCCACTTAGCCACCTCCCCAGCCCCCTTTCACATTTAGATTTTCAGTATCCTTGGGATTGTGAGTGTGATATGAGGGAAGGGTCATTTTTTTTTGGTTATTATTATTGTTTGGTTGGTTGGTTGTTTTAGTGTGGAAATTCCATTGACCTGGCACCATTTATTGAAAACACCATCCTTTCCCAACCTGATTGCCATGTCATCTATATCATAATTAGCTGACTGGCTCTGAAAGGGTCTGTTTCTGAACTCACTATTCTAGTACATGAGCCTTTTTGTCTCTACCACACTGCCTAAATGATTAGCTTTAAAGTAAGCCTTGTTTTTTCAGTCTGGATCTCCATCTTATTCTTTTATTTTTCATTCTTGGACCTTTACATTTCCATATGCATATTAGAATTAGCTTGGCAATCTGTATAACACATACACACACATACACGCACACAGAGAGAGAGAGAGAGAGAGAGAGAGAGACACACACACAGAGAGAGAGAGAACAAAAAAGAAAGGGAGATAGAGAGTTTGACTGGGAATATGTTCAGTTTGAGGAAAATAGACATTTTATACAATTGTTTCATCCATAAATATGATATATTGGTTTATTTAGCTAGTATGTATTTTCTATATTGTAGTTTTTAAATACAGAATCCTGTTTATTCCTACTTACTTGATATTTTAAATATCCTGAATACTATTTTTTTCATTTGTTTGCTTTGTTTTGTTTGAAATGTTGGGGTACAGGGTTTGGGAATGATTGGAGACTACCCAGTATAATTCGAAATTTAGAAAATTTTATTGAAAAGCATTCCAATTCTTGAATGACCAGTCGGGCACAGACTCCAGGAGGCCCCTACCAACAATGATTTTTATTGGGTACTCTTGAAAAAGCCCATGCAAACTGGGCGACCCTTGAATTAATTGGATAACTCTGAATTCCTTGTATGGGGGGAAATTTCATTGGTTGTAGTCATGGTCAGCTGCCTGGAATGTTTCAATCTTTCCTTTTATAGTAGGATGTCCATATCGGCCTCTGGATGCCCTTTATGGTCAGGAATTTCAATTGGTTTCTGTTAGACTCAGATAAGCAAGGCATGTCTGGGCTTGCCTGATCTCAGCCTGCAGTATGAGACAAAGGAGATTTAGCAGAAACTTAAGGCTGACAAGATGGAGGCTGCTAAAAATGGGACCCAGTGTGACCTGGATCCTTCATTTCCCCCTTGAGTTGTAACATGGGTTAAATCTTTAAACCAAATCTTTAAGTCATAGCAAGCAAGTAATTATACAGAAGCTAGATGTTTTGCAGTTAACAAGCAGTTGTCTGGGGTAAGTGCCCCTCCTGGGCTACTGGGTTGTACTGAGCACGGAGGACAATCAGTTGGATGGTCTGCAGCTGGTTCCATATGAACCTGAGGAGGGCATTTATCAGACAGGGTCCACATGTAAGGGCAATCAAGAATAACATCAGGGTCCCTGCTAGTGCTGTAATAAGTGTAGTTAACCATGTTAACCCTGTGAATAAGGATTCATACCAGTTTTGTTGCTGGAGCCTAGCATCTTCCCATTCCTTTAGGTGTCTGCGGACCTGGGCTAGACACTGTCTGATTACACCCGAGTGGTTAACATAAAAACAATATTGTTCTCCCAGGGCAATGGAGAGACTGCCTCTCTCCAGAAAGAATAGGTCTAGGCCTCTTTGGTTCTGTAGGGCTACCTCAGCCAGGGAGGAAAGGGACTCCTCTAGATGCTTGACTGACTCCTCTAAGGCCCGTAGGTCTAAATCTATAGCTACCTGAAGAACCCGGTAATTCTGGTCCTGTATAATTTTGGCTGATGTTCCCACTCCAGTGGCGGTGGTGACCCCAATTCCCAGTAGGGTGGAGAGCACTATTGCTCTTGTTCCTATGGCCCTCCAGTGTCTCAGCAGGGAGGTGGAGTGGACTTCTATCTCTATATTAGACCTATAATAGAGGTGGGGGACCAGCTGTACCAAGACACAAAAATCTCCTGCATAGTTAAGTATGGTGCAATGGGGACAGGTGGTGAGCCCAGAAGAACAGGCCCACCATGTGGAATTATTGGGGGACACATAGGCGACAGACTCACTCGGGGGGAGTTGAGTGGTTGAGTTACAGAGATGTTGATATGAAGGGGGACTCTGCCAGTGCCAGCTGGCCAAGACGGACAGTACCTGAAAGGGGGAGTGAGGATTGAAAGAAAAAACAAGAGACAGAAAAGATACTTGGGAGGGCTGTCAGTAGAGACTGCAGCCCGGGTTTATTTCAGCTCCGCCTTTTTATACAGAAGAACTCCATTAGTTTCAACAGCTATTTTTCCCATCTGTATCTGAGGGTCAAGGAGCGGTCAAATACTTGTTTTGTGAGCTCCACCATATAAACACATTCCTCCTGATTTGGCAGATTAGGTACTGGTGTGCAAAACACAAACTCAGTAAAGAAGCCTGCCACAGCTTATGTACATAATGGATTAATAGCTCCCAACAGGAATCTACCCCACTTGGGGTATAATTATAGCAAAGCCCTCGTCCAGTTACTATGATGAGGGTGAGGGTGAGGGTTCGTCTCCCATCAGGAGGGCCCATCCTGCAGGCAGAGGCATCGGTGGTCAGAGAGTAACTTCCTAGAACAGCTATGCCATCATAGTATGGGGTCCCAAGGTCCAGACAGAGTCAACAACTTTTAGTTAGGTTAGCATTGGTATCATTGAGGAATAGGAAGGCTGCATCTACAAGAGCCAACGGACCTGGTGCTGTCGGTAACAAAGATGGAGTAGGAAATAGGCGATTAATTAGAGTAGGAGTAGTGAGGATTCTTTCAATAGACGGAGACCTGCTAGGGGTCGGGGCTTGGATGGCAACAATCTGGTGTACTGGCAACACAGGCTTGGGGTTGGGGGCTGGCCATTGGAGCCTGGGGCCCATGGAGGCTGCCTGTACCTGTGTAACTGAGAGGCGTAAACAGGATTCCAGGAGAACCTGGGTCATTATGGCACTGCATTCCCCACGTGTGTCCATGATACCATAGAGGCAGGGTGTCGGGATGCTTGCCTCATGGGGTGAATTTCAAGATAACTGGGTTGCATTTGTTGGAGCATGGTCCCTGGAACGTAGTCCCAACTGGCAACCATCCCTGGGAACAACTCCCAGGTACCCTAGTAACTGTAATAAGGTCATCCTTAACAGGGGCTTTCCAGTCAGTATCACCTGTTGAGACACATGGCAAAGACTGGCAGAAAAAGTAATCTGGTCCTCCGCTTCCCGACTGTCGACTGTCGCCTTGAAGTCGAATCCCCAGGACAAACATACCAGCATTTCATTCGGAGTTCATTTCGTGTGGCTGGCCAGTTGCATCTGTAGGGGAAATTACCAAGGCAGTACATCTCGGGTTCAAACCACCTGGGAGGAATGCAGCTCCCCAGGCTCCTAGCTCCCCAGGCTCCATCTAGGAGATCTCAGGGTTCAAAGGTCAAGTCAAGGTACCAGATGTGGGGAGGGGGCGCAGTTGAGAGACAATCTTCTCCCTAGCCCTAGTAACAGTGTTGGTGAGGACCCAGGTCAGGTTCTGAACATTGTGGGGAGATCCGGAGTATCCTAGGAGACATGTGGGAAAGGAAAAAGAGAGCGAGAGAAAGAGAAAGAAAGGCTCGAGACAGCTGTGAGCCTCAACTTGAGAGGATTGTCTGGTGTACGAGTCACTCTCCATCTTTTGTCTGGGCCATTGGGGCGTCTGTCTGGCACTGGTTTTAGATGACTATAATGAACCCAGGTCTTGATACCATCTATCTTCACCGCTGTCAGTGTAGTCAGGATCACGGTGTGGGGTCCTTTCCACCTGGGGACGAGGGTCTCCTTGTGATGTCGTTTGACCCAGATAAGGTCCCCAGGTTTAAACTCGTGAGGTCGGATGGGGGTAGCTCGTATACGTGTCTCAACAAGAGGAAGATATTATTCTGTGCTGTCTGCAGTGCCTGGATGGATTTAAGAAATTGAAATTCAGACATCTCATTTATGATATCAGAAGGCAGCTTTGGGAGCAATGGGGGGGGAGGTCTTCCATACATAATTTCATAAAGGGTTAAACCATACGTGTAGGGGGTATTCCTGACCTGGTATAAGGCAAAAGGAAGGAGGCCCACCCAGTCCTCACCAGTTTCCAAGGTTAATTTGGTCACGGTCTCCTTAAGGGTCCAATTCATTCTTTCTACCTGATGTGAACTCTGGGGATGATAAGCACAATGCAATTTCCAGTTTGTCCCCAATGCTTTTAACAGTCCCTGTGTCTCCTTAGAGACAAACGCAGGTCCATTATCTGATCCTATGACTGAGGGTAGGCCATACCTTGGGATTAGTTCATCTAAAATCTTTTTGATCACTGTTGATGCTGTTTCCCCTTTTGTGGGGAAAGCTTCTACCCAATCGGAGAAAGTATCTACAAACACTAAGAGATAGCGATAACCATACTTACCTGGTTTTACTTCAGTGAAATCTACCTCCCAATGGGCTCCAGACAGAGTTCCTCTCTCTCTTTTTCCTGAGGGGCCATTCATCCTCCGGGGATTAGTGGCCTGGCAGGAAATGCACTTGGCCAAACAACCTTCTATCAAGGGTTATAAATTGAAAATCTTATATGGGGTTAAGAGTTCCCTTAATTTTCTCTGTCCCAGATGGATACCGTGATGGAGTCCTTGAATCAGGGTCATGGCCAATTCCTGGGGTAGGATTATCTGGCCGCCTGAAGTATACCTCCATCCTTCTCTGGTTCTTGTATGAGACAAAGAGGTGAAATTGTCATCATCTTCCTTTGAATAAGTTGGTTGGTCTGGCAACATGGGAGGTGGCAGAGCTATCATCAAGCTTAGTTTGTAAGGCTGCCTCCCTGGCAACTTGATCTGCCCTCCTATTTCCTTGGGCCTCAGGAGAATCCCCCTTCTGGTATCCAGGACAATGAGTGATAGCAAGCTTCTGAGGCAACCGGAGGGCAGAGAGCAGGATTTCTTGTTTATTTTTAATAGTCTTTCCCTCTGCTGTAAGTAGGTCCCTTTCTTTATAAATGGCCCCATGGACATGAGGTGTGGCAAAGGCATAGCGGCTATCCATATAGATGTTAACAGTCTTGTCCTTTCTCAACTCTAAGGCCTTGGTTAAGGCAATCAGTTCAGCCTTCTGGGCCAAAGTCCCAGGCGTTAAGGCAGTAGCCCAAATAGTCTCAGGGTGACTACTGCTGCCCCCGTATACCTGGTTCCTTCTCGGATGAAGCTCCTGCCATCGGTGTAGAAGGTGTCATCTGGGTCCCTCCATGGCACATCAGTCGAGTCTGGTCTAATTCCATGAATTTAATGCAGGATTTCAATGCAATCATGTATGACTTCTGTGTCCGGCTCTGGCAGTAGGGTAGGTGGGTTGAGCAACATGCCGGGTAGGAACCTTATGTGGGGCAGGTTGAGGAGCAAGGCCTGGTAATGAGTCAGTCTGGCATTAGTCATCCATTGGTCTGGTGGGCTTTTGAGGACTCCCTTGATAGAATGAGGAGTAGTGATGGTCAAGGGCTGCCCCAAAGTCAGTTTGTTGGCATCCTTAACCATCAGTGCTGTGTCAGCAGTGATGCGAAGGCAATTGGACCATCTGGCCACCACCTATGGGCGCCTGCGCTCTCTCTCTGGGCGCAGCCGTATGTTCACTCCCTGCGGGTCTGCAGACTTCCCGGCGGCTGCTTTGGGTCCGCGCCTGGGCTCGGCACCTCGGGTCCCGCGTCTCTGGGAGTGGCGGTAGCTGATGACTGCCGCAGTTTCTCTTGCTGCTGAGCTTTCCCTGCTACTGGAGTGTTTGTCCAGTCGAGATCCCGTCCCTAATACACCCGTATGCCTTTCCTCAGGATAGTGGGGCTCCTGGCCACTGAACCCCACAGGGAAGAGACACGAGGACGGCGAAGCTAGCGTGTCCTTGGGTCGGTAACGGAAGGTGCTGCCCTCCGGAGGAATTAGGTCACCGGTACACAAGACTCAAAGGCTCAAGGCTTAGTTTTAGTCTGTACAGCTTTATTATCTGAGACCCAGTTCTCTGATATCTCTGATCTCCCTGAATTCCTGGGCCCG
>NW_008329141.1:626430-634783 GCF_000622305.1 Nannospalax galili | reverse complement strand
CTATTGAGAGAAAGACTAAGATTTTTATACCATGGGGGTTGTAAGAGCCTCGGCTGCCAGATGCTTTTGCATGTGAAAAGTGGGCTTCTGACAGACAGTTGTCTGCTAGGAATTTACAGGAAGGTATGATACCTTTTCAGAGTCAAAGGCCACGTTAATGTTTAGGGCATTCATGGCAGACTCCTCAAAAGGAGAGGCAGGAAAGATGCCGGGAAGCCCTTTGTTATGCAAAGGAGCCCGCAGCACATCCCGAGCTACATGAGCTATCCGGTGTGAAGAAGCTTCGACTTTTGCACAACAAAGGTCTCCCAACAACCACTGAGTCTAGTCTTTTGGACAGATAGGCCACTGGCCGTTTCCAGAGTCCCAATTGTTGGATCAGGACCCCTTTTGCCACTCCCAGACTCTCATCAACAAACAGTTGGTAGGGCTTGTTAATATCAAGGAGGGCCAATGCCAGGCCTTCAGGAGAGCCTCTTTGATGGCTTGGAAGGCTATGTCTTGTTGCTTAGTCCATTGAAAGGAGTTCTCCTGCCCTCTAGTGGCCTCATATAAGGGTCTGGCTATTTCTGTGAACCCAGGTATCCAAAGTCTACAAAAACCAGCTGACCCCAAGAATTCCTGAAGTTGTCTCCAAGTCTTTGGGGTAGGGATACCCAAGATGGTCAGTTTTCTGGCCTGGGAGAGCCAGCGTTGGCCATCCTTTAAGACATATCCCAGGTACGTTACCTGCTTCATACACAATTGGGCCTTTTTAGCAGATACCTTGTATCCAAGCTGGTCTAGTGTCTGCAACAGGTCCTTGGTTGCCGCTTCACAATTAACTTTATCCAGGGCCGCTATCAGGAGATAATCTACGTATTGGAGGAGGCTTATTGTGGGGTGGGAGGCCCAGTACTCATGGATGTCCTGATGGAGTGCCTCATTGAAGATAGTAGGAGAATTTTTAAAATCTTGAGGCAGCCTGGTCCAGGTGAGCTGGCTGCTGAGCCCTCGGTCTGGGTCATACCATTTGAAGGCAAAGAGCGGTTGGCTGCTGGTTGCAAGCGTCAGGCTGAAAAGAGCATCTTTCAAGTCTAATACTGTATACATTGTAAGGTCTGGCCTCAATGAACTCAAGAGGGTGTAAGGGTTGGGCACCGTAGGGTGGATGTCCTCCGCCCTCCAGTTGAATTCCCTTAAAGTCCTGCACCGGTTGATAGTCATCAGTCCCTGGCTTTTTGACCAGCAGTAGAAGGGTATTCCATGGGGACTGGCCAAGGCATCAGAATTCCATACTCTAGGAGCCGGTTAATGTGCTTTGTTATCCCCGTTTTTGCCTCTGGGGTCATAGGATACTGCTTTATCCTGACTGGCTGCACTCCAACCTTCAGGGACACAACCACGGGAGGTCTCTGTTTTGCCAGCCCAGGCAGGTTGGTTTCCGCCCATAACCCAGGTATCATCTTTTGGAGGCTAATTAGGAGAGGAGGTGGCTCGGAAACCGGTGGGGAGGAGTAGAGTCTATATTCTTCTTCTAAGTTTAAGCACAGAATATAAGCTTCTGGTTGAAGAGTAACTTATCTCATCCCCCGTGAAATGAATCTGGGCCTTCATCTTAGTTAGGAGATCTCAGCCTACCAGAGGGTAGGGGTGTTCAGGGACTACCATAAAGGACTGAGTGAGCTTCTTGTTCCCCAAGTCTACTGTTCGTTTTGTGGTCCAGGGGTGTTGAGCTATCCCAGTACCCCCCTGGGCCCAGGTAAATTTGTTGGTCAGCTTCCCCATAGGGGAACTGAGTAATGTGCCCCTGTATCAATCAGGAACTCAACTGGTCGTCCCTCCACCTGTAGAGTTACCCAGGGCTTGTGGTGGAGGGTCCTCGAGCCCTGTCCCCCTCAGCCCTCTATCTCAGTTAGCTCCAGGACCTTGGGCCTTTTTCCCTGTCTCTTGAGGGGGCATTTGCCCTTCCAATGACCCAACTCCCTTCAATAAATGTATTGATCCTTTTTAAGAGGAGGTTTTTCCCTACTTCCCCAGCGTAGGGGCGGCCTCCAGTCATCTGGGCCTTGAACCTTGGGTGTGCAGGCTTTCCTCTTTCAGTAAGGAGAATTTTGGCAAGCCCTTTCGTTTGTCATTCCTCCAGGGTCTCTCTATTGTTATACACCTTATTAGCCACTGCTACCAATTCCATTAGATTTTTACCTTCAAATCCTTCAAGGCGTTGGAGCTTTCTCTTGATGTCAGGGGCTGCCTGGTTTACAAAGGCCATATTAATTGTCATGTGGTTTGCTGGTGCTTCTGGGTCCAAGGGAGTGTAGGTCCTATAGGTCTCTAGGAGACATTCTAGATAAGCTCCTGGTGTTTCTGTCCTTTCCTGTATTACCTGACTGACCTTAGATAAATTTGTGGGGCGCCTCGCAGTGGCCTGGAGACCCTCCATTAGAACCTGGTGATAGACTTTCAGGCACTCCCTGCCTTCAGCCTTGTATTCCCATCCTCTCATAGGCTGGGTAAGGGGAAAGGAAGCAGCTGTTAAGTCCTCATTTTCAGTTAGTTGCCCATGGGTCACCCGAGACCAGCCGGCAGCATTCCTGTCAGATCCGGTCCCTCTCCTCAGTGGTAAAAAGGACCTGCAACAGCTGCTGACAATCATCCCGAGTAGGTTGGTGGATAAAAAGGACAGTGTCCAGAAGGCTGATTAGAGCTTGTGGTTTGTCTGTAAAGGAGGGAGTTTGAAACTTCCAGTTATAGAGGTTACTCATAGAAAAAGGGAAGTAAGCTAAGGGGGTCACCCCCGTCTGTGTTTGGCGGGGTGGGGTGGGGGGGTGGTGGTGGTGGTGGTAGCTGACTTCCCTCAGCGGCAAGGCTCAAACAACTCTACCCTCCTCGTGATCTAGTGTGCAGTGAGCTCGGGCCAGGAGAGGTGGGGCTGGAGGCTGAAGAGAGTCCTCTGACTCCTTGGGTTGGGGGGCGGGGCTGGACTCGTGGTCGGGCTGCAGGGGGTGGAGAGCCCTCCAGATGTTGGCTCCCTGGGGTTGTGGCCAGAGCATAGGGAGGTGGAAAGAGGAGTTCTTCCTCAGGGGCCGATGGCGGGGGGGGGGTTACCAGTGGTTTTGAGGCCCCCCCTGGGTTCCTTTTCCTTCAAAGGGAGGAGAGTGACTGGCGCTCTTGAACCTGGGGGAGGAAGGTGAGGTTTCAGCCATTCGGAGGGTCTGAGACCAAATAGCGCCAGCCTAAGATATAGGGAACTGGTCCAGGTGTCCTGGAGAGCCAAAGACGACCTCATGCACCCTGTAAATGAGAGTTAAGTCAAAGGAGCCTTCCAAGGGCCAGCCAACTTTAAAGGAGGGCCATTCAATGGAATAGAAAGTCCTCAGGCAGTCAGGCTTGACCCGTAGTCCAGACATCGTGGAAGCCGCCTTCTGGAAATCTCAGAAGTTGTCAAGGACTAGGTCAAGAGGCATAGAGGAAACTTGTTGACCCATCTTGGGAAAGATCTCAAGGAAGAATAGGAGGAGAGGGTATTAAGGCAAACAGGAGCAAGAGAATCACACGGTAACGGAAGCAAAACTGCAAGAAAGAAGCAGAGAGCACCGAAGAAGGAAAGCTCCCTGCGAGCTGGCAGAAAAATTTCACAGCGCGCAGTCAGCTGAAAAGACCGCTCCTTTCCCAAAGGGGGCCAGGCCAGAATATCCCCTGGATCCCCCACCAAGAGAGGATTCGGGGCATCCCCCAGACTCCTCTGGCTCTGAGACCAATAGTGCGTCTGCCTGGTCTCCTGTGAGCCCCAGATTGTCCGGACACCAGAAACAGAAACCAGAGAAAAACTCACTGAAGCTGGCCGGCAGCAGACGAGCACTCTTCCCAGAAAAAAAAGGAGGTCTGTCCAATATCCCCAAATCCTGGATAAGCCCCCAAAATGTTGAGGTACAGGGTTTGGGAATGATTGGAGACCACCCAGTAAAATTCGAAATTTAGAAAATTTTATTGAAAAGCATTCCAATTTTGAACGACCAGTCGGGCACAGACTCCAGGAGCCAAATAATGGAATCCGCCCTGACCAATAATGACCTGGGGGGGTTTCTAATTGGGTACTCTTGAAAAAGCCCGTGCAAACTGGGCAACCTTTGAATTGATTGGATAACTGAATTCCTTGTACAGGGGAAATCTCATTGGTTATAGTCATGGTCGGCCACCTGGAATGTCTCAGTCTTTCCTTTTATGGTCAGGAATTTCAGTTGGTTTCTGTTAGACTCAGATAAGCAAGGCATGTCTGGGCAGAGCAGCCCGTAGTATGAGACAAAGGAGACTTAGCAGAAACTTAAGGCTGACAAGATGGAGGCTTGCTAAAAAATGGAGCCAGTGTGACCTGGATCCTTCAGAATCAGGGTCTTAAGTAGCTCAGGGTGGCCTCAAACTCAGTGAGGCTGGTCTTGAATTCCTTGCCTCCTACCCCTACCTCTGGAATGCTGGAATTACTAAAGGCATGCACCAAAATACCCAGCTTTGTTGTTTCTTAAAATTTGTCTTGATGTTAGTATGCACAAATACAGTTAATTTTTTGGATATTAACTTTGTTTCCAGAGACCTTGTTAATAACAGCTTGTTTTAACAGCTTGATGGGGCTTTCTCTTTGAATTTACTATGAATGCAATTTTATTATTTGTAAATACGGGTTTCTTTCCCCTTAACTTTCTAGTTTTTTGTTTGTTTGTTCGTTCATTCATTTTGTTTTCTTTTTTGAGATAAGCTGCCCTGGAACACATTACCAGGCTGGCCTCAATCTCATGGAAATCTGCTTGAGTGTGGGGTTGCTAGGATTAAAGGAGAGAGCCACCTGCCTGGTCCTTAACTACCTAATTTGCTGGGCAGGCCTTTCTTCTCTTCCTTCTCATTTTAGTGCAGAAGCTACTTCTTGCTCAAAGCTGAATAAAACTAATAAGAGAAGACATCCTACTGTGTTCCCATTGCTAGATATGATGTGAGCATTTGGATTCTCCAAATTCTCTTTGTGGGTTTAAGAAAGTTCCAAGCTGAGGCAGAAAGATAGGTTCAATGCTAGCTAAAAGCTGGGGAAAGTTATCTAAGCCCAAGGGTTTTGTGTTTGTTTTGGTTTTGGTGGGGTGGTGTTTGGGTTTTTTTGTTGTTGGTGGTTGTTTTTTTCCTTTGGTTTTTTGAGACTGGGTCTCTCTGTAGCCCCAGCTGGCCTGGAACTTAATATGTAGACCAGGCTGGCCCATCTCTGTCACCTCCCTCTGCCTCCCAAGTGATGGATGGGAGGTGTGTGTGACCATGTTCAACCGAGCCCACAGTTGTTTTTTCATTATTATGTGTATGTGTGTGTATGCATGATGTGTGTATGTGTGTGTGTGTGTGTGTGTGTGTGTGTGTAGGCACACATGTACCCGAGTGTGGGTGTGGAGTTTAGAGGACAACTTTCATGGGTCAGGTCTCCCTTTCCAGTGTGGATTCTGGAAATTTAACTCGCCCACAGACTTGCATGACAATGCTTTTAGCCATTGTATCCGCTTGTTGTTCCTAAGCCTATAGTTTTCTTGTCCAAAGACTTTTGATAATATCCTACTTCTTTTAATTATATCAAGAACATTCAGATTTTCTAGTTTTTCTTTGTCAGGTTTTTAACTTTTATTTAAAGAATTGTTCCATTTCTCTAGATAGTCAAATTATGTGAGTTTGAGTACAGCTGGGCTGTGTAATGATACTCTCAAAAAAGCAAAAAGCAAATAAAATAAATGGTAATTTCCTCTGTGTTCCCAGTTGCTGAAAGATTGTTTATAAATAGCTGTTGATTTTAATCAAATGCTTTTCCTCACTATTGAGAAGATGCTGCTTTCTTGTTTTACTCTAGTAGTATATGAATTTTTAATGTTTTTTATTCACATAATGAATTACAATAATTGGTATTATTGGTGTCTGTGTACGCAATGTGTATATGGGGGTGTGGGTGCCTCGTGTGTGCAAGTCCAAGGACAACTTTGTAAAACTTTTCTTTTCACCTTTTCATTGGTTCCAGGGATCAAATTCAGGTCATCAGGCTTTTCATGGCCCTCTCTCTGTCCCCAAGTTACAAGGCCCAGTTTTTAAATATTAAATCATCATTACATTCCTATAAGGAATGTCTGAGAAGACTATTTCTCTATCACAGAATTCTGATTGCTAATTGTTCTAAAGGCATTTTTCATGAATGTTATAATCAAAATGGTTTGTAATTTTATTTTCATATAATATATTTTTGTTAGGTTTTGGTGTTTAGATTATGCTAGTCATATAAAATGAATTGATAAACATTTCTTTTTCTGAAAGTATTTGTTGCAAGCTGGCATTATTTTTCTTTAAGTGTTTGAGAAAAGTTATCTAAGTTTATAGTTTTTGTGTAGAAAAGTTTTGATAGTATACTGTTTAAAAGATTTATATTTATTATTTTAAATGATGTATATATGTGTCTGTGTAAGGATATAGGCACTTGAGCACAGGTGCCTGCAGAGGCCAGAGGCATTGGATCCCTTTGGAGCTGAGTCACAGGTGATTGTTAACTGCTCTACAGGGGTTCTGAGAGCCAAACTGGGGTCCTGGATAAGAGCACTATGAGCTCTTAACCACTGAGCCCATATCCCATTTCTTTAATAAACATGTGAGTATTCCTACTTCTTATTTATCAGGTGTTTACTTTTTGTTTAAAGAATTTTTCCATTTCTAAAGGGTCAATTTATTGGCATAAATGTAGTAATATTTTCTTTTACTTTCTAAATAATTTTTGTAAAATACAGAATTTCTCATGAATTTCTCATTTCCTTCTCACTTGCCTTTAGGGTTCCATTAACTTCGGATCATGATGATGATGATGATGATGATGATGATGGTGATGATAATGGTTGTGGTGGTGGTGGTCGCGGTGATGCTGATAAACAGAAAACACAGTGTGGCAACATTATATCAGTAACATCACCTGATATTCCCTCTTCAGTGTCATTAAGACAGCCTTTATCCTTGCATCAGAGTAATTTGGAAGCATTATTTCCTAAAGAAGATAATCAGAATACCTGTGGTTTAGATCATTCAGAATGTATTTCTTCTACTGTTGATGTACTACCAAAAGGTGAATGAGATTGTTTTAAAATTTATGTAGTTGCTGTCAGATCTTCTTGAGGGCAGTGATGTCTAAAGTTATGTACATCTTTTGTGTTACAGATCCACTAACTTCTATTATTAAAACTACTGGTGAAAATTTTAATTTGAAAGTAAATATCCTGACAACTGTCAGATCCACAGGGGCCTAATACTGTTAGTCAAAAGCAGTGTTTAAAAATGAACAGGACTAAGGAGATTTCCATGTTAGCCTAGCTTATGATTAAAATATATATATATATATGTTTTATTTTCTCCTTTTCGTGGATATGAAAGTGGGGGTCTAGATGGATGTAATGACTTTTTTCATATCATAACCAGTTAGTTTTGTGATAGTCATAATTGTCAACCTGGAATGATCTAGAATCCCCTGGGAGAGAATCTCAGTTCTTAAGGAGCAGTTGTCTAGATCAGGCTGGTCTGTGGACTTGTCTGTGGGAGATTGTCCTGATTCCATGAGTTGAGATGGGGGACCCACACACTGGGTAGCACCACTCACCAAGCAGGAGATCCTGAACTCTGTAAGAATAGGAGAAGTAAGTATAGGCATACATCATTGCCCTGCTCCTAACTGTTGGTGTGACCAGTGCTTTAAGTTCCTGCCACCTTGGCTTCCTGCAACAGTGGGCTGTCACCTGAAATTAAGAGCAAAATAAACTCTTTCGGTGTTTTTGTCAGTATTTTGTTATAGCAGCCTAATTGAAACTAAGAGAGAGATAAAACATGAGCTTGAGTAATGACTTAGTAAGAAAAAATGATAGCACTTAACATTTCATTTACATGGTATTCCTAATTGATGATCCTGTGGTGCAGTCTACAGTGCTTACATATTTGTTAAAGATTTTTCAGACCAAAATATGGAACCATAACTATATTAAACTTAGAGCTTAGTATTTTTCTTCTCCACAATCATATGTAGCCTAATAAACTTTGAATAGTAATCCTTATCAAAGTTATCTCTATTATTCTGAGCTCATTGGCCTCCTTCATCTCTAGAAATACTAATTTATGACTCCATTGTTGCCTCCACTCTACTCCTGGGGCTGAGGGAATTCTTAGTAGTGTGTATTTTCTATGGATTTGAATGTAAAATGTGACTTATGGATACTCTGATTATTCTAATTCATTTTATTATTTATTTATTTATTTATTTTTATTTTATGTTTATGGGTGTTATGCCTGTATGTATGTAAGTGTACCCATGTCATGAAGTGCCCGCAGAGGG
>NW_008329141.1:587640-626320 GCF_000622305.1 Nannospalax galili | reverse complement strand
TGGAGTTATGGACAGCTGTTAGCTGCCATGTGGGTGCTGGGATTCGAACTGAGGTCTTCTGCAAGAACAATCAGTGTTCTTAACCGCTGAACCATCTCTCCAGCCCCCTAATTCTTTTTTTTTTTTTTTAAATCAGCACAGATTCTTAGTAAAGGATCTGAACAGAACTGATTGCCAAACATCTTCTCTAGGAAATGGCTTAATATCTGTTTTGTTCATTGCTTATTGCTTATTTCTGGATTTTATTTTTATTTTGTAGAAAGCTGTTACCACTCAAATCAAAGTTCCAAGAGTTCTCTAGTGAGTGAGATGAAAATTGACACATCTACAAACTGCAGAAGGGAGAAATCGTTTCTTAATAATGTGACGGAAAGGAAGAAGCGTGGGTCTTCTTGGGAGTCAAATAATCCTGTTGCAGATGTTCCCTGTGTGGCAGATTTAGATTACCAACAGATTTCAAGTCTAGGATTAAGTCGGAATAATGAAATAAGTGATTGTACTAATGAAAACAATAGTAAAATGCAAAGAAATAGACAATGCTTTCCTGACCTACCTTCTGAGTCTGTCAGTAACCCTAATGTAGCATGCATGAATGAAGGACAGGATACTGATGACTTTGAGTTTCAAAAAACTGTGCATGAAGATGCTGACATGGATTTAACTGCTAGTGAAGTAAGCAAAATCATTACAGTTTCAAAAAGCAGTAAAAATAAAAGTCAGAAAAATACTAATTGTGGAAAGGACACTTTCAGAAAAGTGAAAGACCCAACCTCTGAGAAAAAGAGAGAAAAATCAAAGAGAAAATATAAAGATCATTCAGATGTGGATATTGAGGAAAAGACTGAAAACAGACTAGGGAGAGGATCTGTTGTTCTAGACGGCCAAAGGGATTCAGAAGATCCAAATTTTCTTTCCAATACTCAACAGCTGACTCAGGCAAACATACTGAAGAAAATAACCCTTCAGAACGGCTTTGATCAGGATGACAGACAGAACACACAGTGCAGTAAAAAGAAGCAAATGCTTATGACAAATAAGCAAGAGGAAACAGACTCTTTATCCCAATGTTCAGATAAATTCCTTCAAGAGAGTAAATTTGATCAGCGTCAGAATACCCTAAGCTATAATATAAGAAAGTCTTCTCGACAGACATTTGTGATTTCTAAGTCAGAAAAAGGTAACTTATTTCCAAACCAAAAGGATAAAGACACTGTTTCTGAAAATCTAGGTGTTGCAAATGAATTTCAAGCAGCTGATCCTTTTACTAGAGATAACGGAAATTTATGTGACTATGAAGCCCAGAATGTGCTGGATTTGAAAAAGTGCATCACTGATACACAACCTACTCAGCAAAATCAATCAAAAACAAACAAGCCTAAGCAGACAATAAATCGGAAGACAGAAATAATTTCTAGAATGAACCAAATATATGACGATGATAAAGATATGCATGTGCTAGAAAAAGGTAACTTTTCCACCCAAACCCAAACGAATAAAGAGACCATGTCTGCAAACCCAAAAGTTGCAAAAGAGTTTCAAATACCTCTTCTTTTCACAAGAAATAACGAAAACATACATGATGATAAGAACCAAAATGTGTTGGGTTTGCAGAAGCAGATCACTGATGTGTACCCTGTTCAGCAAAATGAGTCAAAAACTAGTAAGAACTCTAAGCAGAAAGTAAATCGGAAGACAGAAATAATTTCTAGAGTGAGTCATTTCAATAATGACAAAAGTGTGCAATGTTCAGAAAAGGATAACTCTTTCTTACTACAAAAGGTTAGAGAAGTCACCCCTGGAAACTTAGAAGATTTAAGTGAGTTTCAGAAGCATGTTCTTTGTACCAACGACATTGGGAATGAGACTCAAACTGTTCTGGGGGTGAAAAAGCATGTCCAGAATATGCAACCTGCCTATCAAAATGATTCTAAAATAGATAAGAAGCTTAGACAAAAGGTGCACCGAAAGACAGAGGTAATTTCTAAAATCAACCACATATATGAGAATGGTGGCAAAAGTGTATATGACCCAGATGATTACTTCTTTTCTTTGACTCAGGAGGATAAAGAAACCAGTTCAGAAAATCTGAAAGTCACAAATGAACTCCAAACAGCTGATGTTGCCAGTAAAGATAACAGATATCTCTATGACCAGGAGGCCCAGAGTATATTGGGTTTGAAGAAGCATGTTACTAATATGCCACTTACTCATCCAAATGAATCAAAATTAAGTAAGAAGCTAAGGCAGAAAGTTAGTAGAACAGACGTCATTTCTGAAATGAACCAGATATATGACAATATTAATGAAGATGCAAATGGCCAAAAAAGCTATGTGAAAGATCTTGATTTAAAAGTAAACAAATCTAAAGATAACATTGAATCCCGAGATGTTATCAGTGGGTACTGTATGGAAATCACCAGTAATGAAAAGGAAAATTGTGATCAGATTCCATGCTCTTTCAAACTAGTTAAAAAACGAAGGAAAAAATCAGGTAAAGCAGAGAACATTTTGACACAAGGTAAGAACAGACCTATTTTACAATTAACAGATTCTTCACAGGCATCTATCACTTTAGACCCTGGCTTAAAACATATTACTAATGAAACAGATTCTGATCCCAGACACCAGACAAGCCTACCAAAGAACCAGAAGCACAGCACTGTGACTCCAAGAACACAAGCAGATGCCTTCTCTCTGGAGGTGGTAAAAGAAGGAAACTGCCCAGCCAAAAAAGTTAATAAAGTAATGTCAAAATCAAAGAAAAGAAAGACCCTCCTAGATCTTTCTTCAGATACCCATGAAGTTATGGAAGCAGTACCTAACATTGATCACAGAAAGTCAGTTGACTCTGAACAAACTGATAAGAAAAACTATTTGGAGAATGAGAAAATTGCCAAGATTAAGCCAGATTTTTGCACAAAGGTGTTTAAACCGTTATCTCAGATATGTTCACCTAACATACAAAATTCTCCTTTTGACAGCGTGCATGAGAGGTCAAAATCTTTGAGTATTTCTTCTAGTAAAAGCCTGATGATAGAAGAAAATTTTGCCCTGGGAAGCATAGCCATCATTCCAGTGAGTGACAAGGCACATGAAAAAGTAAAAGAGGTGGCTTGTAAAGGCCGGAGAACACAGAGGTCGGCAGTAGGTAGGTCCACATCTAAAGAGGCTGAGTTTTAGAACTGTACTTTTTTCATATAACCAGTGATGTATTTTCTGTTAAAACAGGCATTTTGTATAATCTTTAAAACAATATACAGTTATGGATCATCATCTATAGAAACAGGAAGAAATTATAGTACTTTGAGAAGATAACAGAATATTTGAGACATTTGAAACCTAAAAACTGATTTGGCTTTTACTACAAAGTAATCTAATATTGGCTTTAGGCCATTAACTTCTTTTACTCATGTTTCAAGGAAATTAAATGGTTTAAATGCATATAATAGGGGATTGCACTGGTTTCAAAGACAGCCTCAAGTTTCTTAAAGGTGGATCTTGATCCAGCAGCATGTATATTTAGTGTGATCAGAGCAGCATTACAACCAACCCAGAATACATGTGTATGATATGGGTAAATTAAAATTTTTTTTTTTATTTAAAAAATTTGTATTTTATGTGTGTGTATTGCCTGCATGTAGGTAAGTGCACCTGTGTCGTGCAATGCCCATGGAAGTCAGAAGAGGCTGTCGGATCCCCTGGGACTGGCATTACAGACAGTTGTTAGCTGCCATGTGGGTGCTGGGATTCGAACCCAGCTCTTCTGCAAGAACAACCAGTGTTCTTAACCACTGAACCATCTCTCCAGCCCCCATGATATGGGTAAATTTTAATAAAAGCAGACAAAACCTACAGGATATGTAATGAGAAATTTTGATTAGAAGAAACTTTAAAGATATTATCAAGTAGATAACATTTTAGATTGTAATGGCTAGATGAGATTTTTGCTGTTAGTGTTTACATTTCATTTTTTTCCCCAGTTATTAAAATAATACTTATTGTAGAGAATCAAATAAAATGGGAGAAAACCTGCCGAGAATTGCTGCCAGCACTTTGCCATATGCACATAGACTTGAGTCTATGAATCTGTTTGAAGAAATACTTCATAAACATATAACATTTTGTAACATTATACATTTCCTATGTCAAAAATCTTCTGCTTAGAACTAACATTTCAGTGGGTCTGTAGAACACTGGAATTCTTAGGCTAAGGCTAGTCTAGGTGAAAGGGACCCAAGTCAAAGGGATTCCAGGAGTCTGGGTGGTAAGATATGTTGGAGGACTGGAGAACCAGCCCTCATCTTTATGTGCCTCACAGTGACTTGCACAGGAAGCAGCCATGATGCATGTGCTGAAGGAATGTGCAATGACTGGTATGGGTCTGGAGAGTTGACCATGCTTCGAAGAACCTTTGTAGCCTATGTGTGATTTCAGAATTAAAGGGTCAGAGGCTTCTTTAATGGTTTATTTTAAACTCTGAGCTCCTTTCCTCTCAAAATTCAATAGTTAAGTTTTAAATTTGTTCTCTGGCGAACCATGTTTATCCCATATTTATTTCCATATCTCTACATATATGTTTACAAATATTTGTAAAAAATCTTTTTCAGGTCGGAGAACATTACCGGACTTGACAGAAGCCAGTTTTATTTCAAGTTGCACTAAACCTGAAAATGAATCAGAAGATCCATCTTCAGAGCTGACAAGAAGAAAAAGAAAATGTGCCCCTCTCAATTTGAAAGAGCCGAAACTCAACAGGCAAGTGTTGCAGTGATTTGTGGTGTGCTTCTTAAGCGTCATGCTTTGTAGATGTTCTGCCTGAACTAGCCTTTGAGTACTTCCGAACATCACTAAAACAGACACTGTAACATGTAACAGCCACATGTCAGCTTCGTAGAGGTGAAATAGAAATTTTTTTTCTTTTTGATCTGGATTTAAATTGATTGAGTTTCTTTTAACATCCACCCTACTACTGTCATTTAAAATTTTTCATTGGTAACAACTTTTAGTTGGTAACAATAATTTTAAAAGTTTGTTGCTTACTATTTACAGACCATTATTTTCATATCTGTTACCCATGTTTGTTTCCTACTTTGCTTCCTAGAAATCACTGTGGTTTGTGTTCTTTGGTCCCAACGAATACAATTCTTTTTCCTGAATTTTTTTTTTTAAACTTTACATATACCCCAGCAAAGAAAGACTGTTCATCACATTCAGTAACTATGAACATTGCTGTATTTGTTTCATCTATTGTGTTTTTAAAGCAATCTAACACTGAATGATTTCATTCATAAAGCACTTCCATATGTGTCTCTAAAAAAATAAGATTTTCTGGGACTGGGGAGAAGGCTTAGTCAAATGCTTTCACAAATATGAGAACCCAAATTCAGATCACCAGAACCCATATGAAGGTCAGGCATGGAAGCATACACTTGTAATCCCAGGGCTGGGGAGATCAAGACAGGACAATCCTGGGGGCTTGCTCTTGGCAGTCTATATGAATTGGAGAACTCCAGTCAATGAGAGGCCCTGTCTCAAAAACTTATCAGTTGAGACAGGCATTCGATGCTGACATCTGTCCTCTATACACACACACAAACACACACAAGCACACACTAAATAAATAAATGGGACTTTCTTAACAAAGTTACCACATCAAGATTAGGCAAGACTGGGTTACGGATCAGTGTTAGAATGATTGCCGAGCATGTATGAGGCCCTGGTCTAATCCCTAAAATAGTAAAAGTTATCACATCTAACAAAAATATCAATAATTTTTAGTTGTCTTATAATAACAAATTCCTATTCCTTTGATTACTATAAAAATACCCAAATGCCTTTTTGCATTGTTTTGCCAAAATGTCATGTTTTTAAGGATAAATCAGAAGCCTATTTCAGAAAATCTGATATTGTACACACATTTTCTGTAAGATGAAGAAAATTATCCCAAATTTTCCTTTCATTGTTTTGATGTTTGCTCCTTTTATGAAGTCCTGATAGTTTTGATAGGTATTTTCAAGCAGTAGCCAACAGATGGAGGTAATAGGAGGGTGGAAGAAGAAAAGGGGGGACCAAGAGCTTTTTAAAAACAGCTTTCTAGAGATATAGAGGATATGTATTTATTGGGATATGTTCTAAATTTTCACCCATGGAAAGTGTAGAAGTTTGTGGGTTTTTCTTTTCTTTTTAAATATATTCTCAGAGATAAGACTTAGTAGGTACAGGACCCTGGATTCAATTCCTAGCACCACCAAAGAAAAACCCCTCACAGATATGTGTATCCATCACCACAATCAGTTTAGAACATTTCTTCACTTCAGGAAGAAATCCTATAACCTTTGCTCTATTTCCCATCACTTTGAGCTGTGGGTAGCTACTCAGCTACTTCCTGTCTCTAGGTAGCCTTATTCTAGACATCTCTTAAGACCAGAAGCATATAATGTACTGTCATTATGATGGATTTCTTTCATTAGCACAGTGTTTTCAAGGTTTATCCATGGTAGTATGTACCAGGATTCATTCCTTTTTATGACTAACAGTATCCACTGCATGTATACACCGATATTTTGCTTATGTATTTATCTCGATCTTTTTTAATGCAGGCAAAGCATTCATATTTTATTTATTTTTATATGTAGGAATGCTTTGACTGCATGCATGTAAGTGCATCTGTACATGCAATGCCCATGGAGACCAGAAGAGAATGTCATATTCCCAGGAACTTGGGTTAAGAATGGTTGTCAGCCGCCATGTGGGTGCGGGGAGCCAAACCCTGGTCTTCTGCAAGAGGAGCCAGTGCTCCTAACCTCTGAGCCAGCTCTCTAGCCCTCTTGATCACACTTGACATTTCCTTTCTATGTCTTGCCTCCCTTGTTTTTGTCATTCTGAATAATGGCACTCTGAAAATGCATGTATAAGTTTTTTCATGAACATGTTTTCATTTCTCTTTGAGCATATACCCAGGAGTAGAATTGTGTCATGTGCTAACTCTGTGTTTAAACATTGAAGGAATTGCCCCACTCTTTTCCTAAGGTGCCTTGCTATTTTACATTACTGTCAGCTGTGTATCAGGATCTAGTTTCTCCTTACCCTTACCAATACTTGTTTGACTTTGGATTCTAGCTTCTTAAGCATATAAGTGGTATCTTATTATGGTTCTGATTTGCATTTCTCTGATGACTAATGATGTTGAGCATCTTTTCATGTGCTTCTTGGCCACTTGTTCACTACTAATGTCCTTTCTCTGTTCAGAATACTATGCAGAGCCCCATGTTGTGTTTAGTTTTTACTTTTCCTTAACCTCTTCACACCTGTGTCAGTTCCTTAGCCCTTTTCAATCATGTTATTTTGTAGAATATACCTCAATTTGGGAATTTTCTAATGTTTTCTCATGATCACCCTGGGACTATGCATTTTTGGCAAGAATTTCACATAAAGGTTGTGTCCTCATTGTTGTTTCAAGGGTTCATTGTCAGTCCCTTACTGCTACACTGAGGTTAACCTCAGTCCCTTGGCCATGGGGTCTGCTAGGTTTCTGGACCATAAAATTTTTAGCACTTCCTTAATAAAGGATTTGAGGAGATTCTTTGAGTCTCTACATCCTGTGTCTCAAACTTTTGCTTATTGATTTTAGCATCCATTGGTAAATCTTGCTTGCAACCCATACTGCTATGTTAGACTGTTACTGACTCTGTATTCTACTTCTTCTGTAAGGAAGTGATGGCCCTCTTTATTTAATACTAATATATTGGTGTGGATGAATAGCTCTGTATTTTATTCTGTACATGAAAATCCAGTCTGTCAACTTTTATTTCATTATTCAGGTGATTCCAACTTCAGTATTGAGGTTACTTCAGATTTCCTTCTGATTCCTTTCAACAAGACTTAATACTTTAGACTTCTTCATTACTTTCTGACCCCACAGACATTCTATGTTCTAGACTCATCACAATGTTTTTCTTGCCTTGGCCCCAGGATCAGACACTTCAGAAATTCTAATTTCTTTGATTGTAAAATTATGTTTAGCAACCAGAATCTGGGCCTTGGGTATGTTCATGGCTTTCATCATGTGGTGCTACTTGTCTATTGCTATACAACAATATTACCAGAAACCTAGTAGCTTAAGACAGCACTCGGTTAGTATTAGAATCTGGGCAATGCCTAGTTGGTGTTCTGCTTACGGGCTCACAGCACTGCATTCGGGGTATCAGAGACTCTAGTTCTTATCTAGAGGCTTTCCTAAAAGATCCTGTTGGCAGAATTAATTTCCTTATGAGGGTAGAACAGTGAGCCTTAGGATGTTGATGTTGGCTGTAGGTTGTTTTCAGCCCTTTGACACATGGGCCTCTATCCCAACAAGGCCACTTCAAAGCCTTCTCTGGAGAGAAACTCTAGAGCAGAATCCCTTAGCAAGATAGTCTTTCTTCTATAATGAGATGTACTCTCAGAATGAGATAGCTTCTCCCTTTTCACATTCTATTAGACACAAGTGACTGTTCCTGCCTATAATCAAGGGGAGGGAGGCACTTCTATAAAGGCTTGGATACCAATAAATGGGGATTATGGGTGATGTCCTTGTAGTCTGTCTAGCACAGGGATTGTAGCTGGACCCTCTTGTAGGTAGCACTAGGAAGTACATGCATGTATGGTAACCCACATCAACATACACTTTATGTTTCTCTACGTATTATACATATGATAAAAATCATGAGTTATATTAAAGTCAATGTAATTGCTTTAGTTCTAACCCAATACTGCAGGATAAATTTGCACATTTCTTTTGCTTAACTCATAATTTCTTCATCAGTGAGAAGCCTAGTTTTCATTATCTAAAAATATTTATGTGTTTGTTCAATTCAGAATTATTAGTCCATATTCCTGTGGGAACTTTTTTTTTGGTCTTTTTGAGACAGGGTCTAACTGAATTTAGGTCAAAATTTTTTGCTTTAAATTAGTTCTTTTCAGGGCTGGAGAGATGATCCAGTGTTTAAGAGCACTGGCTACTCTTGCAGAGGAGCTGAATTTGATTCCTAACACCCATGTGTTGATTAACAACCATCCATAACTTCAGTTCTAGGGGAATTCAGTGCCCTCTTCTGACCTCTGTGGGCATTGCCCAACATGGGTACACTTACACAAATGCAGGCAATACACTCATACACATAAAATAAAAATAAAAATATTTTAAAAAATTAGTTCCTTTTGCACTCCAGTTAGGTTCAGGTGTTATGTATCTTTCATTGTGCCAGTGTGCATTAGCAGTGTGTTAGAGCATGCACACCCCATGACCTCATTAACAGAGTATATTGTCATATTTTATATTTGTGTCGGTTGTGAGGAATGGTGTCTTTGTTGTTTACTGTGCAGTTCTGTGAGTGATACAGATCTGTAAGATGTACTCTGCTTCATCTCTTCTTGGTTTTTGTCCACCTAATCTTTCTTGTACTAAATGTGGTACATCGAAATCTGACATTACTGTGTCTCTTCTAGTTTTTGTTTCAGAAAGATATTTTGTAGTTAGTACACAAAAAAGGTAATTATATATTCATTTTGGATTGTGGATTTTACTACTAAAAATTATCTCTTTGTCATGTTCAGTGCTTCATGACTTAAAAGATAATACTTAAAAATGCATTGTGTCATTGCCCTGGTTACTTCTTCATTCTATCAGCAGCAAGTTCAGTCAGGATACTGGTGTTTGGGGGGCAGGGGGAACCTGAAACCAACACGCTGCGGTGTTCTGTTTCCGAGAATGGAAGAAGAAAGTGGCCACTGGGCTGTCTTTACTCAGTATTTGTACGGAATGGACATTGTGATTTTTTTTTTTAAAAAAAATGATCAATTCTAGTTTCTCAAAGTAGTAGTGGCACTGTCTGTGGAGAGGAGTTAGTTGCAGCCGAGAAAGAGACCTGCTCCCCGGCTACCTCTTCTGCCTTTTAAATTTGGGCCCATATGCATACATTTCATCTAAAAACACATGTGCACAGTTCACAGTGCAGAGAGATGCAGTGCCACCTATAGCACGAGGTAGGAGGGTGGATCATCCCTCTTACTGAGAAAGTAATAATAGTGGATAAACACCAAGAAACAAAGTAACATGAATGAATAACTTGAAAATAACTTGAGTTAGCAAATAGGAGTATAAAAAAAAGAAGAGAGCAGGAACCCGCAGAGGTAAAGCTGAGGCGAGTGGAGCCTGAAACTGGCCTTTGCTGGCCGCACTTGTCTAACAAGGGAAGCCTGGCTGTAAGCTTCACGGCCTTGTAAGCCTGGGGACAGAATCAAAATCCTAGGGCTTAGCTAAAATGAAGAGTTAAAGGCAAATCCCTCTCAACAAAGTTGAGCTGTTCTCAATAGAGCAGCAAACTAAAAATAACTTCCCTCTGGTTTCTTCGGACCAGGAAATAACTCTAGTCCTCAACTGAGGGAAGAAAAAGAATATTCTGAGAAGTCCTAACAAAAATACCTGGAAAATATAAAAGACTGCACGCTGAGGACTGAGAATGAGTAACCCTGGAATTGCAGTTCATGTGTCGTTTGTAAGCAAATGCAGATATTTTCTGAAGGTGCTCTCCTCCATGTCAGGCCTCCTTGCATTTTCCACAGCTAAAGTTCCAAGGGCTAGCTCCCAGAAAATAATGACAACAAAAACATGCCCTCCACACACGTGCACACAGTTCCAGCAGAAACAACTGGCAGCAGAGCCAGGCACAGAAGATGGAGTGAGCGTGCTCACCATTTCACCTAAGGAGATGCTTGAAAATGACCAAGATGTCAAATGCAACAGCAAGTCACAGAAAAATATGAGTTCATTGAGATAGAGGTTAAATGCAGATTAAACCAAAGGCTGTAATTTTCAGGAACATAATCATGGGTGGTAAAAGCCGTAAAGAAAAGCCTGGACTAGTAGTGTTTCAACTATATGCAAAGCATGTCATTAAATAAACTGCTTACTGGAAATAATTTTCTTCATTCTTACCAGCCGAGGCAGCATTAGTTTAGAATTATTATTGCTAATCTTCCTTTTTCCTCTCTTTTGCAGCAAGATGAGAAGATGAAGTAGATATATGGACTCTGTCCGAGTGCTCAGAACTCCAGTCAGAACAGAAATGTGACTAGGATCAAGAACATGGACCATGAAGGAATATTTTGTTGTTTTTGTGTTGTTTTCCCCTTTTTTGGCCTTTCATGGAATGTTGGTTTGTCCATTGTTACTTTGAGGTATATGTACATAAAATAGCTGTATTTTCAAGTACCAAACTTTTAAAATAATTTTGGTTATCGTATAACTTATATCCTTGTTAATTGAAGTTGCTGCCTAATATCCTTTAAACAACTGTTACCCTTTTAACCAAATAAAATGTATTAATGCTTTCACATTAGTTATTCTGTATGTCAGAGTATCTTGTTTTGGTTTTGAGCTATTCAGTATACATGAACATCTAAGAGGGTTTGGAAAGTTCTCTCTTGCCCTGGCCAGTTTTAGTGTTCTCTACCAGCCGTTCTGCTTTCAGAAATATTTAGGTGTCAACTTCTTTCTCACTTCTTATATATGTAATGTGATGACTTGGGCAGTGGTAGCTGTGATGGTTAATATTGTCAATCTGACAGAATTAGAATCACCCAGGAGACAAACCTCTGGGCCTGTCTGTGAGGGGCATTCTCAATGAGGTGAACTGAAGTGGGAAGACCCACACTAAATGTCAGCATGTCCCCCAGGACATGCAAAAAAGAAAGCCAGCTGGGCTCCGACACTGATCTCAGCTTCTTGACTGTGGATGCAGCATGCCCATTTGCCTCACACTCCTGCTTCCATGCCTTCCGCACCGTGATGGATTCTGCCCCTCCAGCTGTAAGCTGGAACAAGCTCCTGCTCCCTTAGGTTGCTTCTTGCCAGGTATTTTGCCATAGCAACCAGAAAAGTAATGCAGTAGCTTTTCAAGCACTTCTTAACATTTTTTAAATTTTTAAAAATTAATATATGTGTATTTGTCTGTGTGACTGAATGCCACGTGTGTAGCTACCTGTGGAGGCCAGAGAGGGTGTCGGATCCACTGGAGCTGGAGTTAGGCTTTTGTGAGGATCCAAAGGTGGGTGCTGGGAACCAAACTCGGGTCCTCTGTAAGAGCAGCAAGCACTCTTAACCACCGAGCCATCCCTCAAATAAACCAGGAATTCTGGGCTTATTTAGTAACCTGTCTTCTCTCTTTCTAAAGTTTAATTAGAAAAAAAATTTTTTTGTTGTTGTCTTTTTGAGATAGGGTCTCCTCCCTGTACCCAGCTGGCTTGGAACTTGCTATATAAACCAAGCTGACCTCAATCTTACAGAGATCCACCAGTCTCTTGAGTGCTGGGATTAAAGGTATACGCCACCATGCCTGGTTAATTTAATTTTTAATTATATGTATATGTGTGGGTGTGTGCACACATGAGTGCAGGAGCCTGTGGGGTCCAGAAGAAGGTGTCAGATTTCCTGGAGCTGAAGTTATAGGTAGTTATGAGCTGCCTGACATGGGTGCTGAGAACTGAACTCAAATCCTCCACAAGAGCACTTAACCACTGAGCCCTCTTTCCAGCCCATTTTCAGAAACTTTTAAACTTAGTTTTTATGATTTTATTTTACAGATGGCTTACTATTCCAGTGATGAATAATCCTACTCAAATCTGAGATCACTACACAGTTACTACAGTCACATAATTAGTCAAACTTTCATCTGGCCTAGTTGTAAAAGCTTTCTTAGACAATCTCGGACCAATGAAGGATGGACCCAGTAATCTGTCTGTTAAAACACAAGCCCTAGGTGGCTCTGTTGTACAATGGATAGCGCATTGGACTTCTAAAACAAGCCCTTCAGGTGGTTCCTCATCGGAGTGTCCTAGAATGGCATGTTTGACAGACTATTGCAGGAAAGGAATTGCTTTTTTTTCTTTTTTTAAATGAGATTTGTCTTCTTCCTCATGTGAATTACATTTTATGGTTAGAGTCATAGTGAAAAAAATTTTCTAGATTATAAAAGTACCCATGGTTTTATTTTGTTTTTTTACACTTAGACATTTTATTTTACATTTATTTGTGTGGGGTGGGGTACATGTGGAGGTCAGAGGACAACCTGTGGGTGTCACTTCTCTCTTATTATGTGGGTCCCAGATACCAAACTCAGATCATGAGGCTTGGCAACAGCGCCTTTACACTGAGCCATCTTGTTGGCCCCTACATTTAAATTTCAGTTGGATATGGAATTTATTCCAGTATGTGGTGTGAGGTATACATGTAGTTATTTTACAATTTTGTAGGTGATTCATTAGTTTAAGAACTCATGTTTCTGTTGCCAGTTACTGTTATATTTCCATGTGTGCTTAAATTTCTTTTTTCTTTACTCTCTTCTACTTAATTATGAATCATTTTATGACCAATCCTATGTCTTTAAGAGATTTTTCACATTTTCCTTATAGGTTTTTCACATTTCTTTATAAATTGTATCGATATTTTATCCTTTGGGATTAGCATAAATGAAGTTTTCTCCTTGGTTCTCTCTCCTAATTGTTGTGCCCTGGAGACTATGATTTTTGTATGTTAAGTACTAAATTTTGTTACTGTTTATAATAGTTTTTTTTAATGAACATATTTCTTGAAAACAAGCTATCTGACAATTTTTTTATGATCCTGTTACTAAAGTAAGTTCAGTTCTACTTGTTTCTCAAAGGCCAATATTTAAATACATGAACTGGTGAAAAGAAATCAGTTTATTGGAGGCCAGGAACTTTAGGAAGATGGGGGGATTGAATGACAGCTTTCATCCTCCAAACAAGACAGTCTTTGGGAACCCAGCTTTATAGGGAGGGAAGGAGGAGAAAGGGGACAGTGGGCAGGGTGCTGCTACACACCGAACAGTCCTCACCAACCTGGACTTGTGCTTCTCTTTTGCCAGGAAATCTTTGATGTGGTAATCAACTTCTGTCTCTTAGGCCAGTCTCTATAATTTTTTAGGTAATGTGTGTGTTTCTTTTACACCCCTATGACCAAAATACCTGATAGAACAACTTAAAGGGGAGAAATATGTTTTGTTCACATTTCAGTGGGCTCAGTCCATGGTTGCTTGACGCCATGCAGTTGGACAGGCATCATGGTGGTAGGAACCTGTGGCAGAGAAGATTCACTTCATGATAAACAGGAAACACTAGTACTGAAGACACACCCTCAGTGACCCTCTTTGTCCAACTAGGCCACCTCCCAAAGCTTCCACAGCCTCCCAAAAAGAGTGCGACCAGCTTCAAACCAAATATTGAAAACAAGCCTGTGGGCATATTTCATATTTAAACGATTACATAGAAGCACATTTCACTGCAAGTTAAACATTATTCCAATCATAACTAAAGAACAAGATTAGAAAAATCTTGGCCCATAATTTGATTTGTCTGAGGATCAGATAACCTGGCTATTTAAGTCTAGGGAAAAGTTATAGAATAGTTAACCTTGCAGTTAACCATCAACAAAGGCAATTTTCTTTCTGGAGAACAGGGAAAAAAAATAACAAAAGATAATAGTTTTAAAGTATTAGGCAGCTTTAGTCAAAGTTGTCATCTATAGCTAAGTTAGTATTCCTCAAGCCGTGGAACCTCTGAAATTTATTATTTTTGAAGTCAACCAAAACTAAATAACACCGAAGGAGTTTTATTTTTCCTTGATTATGATTCTTAGAACTGTCGTTGCTTTTTCTTGTCTGATTGTAGCTATTACCTTAAATAAAATGTTTGCTTGCAGTGGAGATAGCATTTTTGTCTTCTAATTTTCATGAGAATGCCTCTAGTTTTATTCCTAAAGAATATGGTGGTTTTGTGGCCATAAAACCATAACTTATAATCACATTAAATTATAAACTATTGTTATTTGAATGTTTTTTGAAAAGTGAGTTGGCATTGAATTTGTCAAATGCTACTTGGCATTAATAGAGATTTTATAAGGGCCCAGACAATAGATAAAATCCACAGTTACTGTTGACCATATACTAAGGAACTGAGAAGGCAAAGGGGCCCACTGGAGTAACATAGACATGACTCATTGTGCCACCTCTGGCACTAATGGAATCCAGGGAGAAAGGATGGACTTTTGAAACTTAAAGACTTAGAGGATTAGCTCCATGTCTCTGTGTGAGCCTGAGTGTGCAATAGGTTGTTATGATGAGACTGGTCTGCTAGCATGGAACCAGCAGGTGCTATGGAGTCAGTGGCTACTGCCAGCCAGGATGACCGTTTCTGCCAGAACAAAACTGCAGGTTTCTTTCCCCTCTACACTTCTGCTTGTTTCTAATATTTCTGTTGATGGGTATGGAAAAGAAGCCTTGCAAAAGAGAAAGGTGATTTGCAAAGTCCTGGCCTTAAGGCAGAGTAGAAAAGTGGATTTGAGTCTGAGACAGTAATTTTAATAATCAGCAGCACAAAAGTGATCTATGATTATTCTTAAATGCATTGATCTGACCAAAAACATTCATGGTTTGTTGGTACTGAAACCTTGCTTTCATGGACTAAACACCATATTTTGTTGTTTGTTTTGTTTGACTTTTTGCTTTGTTTAATACAGGCGCTTATCCAGGATCCAGGCTTGTTGGAACTTGCTTGGCTGGCTTCAAATACACCATCCCCCTGCCTCAGCCACCAGAGGCATGAGCCACCACCCTTGGACAAACCCCACTTTTTGGGGAGTTAGATTAAAAAAAAAATAATATTTGGGAATGAACATTTTAAATGTAAAAGCAAGATTTGTTCACTAGAGAAATCCTTGAAAAACAGTAAAGTCTAAAGAATACACCCCCAACCATTGACTCCACTCTTCTTTTTTTTTTTTTGGTCTTTTTGAGACGGTCTCCCTATAGCCCCAGTTGGCCTGGAACTCGCTATGTAGACCAGGCTGGCCTTGAATTCACAGAGATCTGCCAGCCTCTCCCAAGTGCTGGGATTAAAGGTGTGCACCACCACACCCAGCCCATTGACCCCGCTCTTAGCCTAACCTTACATGGTCCTCCTATATGATGCTGAGACTGAAAACTCCATTTCTTTGCTAGTTGACACCTTTTTAACCTCTGTCAGCAGGGGGCACTAGAGGAGTTGGAAAGGGACTTAATTTGTTTCTTCTTTGCCAGCTTCTCCCCAGTAATGGCATTTTGCCTGGCAGCACCAGTTGGTTCCAGTTGCCAGCTGGCTTCAGCACGCCTAGAAACGGGCTCATGTTGGCTCGTAGTACAGCACTGATTGAGTTGGGCCTTCCATCAGAGGCTACAGCCTGCCTTTTTTCAAAAGACTTTTCCCTGCTTCTCCTCTAAGGATCTCAGCTCCAGCTCCTGAAAGCCCCTTTCCTGGCTCCTAAGGTTCTGACAGTGACAGAGAGGTACCCTCCCTCTGGTCTCCCAAATATCTAGGTTAATAATCCAACCCTTCCTTTTGTTATCACGTTGCTTTTTGTATGTTGCTGGAAGAATAAATTAAAAAAAAAAACTTTTAGAAAAGATTTTGACAATATCCAACAACACTACATATGCATTTATCATTTGTTCCTACAATCTCACTTCATATAAAAAATTCTCTTGCAAAAAATGTCACTATGGCATGGTTTGTATTAACAAACAAGAGCAGCAAAAAAGAACAATTTGAGTAACCATCATAGGGTAGCAGTTTATTTGAAAACAACCTTTATCTATTTACTGTTACTACAGCAGACTATCCAAGACTAGGTAGTTTATAAAGAAAACAGGTTTGTTCTAGGCCAAGGTTCTGGAATTGAGAGGTCCAAGTGGCACCTGCATCTGCTCAGCTTCTAGTGAGGGCCTTGTGCTGTTTCACCTCATCACAGCAAATAGAAGGGAAGCAGGTGCATGCAGAAGAGGAAAACAAGGACAGCAGAAAGGCTGAGCACTTACCTCCCGCCTTTCCCCCACTGACCAAGCATGGGAGAACCCAAGTTTGCTTTTAAGTCTTGAAATTTAATTAGAAATGTCAATATGAGCTCATGCTTTTTTATCCTCTAAAAAACTATTTCCTGTTTGTCCACTAAAAATGCCTAGAAAAAAAACATTTATTGGCAATGAACACTTCTACCATTCAGATTATGGTCTTAAATCTTACTACCATTCAAGGGACCAGGGGTCTTTGGAGAAATGGCTGAAGCCAAGACTGAGGCAGGATATGAGCAAAATGGTCTTGAGACGTTTTACTGTGCTGGAAAACAACAAAATTAAGAGGAACAAGTGTGATTTTATCAAAAGAGCAGTTATTTGAAGATACTTCTACTGGCTCAAGATGGGATAAACAATCGTTAAGAATGATGACTGTGATTGGACTGTGTTTGATTAAAACACATTAGCTATGGGAAATGTTGATGATCAAAAGATAAAGTCAAAACCAGACATCATGGCACAAACCTTTAATCCCAGCACTCAGGAGGCAGAGGCAAGCGGATCTATGAGATTGAGGCCAGCCTGGTCTACATAGTTCTAGGGCAGTTGGGGATTCAGGGAGACCCTGTCTCAAAAAGAAAAAAAAGAAAGTTTACAAAAAAAAATTTTTTTTTGAATACTGGGGGTGGAAAGAGGTAGATGCCACGAGGAAAGGGAGTTTTCCAGACAGCTGATCAGTTATTCATATGAACTCACAGTAATGATGACAACATAGATAAGTCCTGTGTGAACTCAAGCTAGACAAAATCTGAGCATTGTCGGGGAAGTGGATAAGAAAGCCAACCCTATCTGATGAACTATTGGTTGCTGAGAGGGTGAGAGTCTCTATCCATCTCTCTGGCTCTGGCTCTGCCTCTCTCTCTCTCTCTCTCTCTCTATACATATATATATATAGAGAGAGAGAGAGAGAGAGTACAGCAATTTGATGGGTTAGAAAGGGGTGCAGATATGGGAGAGGATCTAAATATGATCAAAACATAGTATATGAAATTCACAAAAAATAAAAATAATAAAAATATTGGAACTACTGAAAGTTACTGGGATGGAGACACAATATTAAAAGAAGTTATACTTTAAGAGAAAGTAATATGAATTTATCTTGCCTGTCTGTGAATTTGATTTTTGCACAGTCAGTAGTTCCAGCAAAGGATGGTTAGTTCTACTCAGAAGAATCACATCTGATGAAATCAGAAGAAATGCTAGAATTAGAAAATTTACAGCCCAGGAAAGTAATTCTGGATGCTCAAAATGGACATGGAATCATTAGGCGAAATGTCGGTAGATTCATTATGAAGGAATATTGACCTTAAAATGAGACAGCATGTACCACTTGCCCCTGGTATGCTATCATATGCCTATGAAGTGTTCCCCCCCACCCCCACACATGAATGGAACTTTAATGTAACCAAGGCTTTGGACCCAGTATCCAGCATATATAAAATTAGTAGGACCAGGAATCAGCAGTCAGCCATCTTGAAACTGGGGAAAGGTTGGTCAGGTAGGATACTACAGGAGATGTTCCTTCTGGAGTAATGGTAAATCTAGTTAACTGCATTATAGCGAAGCTGGAAGAAAGGATTCTGAGTATCCTCATCATAAATGGTAAAGATGTAAGGCCATAGTTATGCTAATTACCCTGATTTGAGCATCATACATTGTAAACAAGAGTCAGATATCAATTTGCACTCCACAAATGTGTATAGTTACTTAAAACCAACCAACAAATAAAAATGGAAATCATGAAAATAGGATATGTGTGAGAATGATGAGACTTCTAGATTCAAAGAGATCAAAGAAAAATGAAATGTGAAGTATTTTGTCACTGGGAGATGATAAGGAAATGTATAAGGAAATGCGTGTATGTATGTATTCAACATATGGAAGAGAGGAAAGAAGGTCAGAGCAAGAGGATGGGAGTGCTGGGAAATGCTGTCTCCTGGACTTGACCTGACCGAGAGCTGGGGTTACCTACACAAGACCTGTGCAAGACAAACTGTCAGCATTATAGATGGCGTTTGGGATCATGGGGCCCCACCCTAGCTGAGGAGCTTAGCAGTCAACAATTGCTCCAGGAAAAGTCCTTCTTCTTGAGTGGTGTACCCACTGGTAAGTTTCCTGCTCCAGTAAGTAACACCACACCCATGATCACACAAACACCCTACTTAAAGTCAGTGGGATGTTAAAAAAAAAAAGCAAGATGGAAGTAGGAGGGGGAGTGGAGGGGATAGGGAGAGGGGGTTGGGGACGTGGGGGTGGTGGGCCACAGCTGCACTTAGTGGGGAGTTGAGTTAGTGCCAGGCTTGGTGTCCTTGGAGTGATTGAGAGTCTCCTTCTCAAGATTATTTCCCCAGAAACTGGCAGGAGTGTTATCTATAGCTCTAGAGGAGACAGGTGGGCTCCACAAACACTTTCTCTCAGGCTTGGGAGTGACCAACTGAGGGGTGAGCAGAGCCAGGCCTCTAATCTACAGCCATTAGCTCACTGGGGGAACTTTGTACTTTTACAATTTAGAGCCGTTTGGCCACTCTGATGGTTTTATGCCTTTATGGCCACCTCTAATGAAGTTCATCATTTTTTCTGAGGTTTGAATATTCTACTAGTTAATTACTGGGTACATTGTCAATGGTGATAGAACTTTGATCAGGGTAGCTCTTGATTTTACAAATAAACTTGGATAAACATAGAACCAAAAAATACAGTTACAAAACCATTTCTTTTCCTTAGGCTTCTTTTCTGGGGGTTTGGAATAAATGTGGTAATTTGCTCAGTAGGAGAGGAGAGAGCCTAACATTTGGGGCCCTGGGCTCCATCCCCAGTAGGCCAGTCACCCCCTAACAGGCTGCAGCAGGCCTGGTGGGAGAGAGGACTTCAAACTAGCTGCAAAGTCAGTTGAAATATGCAGTGATGCTGGATACCAAAGATATGCCACCGAATCTACAGTATCTGAAAGGCAAGAGAGGCTGTGCCTGACTGTAGGGCGGTCAGGAAGAGTCAATCTCATCCGTGTCAGAAGAGTTCAGCCTATCTGATGGGCCCGCACACAAGCAATTATCAGGAGAGGGTCTTCCTGTTATGAACTCAGAAAAGTTGGCTCTTGCAGAACTTTCTGGGCGGGCAAATGGACTTTAGGCGCTGGCAAGCCCCTCCCCGCGGCCGCCGCTACTTAGTCTCACGGCTTGGCTGCGGCTGCAGACGCTGCACCATGGACCCGGCCCAGGAGCTGCTCTTCTACGTGAACGGCCGCAAGGTAAGCGCCGCCCCACGCAGGACGACCTCCCGCCTAGGTCCCTGGTCGTTTCTGTGCCTCCGCCTAGGGCACTAAGCACGCCCTAGGGTTTCCATAGGGTAGTGAGATTGCCTTTGCATCACCACCTGCACATCGGGACAGCGAAGGGGATGTTTCAAGGACTGCCTTGGATCTTTGGGCCTCTCCCTTCCTGGTGTCCGCTTTCCCTCGCCTTCTTAGGCTCACAGACTGATACTCCCATCCCCTCCTCAAACAGTAAGGAGAAAAAAAAGTTTTGTTCTTAACCTGTAAGGCCCGCACTTCCAAACCCTCAAAACTTCAGCTGTCAACATCTTCCAGTACATTCGAATAGGTAGTCTCAACCCCGAGCCTGTCTAGGCGTGCAGGAAGCAATAGCTAATCCGAACAGGCCCACAGAGATGAACTAACCCAAACCACCCCCCGGATTTCTCAGATGAAGAATTTGTGACGCTGGGCAATCACAGCAAGTTCTTCCAAATCCAGGCTCTGAGTTCCTGCTGAGTGCTTCTGACCTTTGGCTCCACTCTGAAGACCTTTAGGGCTGACCCAGGGGAGATGAGATCCATTCGTTGCCTGGGGACAACAGAGCCTCAGGATATCCTTAAAACAGTGGGCAATGTGGTCAATGGCATTGCTTACACGTGTGTGCTCAGTACAGACTCATACCCATCTGAAGGGGGAAACCTAGGTGAGATGGTTAAGGGGTTTGTGACCTGCTTTCCACAGTGCCAGTGCTGCTCCGTTTGGAGCCAAATGTGGCCCCTGCTTCTGGCTAAGGACAGCCAGAGCTCTTGCCCTGGCTGAAACTGACTGACTTTCAGGAAGCTGAGGGTTTGGCATCAGGTTCCTCAGGTGTGAGGTCTATTCTGAGGCCCTGGGTTTAATTATTACAAGTAAGGTTTTGTAATATGTTTTCTTGAGGAGAGGATCTCTTAAATTCTACTTGGCACCATGAAAACTCCCCCAGCTCCTGCTTCCTGGACTCCTCATGGGATAAGATGAATTTGTGTTTTCTGATCAAGGGCCCCACAGGACCACCACGAGGGTGAACTAGGTTAACCTGATGAAGGCTTGCCCTTACTATTTCATGTTTTCCTTTGCTTAACAGAATGTTCTGCACAGCATAAGCACAATGTTCTGTTGTTATTTAAAACAACAAAGATTCCATTGGAGCTGTAACTCACTGAGATCAACTCTCAGAGGCTCATTCTTTTACTAAAAAGGGGCGTTAACCCAGTGCTGGGGAGACAGCCAGCAAGCATTTAAATAAATAAAGTATGGTGTCAGACAGTAATAGATGCTAGCATAAAAACAAAGTGAGGTGACAGAGGTGGACAGGAACCAATGAGTTAGATGAGGGGGGAGTTTTGGCTTCCCAGACTGGGTGACACTTGAGCAGTCTGGGATAAAGTAGGAGGGAGTCAAGCAGACATTTGTGGAAAGAACCTTTTGGGCAGAAAATTCCAGGTGCAGAGGTCTGGGGACAGGAACATGTTTATACACTTAGGGTATAGATTGATAGGGTTGGAGATGTGGCCACGGGCCAGGACACAGTTCTGTAGGCAGTGCTAAGAGTTCAGTTGAGTGAGGCAGCAGGCATCTGAGTCTGGCATCTTCTCCGACTTTTCTCCCTCTCATTTTCTCTCCTTTTCCACTTCCAAAAAATGTTGGGATTTTTTTTAACATCATAACATGAGCTTATGCTCTATTGGTTTTTAAGAATAAATAACCCCTTTCTTAGCTACAGTGCCCTTTATCTAGGGACCAAATATTCTGTGGTCATTGTAAAGTATACTCTAGAAATACTGGTTTAGTGTTTTGTTTTGTTTTTTAATTTTTTTATGTGTTCATTTGTATTGTATGTGTATGAGTATATTGCCTGCTTGTCTGTAAGTGCACCCTTGTCGTGTCGGGTGATACCCGAGGAGGTCAGAAGAGGACATCAGATTCCCCTGGAACTGGCGTTAGGATGGTTGTTAGCTGCCATGTGGGTGCTGGGAACTAAACCTGGGTCCTCTGTAAGAATAGCCAGGGCTCTTAACTGCTGAGCCATCTCTACAGCACCACTGGTTTAAGTTTTGAAATTATCCCATTAAAAAAAAAAAATCACATCAGCCTTTCCTCACCTTTTTGTCCCTCTCAAGCTCCATAAAGCACATGTTTCAACACTGGTAAGCAAGCCCAACTACATATGGATAGAATCATAATAACTTTGTGGTTCAAGGGGTGAAGGATGAGAAGCCCTCAGAGAGAAAAGGTGTCTTAAAAGCCTGAGCTGACTTCTGTGACTCCAACCTGCTTTCAAAAGGAATCCTTAAGGCCCTTCAGGATGTTCTGGTGCCACATGCAGATGGCCTCTAGCCTGTGCGTTCTGAAAAATCTCAAGAGTGTCACCAGGCAGGAACTAAAGCCCTCTAGAAGTAAGGTCGGGGTCAGTTGGTCAGAGACCAATCACCCAGTTACAGGGTGATTTCCAAAGTCTTCCTGGAGTTCCTAGGATCTTCCCGGAAGAACGGGGACCCATTTAACATGGAATTTAAGGGAGAAAGAGTGCAGAACCAACTATACCATAGACATCAATTTCTAAACATCTCAGAAATGGAATACATCTTAGAAATGGTAATACAGCATCCCATGAGGTGTGAAGCCTGGAGCTCAAAGCTGTTACTTCTCACCCTCCCTGACTCTCTCCTGTTCCTCCCCCCTTTCCTCTCTCTTCCGTATTTCTTTTATATCTTCTTTCTTCCTATGCCTCTTTGATCTGCAGGGATCTTGTGCAGTGTAAACCCGGACTCTCTCAAAGGGACTGGTGAACAACAGAGTGCAGGTTCTGCTCTCGTGGTCCCCAAGGCTATCCAGAGATGGGTGCATGCACTGATGGTGCCTCTGCTTCTGTGTGAGGACCGCCATGTCGTCTTTGTGGATCAGAGTCTATGAGAGTAACCGTTCCCTTCTACTCCACACCCCAGCTTCCATCTTAGTGCTGACCTTGCTGCTTCCTTTAAGAGCTTCTAGGCAGGATGCTTGCTCCATCCCTCTTCCCTCCTCCCTCCTCCATATTTATGCCACCTACCAAATCAAGAAAATAAACATGTCACCTGAGCCAGACTCTAATCTCCTGAAATACCCATTGGAACAAATAACTGACGTCCCCTCTCCAAACAAAAACAAGAATTGTTCCTTTCCTTTCTTCCTAAAATATATGAATCTCCCTTAAGCCCAATATGCTGTTCTTTACTGTCTAGGCTACTCACACTGTTTCTCCATTTAAACTTAGTATCTGTGCATCCACCATGTGTATGAACACAATGGCATAAGCTTAAAATTCATAGCCATTTTTCCTTGCTAGGAAGTGCCTGTGGGGTTAGGAATGGTAAAGATCCAGAAGCTTCTGGTGTTATCTGTGATCCAGGTTCCTTCTTTTTCCTCTGTTGTCATTTATGTGTTGCCTCATGCTCTAAGATGACTGCTAGAATTCTAGTCATTTGGTCATGCTGGAAAAGACAGCCACCAGGTTACCAAATCCTCTACTTTCCTTGGACTTCTCTTTGCAAAAGTGCTCGAGTTATTCATTTTATTAGTTGATATTTCTTTTCTACCTATTATCTCCAGCAGTGAGCTCTGTGTTTGAAACAAACACTAACAGAAGATGGGGGTTCTCCTTTAAAAGTACTTGTGTGGAGTAACAAGTGCCATACAAAGCTGAGAACGTTGGCCAGGAGAACACGGATTACAGTGTTTATGTAGAGGCTGGAGTGCAGAAGTTGGCAGCACTCTCAGAGAATATTTGAAGCCACTGAGTGACAGGCAATGCCAAGTAGAGGTTAGGAGAACTTTCTAGATGAAAGGAACCCTGAATACAAATATACTGGAAGTTAAAAGTTCATGTACTGCTGGGACTGGCCAGTTCCCCCATGGGACCTGAGTTCAAGTGGCGTAAGTCAGTTGGCAGGAGGTAAACTGGCAGGCAGTAAAGGGGAAGTTTAAAGTTTGTGAACTCCAGGGATTCTGGTTTAAATTCACCTAAGGTCCACTTTCTAGATGAAAGGAACCCTGAATACAAATATACTGGAAGTTAAAAGTTCATGTACTGCTGGGACTGGCCAGTTCCCCCATGGGACCTGAGTTCAAGTGGCGTAAGTCAGTTGGCAGGAGGTAAACTGGCAGGCAGTAAAGGGGAAGTTTAAAGTTTGTGAACTCCAGGGATTCTGGTTTAAATTCACCTAAGGTCCACTCAGCAGGCTCATGAGAACTGCACATTTTTTTTTTTTTTTTGGTTTCTTCTAGAAATCCTGATTCTTGAATGGGCAAGAAGGTATTTTAGCAAGCGCCAAGCTCATTCTAGAATTCCCAGCATGGATGACACACGGGATGATCAGATTGATATTTTAGAGCAGTTACTCCCACAGGCAGACTTGCAGGTGACAGAGTGAGGCAGAGAATCACTTGGGGAAGGAGAGATAGCAGAAGTTGGTGACACTGTTTGCAGTGGGTTGAAAGAAAAAGTAAGAAATGACCCAGGTTTTAAAATGTTGAAGACTTGACAGAGGGTGAGGTTGAGAGTCAGGCTGGATGATCAGGTTGTGAGGAGGGGGGATGAATAGAAACAAAGCACAAATGCCATTAAACCATTGTTTTATATGCTAACTTAAAACACCAATCTAATCAAAATAGAGAAGACAAGATCCCCTGGGAACTGTGAGCGCCCCGTGATGTTTCAGTTCTGCTCCCTTCTATGCAGCTGCTCTGGGCTGTGCTGCCAGCCCACTTGCTTAAGTGTTCCTGGCCCCACAGCCTTGTATTACTTGGCACACATAGTTGTTGCTTTAGTTTGGAAGTTTGGGGCCATGGCTGGCTGTGGGCTCCATTTACTTGGTAAACAGCAAGCCTTTGAGGTTAGCTGTATCAACTTCTCAGAAGCTTTGCAGCACCAGCAACTTCTCTCTCTATTTCTGTCTTTCTCCCTCCCCCCACCCAAACTGACCTATTCTGTTCCACTAGTGTTTTTCTAGGAGAAGCTGGGAAGAGTCACTAGCATTCCTGTGAGTGAAAACAACCACCTCCTTAGAGAACAGTGATGTGATTCAGGATAGAGGACAGTGGGGGCTAGAGATTTAGACTTGAACTTGAATGATATTTGTGTATCACAGGTGTTCCATAAATGTGAAATCAGTGGGTAACCACGAGTAGCATGTTATTTGTGTGCATTTCTCTTAAATTAGCAACACCCTACCAATGTGAACATCACACAAACTCTCTCATTTTTGTATGCATGACTATTTTTTTCTCTTGTATAGGTGATAGAAAAAAATGTTGATCCTGAAACAATGCTGTTACCATATCTGAGGAAGAATCGTATCCTTTGCTGTGCGTCAAGTGTGAGTGTGTTTGAGCATGTAAGTTTGTGTATGTAAGTCAGTGCGTGTGTGTGAGAGTGTGAAAGTGTGTACATGTTTGTGCATGAGTTTGTGTGTGAGTCTGGAAGTCAGTATAATGTTTGAGTGTATGAGTGCATGTAAGAATATGACTGTATACTTGTGTTTGAGTGTGAGTTTGTGAAACTGTATGAGTGTATTTATATATTAGTGTATTTGTGAATGTATGACTATGTTTGTGTATGAGTGTGTGTTTGGACATGATGTTGTGTTTGAGTATTGTGTGTGTGAATGAGTGTGTGTTTTGTATGTGCCTGTACGAGTGTGTTTGAGAGTGTATGTGAATGCATGCATGTATGTAAGTGTATGTGAATATAAATGTATGTCTGAGTGTGTTGGGTATATGTATGAGCCTGTGTGTGTTTGTGAGAGAAGATGTATGAGTGTGTGTGAGTGCAAGAGTTTTTGAGAGTGTAGATATGTGTGAATGTGTGTGTGTTTATGCATGAGTGTGTCTGAGTGTTTGAGTGTCTGAGTCTATGTGACTGTGGATTTGCATGTGTGAATGCATTTGAGTGATTCTGTGAACATGTATGTGTGTGTGTGTGTGTTATGTGAGTGTGACTGTTTCTTCTGGCGTGTGCATGTGTGTGTATGGGTGTGAGTTTATGTGTGAGTGATGTGTGTTTGTGGTTGTAGGTATGTGTGTTTGAGTGAATGCATGAATTGTAAATGTATGAATGTACGAGAGTGAGCCTGTGGTTGTGTGTGCAATGTGTTTGTGTGTTTGTTCTTTTAATCACTGTTTAAAAGAATCAGTTTTTGGGTGCAAAATTGAGAAATGAGCAAGGGGAATTTAAATGATGGATGTTAAAAAGCATTAATTAAGCGTCCTTTGGAATTTAGAGTATAAGATTGTCTTCAATGGCTAATCTTCATGCTGTTAGAGAAAGAAAACACGGAAATGCCCTGAAAGTAAATGAAAGATGGAGATGCTACATATGAAAGTATGAGCCTTGCCTTATCTCAGCCTGCTGTGCATGAGCTCCAGTGGCTTCAGAGGCTGGCACTTCCACCACATTATATGCAAAATGATGTGGCAATTGGAGTGGGTATGGTTTTCCCATTGGGGATGATGAAATGCCTAGAAACAGCACAGAATTGCAAAGCATCAGTAACTACTTTTCAGACACCTGAGTATGGGCCAAAAAGCTATTTAAGGTCTTTGATCATAAGAGCAATGAATACTTACTTTCTGATCAGCTACAGTACCTATGTGTAGCCATCTTCAGAGTTTTGTTGACTGTGAGTGACGAAAACCTGGAGTTGTAAACAGGATAGAAAATGGAACTTTATTTTTGTCTCAGTGGGCTGGGGCTTGTTTAGATTCTTCAGGATGCAGACCTCAAAAAATAGAGTAAGGCATGAGAGCATTTTGTTAGGAAGAGATGTCGGTGTGAAAGGAGACAGAAGAAAGCCAGAGAAGGATTGGAGGACTGTTAGGATACAAGGCACCAACCATCACATCCGGGCACCTTCCTTCATGGCTTCTTTCTCCACCCTGCTCAAGCACACGGCTTTCACCTCATAGATGCCTTGAGTGAAGTCCAACCACTATACTGGAGTTTCAGCAAACTGACAGAAGCAATAAACAAGGAAAGGGGCCTCTCTGTCCTTTTGAGGAAGTCCATATGTAATATTTATATTTGCATATTTATATTTGCATCCCCTTGGTCAGCATTGTTAATGCATTGTCACCACCAGGTGACAAAGGAAGCTGGAAACATGTGTTTTCTACTCTGGGCAACTCTATCTGTGACTAAAATTTGAGACTACTAGAGAGTTTCTGCCAATGAAAGACAAATGACATACTATGACATACCATGTAGCTAGTGTGACACAAATAATCCACAATTTCTACAATTAACGTTTTTACTATGCATGTCATTTTTACCGTACACATTATTAGAAAGTCCCATCCATAAAGGATGAAAACAAATAACTCATAACCTGAAAATGCTCAAATACTTAACATGTGCAGGCTCTTTCTTCTTCTGGCCCGATTTTTGGCAGCCTGAGGTCCAGCTTCTTACAAGTTATAGCATACAAGAAGGAAGCAAGAAGTCACAGATTAAAATAGCAGCGAAGACATTCGTGTCATTCGATAATTACACATTGAACTTACCTATGCTTGCAAGAGTCTGGTGATGTTGGTTTCTAAGATCAAGGCTATTCTAGAAAAAAAATTATGAAACACAGTATCTTTAACTCAGCTCTTTCCAGTCCGGCTCACAGGAACTAAGTACGGCTGTGGCGGAGGAGGCTGTGGTGCCTGCACGGTGATGATCTCACGATATAACCCCAGCACCAAGAAAATCAGGTACCTTGCCACAAAGTCTAGCTAGGATGGAACTTTTATAGCTCTGAACTTGGTTTTATATCTTGGTAAATGTATGTTGAGCATTTACTGTGTAGAAGGAACTATGCTAAGCTCACAAGATCCCATGATGAGCAACAATATGAATAGATTAGAAAAAAAAATGTACTTCTGGAGAAGATAGCAGATGGTCAAAAAAATCACCTGTCAGAAGCTGACAGGCTCTCTGCCTCCCTGTGCTGCCTGGGGAGGAAAGGCTGGGCTGAGACAGCAGTGGAGGACAAAGCCCTTGTCCCACAGTCTGGGCCTGCCAAGTCATCTCCTTACTCCTATGCCTGCATTCTCCATCCATAAGCAGACAGCTGTTTCAAGGATGGATTAGATCATTTCACTCTCCTCCTTAAAACCACCAGTGCTTTCCTGTTATGTTAGCATCTCTTTATGTTTGGTGTTTATCCTTCCAGGTTTCTTGTGTTCATCCATTGTCTGTCAGCTTTGGCATCTTCTCAAGCCTTTATCTCATCACACACTTACCTGTGCCAGGCTCTCCCCGCTCCCTCTGGGACTCCACTCACGACTGTGTTAAACAACTTTCCCCCTTCCCCATTCCCCATGCTTGATGCCCTGCTGCCAGGCTTTTAGGGTACTGGAAGCTCTTTCCTTTCCTATCTTCTTTGTGTCAAGAAATCTTTGTCAGCCATATTGCTTTATCTTTAGTCCTAAAGGGTAATGATAACTTTAACTCCGACAAAGTCTAGAGCTTTTTCCCAGTTCTGTTCCTCCCTGATCTTCTTTGTTACAGAGCCTGTGTGCCTGGAGGATTTCTTCCAGCTCCTTCCTCTCCTCCATTTTGTGACACTGCCCCCACCACCCCTATCACCCAGTGCACACAGGTGGAGTAGTTGACTTTGTATTTTAACTCATCATATCTACCCACATTGGACCATTCATGGTTTGCTGGCAGACAGTCTGGTTTCTCCTTATTCCTGTGAAGGGCACACTCTTCTTTTTCCTTACATTTCAGAAGTGGAACAACCACATCTTAGGATGAGAGCAACTATTAATGTAAAGAATCAAATACAGAGAAGATTCTCTCTTAGGGGGCTGGTCGCTTAATGGAGTTCAGTTTTTCTAAACTTCTTTGTGTATTCAGTATGGGATGAATTTTTTTATAATATTATATTTTTATGAATTCTTTGAGAATTTCATATACGCATACAAGGTATTTTGAGCATATTCGTACCCCCCATTCCTTTCCCTAAGTCCTCCCAGAACCATCTCCCACTCCCTGACCTCCTCTCAATTCATGTATTTAAAAAAAAATAATCCGCTGAGTCCAGTTTGTGCTACCCATACGCTCATGGGTGTGGGGCAATTCAGTGGAGCATGGTCGACCTACCAGGTACCATACCCCTAAAGAAAACTGACTCTCCCTCCCTGGCAGCCATCAGGGATGCTGAGATGGATATTTAAAATATGATTTTTGTAGTTTTATGGCTTATTTTGGTTTCAAAACAGGAATAATGGTCTCGTGATTTGATACATCCAAAGTGTGGGTCAGGTGCATTTGGGCCTGTGTTCAAACTCACCTTCACTGGGAAGCCTTGCCCCTGCGTACCTGGGCTCTGCTTGCCTCTAGCTACAGGTGGTGCTCTTTTTCCACAATCACTGTGCTTTGCTCTCACTGGCCTCCCTCTGTCTCCTTCTCTCCTTAGACATTATCATTTTTTAAAACAAATATTTTATTTAATAAAAATTGTTGCTTGATTTGAATCTTTCCTGGTTATTTCCTGAGATTTGGACATTTGCCTCATGTATTCATTGGCCATCTGTAGTTGTGTTTAGTACATGAGAACATTCTAGAAATCACTTTGCACACTTTCTCCGGTGATTTTGTGGGATCCAGTAGCTCTATATCTGGCACTCTTCTTTTGAGGAGCAATATCAAATTCAGTCCATTACCCAACCAAGCCTTAGCCCAGCTCTGCCTGGAAAATGAAAGAAGCTGTAGACATGTGGCTAGTTACAGTCAATTAGAGGATATCAGTCCCTTTTTGAAAGGAAAATAGTGAAGCTGGTTGAAACTGTTCTGGAACTGGAATAATGAGGTCTAATTTTAATCCTGCCATTGGCACTCCAGCTGTGACCCTGAAGAAATCACTCTGATCCTCAGTATCTATTTCTGTAAAATGAGTCTGAGCTAAGGATGAAATGCAGAGACAGAGCCTGGGGATGTCACTCAAAACCTGTCTACTGGAGGTTCTTGGCCCCTCTTCCACTGGACATGATGTACTTTGTAATTTGTGCTTCTCCTTTGTATTCTGAAGACACCATCCAGTCAATGCCTGCCTGACCCCTATCTGCTCTCTGTATGGTACAGCCATCACCACAGTAGAAGGCATAGGAAGCACCAAGACCAGACTTCATCCTGTCCAGGTGAGGGCACACTACTCCTTCAGTGGGAATCTGTGTTTTATACCATTGAGGCATTATGAGTCCCTGACACTCAGAAAGTAGAAACTATTGACCCTGCTACTTGGTCACTAATAATATTTAAAACTCAACTGGAGCTGACAGTGAACCCAGGATGCTGGGCTTTGTGAGTTTTTTGTGACTTGTTTCTTGAGGAGATGTTTTTGGAACACTAGACGACTTCCCCCCTTTTTAAGGAGATGTTGACATGACCAAGTTTGTTTTCTTTATGTTCTTATTAGATGGAACCTAGGCATCTTGTTTCTTCTGAACTCAAAAGAAAACACCAGTCATGTGCATTCACAGATAACAGTTTTCTTGGTTAGTTGTTTTGGAAAAGTGGAACATAACTTGATTTGGAAAGATGAATTGAAAATATCAGTCACCAAAAATATGTGTTAAGCTTGGACTGTGCAGAGGACAGTTTTTGTCCATGGAGTCTGCAGCTTCTCCTGGAGCAATGTCTTCTAGAGCTGTTGCTTCCAGTGACCAGGGAAAGGGCACTACAGACCTGCACTCCTTTCATTGTGTGCAGCTAGATCCCCAAATGCTATTGCTACATGCCTTGATCTAGTTATCGAGGGTCATTTATGAGGAGTGAGTATAAGAGGACAAGATAGTAGCCACACAGAAAATGGTCAAACTTCAGATTCTGTAGACATGAAGAAATCTTGGGCTCTGATTAACGTTTTGAAACCTTGTTAAGCTAAAGGGAGAGAATTTCGCCTGGACACCCTCTGAGACTGGACCCCACACAGGCAGAGGGACTCTCATTTTCAACTCATGCTGAGCTCCCTTTGGTTCAGTGTTGCCAGAAGACAGCCGCCAAAGTGGACTTGTCCCTTAGAAGACAGACTCCCAAGAGAAAATGATGAGAACAGGAAAGACGTGGAAGAAATAAAGGCGATGTTTCCTTTTTGATTGATTTCCAGGTTAAAGATGGTGCTTTGTAAACCCCCCCCCTGCTAGAGCATTAATACAATTGTGGGAAGACCAAAGAAATCATGAAATACTGTGAGGTTTTTTCCCCCCATGTTTTTCACTTTGGTTCTCTGAAGGACTTCCTCTAGCACAGTGATTTACACCCTCACCGCACAGCAAGGCAACTGAGGCATCTTTAGAAGATGTACAACCATGCCTTACCCCCAGACACTCTAAGTTAGTTGATCTAGGATCCTGCTGAGACCTTGAAGTTTGTAAGTTCCCCTGGGGAGTCCAAAGGCTAAAAAAAACTGCCTTAAATGAAGCTTAAGAGTTGATGTGGCACAGTAGTCAGATAGCCTGGCCCAAAGGGAGGTACCAGAGATGAAGGTTTTCAGGAGCCTCTTCGACTTCAATGAGCACAAGAATCTCCTGGAGATGTTGCTCTGTATCGATAGGCCTGGAACCGTGTTCGGGGCCTGCATTCCTAACCTTTTTGTGCTTCTAGGAGAGGATTGCTAAGTGTCATGGTACCCAGTGTGGATTCTGCACCCCTGGGATGGTGATGTCCATGTATGCACTGCTCAGGAACCACCCAGAGCCCACTCTGGATCAGTTAACTGATGCCCTCAGTGGTAAGTATGTTCTTATTTTTAAGTGATGATGATGGCTAAAATTGGATGCCTACCGTAAGCTATATGCTGAAGTAAATCCTACTTGAATTACTTTAGGTAACTTTATAGGATGGTCACCATTATTATCTTCCTATCATAGATGGAACAACTGAGGTTTAGAGAGAGTGACTCGTTTAAAATGATTCCACCTACATGTAGAAGAGCTGACTTCTTGAAATCCACCATCAACCCAGATCCACATACTGCATTTGCCAGATGTACTGCTTAAGTCTGTTAATCTATAAGTTTTCCTCTCTTTTTTATTGTTTCCTTGTTTTCCATAATCATCAAAATGATAGATTATCCATTTGCCCTGGAAAAGATACCAGGTTTGTCTGCTTGTTGTATTTCACCACTCTTTCCTGTTGGAAGGAGTGTGTTACTGGAGTACTAGGCTAGAGGTCTCACTCTGAGGCCCCCAGCAAACCAAATCCTGGCACTCATCCTAGAAATCAAAAGAAAAAAGTAACAGTGAAAGGAATTACATTTTCATCTTGATCATACTGGGAAAAGAAGGGTGAGAAAATGTATCATAATCCTGTCTTCCAGGGCACTGACATGGGATTTAGGTTTAAATAGAGGGGAAAACACAAAAGGGATAAGGGGGTTGCACAGCTGACTGAAATCAGCTGAAATCATCTGGTGATACTTATTTTAATGATTTTTTTCCACTCTAGGTATCTTACCAACTTCAAGCACGTTCTCTCTCTCTCTCTCTCTCTCTCTCTCTCTCTCTCTCTCTCTTCATCAGTGAGACTCTAAACCATTTTTTTCTTTGTTTATTGGTCATTTGCCTTGCCCATCCCCACTTTGGCTTACTTCTATTTAATTTTTTCCCTTTTTTATTGAATTCTTGTGAATTTCATTCAATATGTTTTGGTCATGTTTTGATTCCCTTCCCTATTTGCACCCTCCCCTTAATACCTCTGCCCAATTTCATGTACTCTGTTATTTGTGTCCCCAAATGCCCTTTGGTTTGGGTCTATTCACTAGAGCCTGTTTAAATTACCAAGAGTCATACCTGTAAGAGTGACTCTCCCCCCTTCCAGCAGCCATGGGTTACCAATAGTTCCTTGGGTAGGATTGGGATTTCTTACCCACTTCTCCATGTCTGTGCTGGGATTTTGTCTGGTTTGAGCTTGTATAGGACTTGCGCGTGCTGTCACCAGTGCTGTGAGTTCATATGAGTAAATTCCCAGTGGCCTGGAAGCCTCTATTTCCTTGTGGTCATCCACCACCTCTGGCTCTTGCAGTCTTTATTTTCCCTCTTCTGCTATGACCCCTAAACTTTAGGAAGCAAGAGTTTGATATAGGTGTCCTGTTCAGTGATAATCACTCTGCAGTCTCTTATTCAGTGCACATTGGCTAGTTGTGGGTTTCTGTGTTAATCACTATCTGCTGCATAAGGGAGCTTTTCCAGTGGGAGATGAGAAATGCATTAATCTATTGGCATAATAAGGTATTAGGAGTTGGTTTAATATTATATCTATTTAGGATAATGATAGTATTAGTGTCTCCATTATGGCCTGTGACCTGCTTAGCTCCAGGCTCTTAGGCCTGGTATCAATGTGAGGCATGGGCTCCATTTTGTGAAGTGGACCTTAAATCTAATTACAAAGCGATAGGTTGCTCCCATAGTATTTGTGCTACAATTATAGCATTGTGCATGTCTTGCCAGGCCTGTTTTTATAGCTTGCAGGATTCACAGCTGGGAAAGGTTGATTAACTTTATCTTCTGGTAGCATGTGTAGAGCCTTCCAGCATTATGAAATTTTCTCTTCTGGTAGTCTGCATAGCACCTTCCAGCACTATGAACACTAGCCAGTAGAGATGAAGTTTTGAATTCAGCACCAACTTGATTTCTACTTGGTTGTTCTACAGTTCACGTGTTTAGTATCTTCAGCAATAGGGTCTTATTGTGAAGTTCTGGTGAGTAACCAAGAGCAAGAGCAATGGCTGGTATTGTTTGAAGGTCTATGAGACCCCTGATTAACAGCTTCAAAAGAGGGAGTCCATTCCTGGCATTGGGATTTTACTTAGCCTCTCAAACCTATGTCTTACGAAACTCTCCTGGCTCTGTTTTTCTTTGTCTCTTGCCTCTTATTTCTCTGCTCAGGAAACATGAGTCTGAAGCTCTTGAATACACTTCTTCTACAAAATGTTTCAGGGAAACTCAGAGCAAACAAAAGTAGAAAGGAGAGACATTGCACCTAAACTATGTATTCCTGAGTTCCTGTAGGTCTCCTCATGAGCTTCATTTCATGGTTGTTCATGATTTAAACAAGTGACAATGGGACTCAAATTTTAGGATACTTAAGATATGCTTGAGAAAATTATAAATAATGAAGATTTTGGGGAAACCAACCACTAGAGAACATGATTCTGTACTGTTTTAAAAATAAAACATCAAGAGCTAGGGAAATGGCTCAGTTGGTAAAGTGTCTGCCATGCAAGCATGAGGCCCTGAGTTCATATCCCAGCCCCATGCAAAAATCTGGGAGTCGGGGTATGTGCCTATAACCCCAGTGGTGGGGCAAAGGAGTATAGGAAGCAGAGGCAGGAGGATTCCTGGTGTTCATTTGCCAGCCAACCTAGTAGACACAATGAACCCCACATTCAGTGAGAGACCCTGTATCAAAAAACAAGGTGGAGGGGCTGGAGAGATGGCTCAGAGGTTAAGAGCACTGGCTGCCCTTGCAGAGGACCTGGGTTCTATTCCCAGCACCCACACAGCAGCTAACAACTGTCTTAACTGTCTTAACTCCAGGGGATCCAACACTCTCTTCTGACCTCCTTGGACATTGCACGACACGTGTGCACTTACATACATGCAGGCATAACACTCATGCACATAAAATAAAAATAATAAATAAAATATAAAAAATAAGATGGAGAACAATCAAGGCGGACACCCAATGTTGACTTCTACCTACCACAGGCATGTGCAAACATATGCACATGCATTCACCCCCACTCACAGGAACATGTATATAGACCACACACACACAAAATATGACCTCAGATTGGTGGTGGAGGAAGAACATAGAATCGCAGTGACAGAAATACTGGCCTGATCATTTATTGTAAATACATTGTGTGCCTAATTGTTTCCAAAGTCTAGTAACAACCACCTTTCCTTTGATCAGAACACCTTTGTTCTATCAACTGAAGCTTCTCTCTCTGTCTCTGTCTTTCCTTCCCTCCTTTCCTTCCTCTGCCTGTGCCTCTGAAATAAATTCATAACTGCCACCATAAGAATTAATAATTAGGGGGTTTTTCTTAAAAAATAAACTCTTGCCATTTAGAACAACATATATGTGTACCCTAGGACATGATGCCAAGTGAAATAAGTCAGATCTGGACTAGAAAATACTGTATTATCCAATTTATATTAGGAACCTGAAATAGTCAAATTTGTAGAAGCCTAGAACAGGATAGTAATAGAATAGTGATTGGGGCTAGGGAAGGAGAAAATGAAATATTGGTCAAAGGTTGCAAAGTTTGTTGTGCAGAATGAATAAGTCTGTTAAGCACAACATGGTTCCATAGCTATCAATACTATATTATATATTTAAACATTTGCTGCGAGGGTAGATCTTTTGTTAAATGCCCTGGCCAGTGAATAAATGACTAAATAAATAAATGACATGAGGAAACAGGCATGTTCATGGCATTGACTGTAGGGATAGATTCCCAGGTGTGCACTTATTTCCAAACATATCAAGTTATATACATTAAACATGTAAGACTTTTTGTATGTCAATAGTATCTCAATAAAGTGGCTGTTGCTTTCTTTTTAAGGCAAGTATAGCTCTTGAATGCGAATATGGACCAAGTTTTTATCTTAAAATCATTGTGCCATTTGACCATTTATCACAAGAAGAAAGTATAAATTTTGCTTACAGAGAGAAGTACAGATAACAGCTGTTAAAATATACCTCAGGATTTTTGACTAAATATCCCAAGATGCTAATGTAAAAATAAGATTTCAAACATAAAACTCAAAAATAAGATGTTAAACAGAGCTTTCATCTAAGATGTGGTTCATCCCATCACTCATTTGTAGTCCATGCCTTTACTCGGGTCACTGCGGTAACCAAGCTGGGTTTTTCTCCTTTCTCCAGGGAACCTATGCCGCTGCACTGGATACAGGCCAATAATTGATGCATGCAAGACTTTCTGTAAAGTAAGTGGAAATGAATTCACGGTTGAATATATTTTTCCCCAATGAAACGAAGCAGTTGGGGCTGTCAGATGGGATTATTTCTATTACAGGGCCCTTCTTATCTCAAGGTCTACAATTTCTATTTGTTATTTGACCTTAAGCAGGAGCCTTAACCTCATTGTGCTTGCCTGATAGCCAAATTGTGAACACCCACACATTTTAACATTGGCCTCAAGCCATTCCTTCCAAGAGGTTGCTCCCAACCTGTTTGCCTGGGTTCCTCTGTAGCCTTCTATGGAGCACCCCAGCATAGCATTGATCACAATATGTTACAATTGTCCATGGACTGGGCTGCTTGACCATGGAGGCTGTCCATCTCCAGGGCTGGGTCACCATGCACCAGTTAGTAGCTACTCAATCAATATTTGTTGAATGAACTAATAAACAAAAACTTGAAAGAAAATTTTTGTTTTGAACTTTATTTTAAAATTAGCATACAAAAGAACAGGCCTCCTTATGGTATTTTCATACTTATTAAGACATGGTTAATACTCCCCTATCACCAGGAGAATCACTTCTGGAAATTAAACTATGAAAGCAATATGTCATAAATAAGAACAGACTGACTGGTATACTAATCTTGCTAATATTTATTGTTTGTATTTAAAATATTAATATTGATAACTGACATGAATAGTGTTTATTGCTACATGCCAGGCTTAGTTATTAAGACCCCTATAACCTTTAATAATTACCAGTTGTGCTGGACAGCTTTAGTGTCCACTTGACACACCTGGGTTGAGGGAGCCTCAATTGGGGAATTTCCTCCATTGGACTGGCCTGTTGCCATGTCTGTGGGGCATCTTCTTGATTGTTGAGTGATGTGAGAGGGCCCAGCCCACTGTAGGTGGTGCCATCCCTGGGCAGGTGGGCCTGTGTTGTATAAGAAAGCGGTTGAGCAGGGGCCAGAGGAGTAAGCCAGTAAGCAGAGTTCCTCCATGGCCTGTGCTCCAGCTCCTGCCTCCAGGTTCCTGCCCTGAGTTCCTACCTTGGGCTCCCTGATGAACTGTAACCTGGGAGATGTAAGACAAATAAACCATTTCCTCCCCAAGTTGGTGGTCAGAGTGTTTTGTCATAGCAATGGAGAAATAAAGTAGAACACTAGTATTCAACATTTCTTATAAGCTTTGTTTTTCATTAGTTATCTTGGATACATTGAAATATAATTGATTTTCTTTTACGATATCTTATAATATTGGTTCTATGTTTCGATGTTTCAACTATAGGCACCCAGTTTAGTTAACAATAGATTCACCATGGTATTCTGATTTTTTTTTTTTAATCGTTAGAATTCTGGCTGCTGTCAAAGTAAAGAAAATGGGGTTTGCTGTTTGGATCAAGGAATAAATGGACTTCCAGAATTTCAGGAAGAAGATAAGGTCAGTGAATAGTAAAGTTATTTTAAAGTTTATTAAGATATGAGCAGCCATTGACCTATTCTTTAAAAGAATCAATCAAAGACTGCCCAGGTTGACTAATTTGAACTATGTCAACATGGTCTCTCTCTCTCATTCTCTCTTTCTGTACATATTTTAAATCACTTTGGGGAATAGAGAAAGGAAGGTTAACAGGTATAAGGGTAGAGTCAGATGGGAGGAGTAACTTTTCATTCATTTGTAGCACAGTGAGATAATTATTTGACAATTGGTTGGCTATTTCAAAATAGCTAGAAGAAAGTATCATGAATATTCTCGGGACAAACTCTGAGATGTAGATATACTATTGACCCTGATCTTACAATTACACATCATGTGTGTATCGTAACATCACACTCTACTCCCCAAAATGTGTAATTACTGTATCAATTAAAAGTAAAAGAATCTAACACTAGGCAGTGTGGCACACACCTTTAATCCCAGCACTCAGGAGGCAGAGACAGGCATATCTCTGTGAGATCCAGGTCAGCCTGGTCTACATAGTGAGTTCCAGGCTGGCTGGGGACCCTGTCTTAAAAAAGAAGAAAGAAGGAAAGAAAGAAAGAAAGAAAGAAAGAAAGAAAGAAAGAAAGAAAGAAAGAAAGGAAGGAAGGAAGGAAGGAAGGAAGGAAGGAAGGAAGGAAGGAAAAAACATCCACTAAAAAGGTCTACCTTAAAAACTTTGACCCTCATTCTACATATCAGTCACATTTAAATACAACTTTCTGTAGGAGGGAAAAATACATTGATCCCTAGTGTTTATTAGTTTTTAAGAAGCTTTTTGGGGACAAGAAGCAAAGTGGAGATGGAAATGGAGAACAAGTAATGATAGGAAAGATGGAAACCTAAGAACTGTCCCTTAAGGTCTCAGCCATGTCTGGGTTCTCCAGACTCCAAGGAGAGACTGTAGAGAGCTGCCAGATGCAGAGGCCCACTAATATCTGCAGATTTACCAGATATCAGGTCTGTGTCAGGGAGCTGGGGTTGTGACTGATTAGCTGACTTTTTGC
>NW_008329141.1:583283-587511 GCF_000622305.1 Nannospalax galili | reverse complement strand
GCTGGCCTGGAACTCACTATGTAGACAAGGCTGGCCTCAAACTCACAGAGACCCACCTGCCTCTGCCTCTTAAGTCCTGGTATTAAAGGCATGCCCCACCACTTCTGGCTGCTCTTCTCTTATTTAAACTGAGACAAGTTCTTGTGAAGCTCCGGCCGGCCTTGAACTTACTATGTCACAGAGCCTGTCTTTGAACTCCTGATCCTCTTGCCTCTACCTCCCAAATTCTGTGACGACAGGCATTTTCCACTGTGCCCAATCATATTTTGAAACTATTAAGTGGAAAATTCTAGAAACAATTTATGTTTCAAATTGCATGCCATTCTTAGTAGCATGATGAAATCTCACTCTGTTGCTGTCTGTCTCCCCTGAAATGTGAGTGACCCCCTCTCCGCAGTGTATCTACACTTTATACATTACCTGACCAAAGTAGTTGCCATGGTTAACAGAGCAACTGGTACAGTATTGAGTGTTTGTTTTCAAGTAACCATACTTAATAGTGACCCCCAAAGCATAAGCTTAGTGATACTGGCAATGGGTACTCATGAAGTGCTTCTTTTGGTGAAAAAGAAAGAAAAATGTATGCTAAGCATTAGAGTATGTTGCTAAGATTTATAGTAAGAATGAATAGGAAAAAAAACATACCAGATGTATGCATCTACTAAAGTTCAATCCTCTCCAAAGTTCGAGACATCTACCAGGGGTCTTGGCATGTATACCCTGAGAATAAAGAGGCCCTACTGTAATTTCTGTCACTTCCTGTTTTTAAGACAAGTCCAGAACTTTTCTCTGAAGAGGAGTTTCTTCCATTGGATCCAACCCAGGAGCTGATATTTCCCCCAGAACTAATGGTAAGGGAGGCAATGGTAAGCTCATTCTAGAGGAATTCACAGTGAAATGTCAGGAAGGGCCTTTTTAAAAGCTGATGGGCAAATAACACCCATCTGTCATCCTTACCACAAGGTCTAAAGAGTAAGGACTAAGAAAGAAGTGGAAGAAAGAGGGTGGAGCCACCGTGAGGGTGGGGCCACCATGGGGGTGGGGCCCCATGGGGGCGGAGCCACTTTGAGGGGCCAGTGGACTCTAAGAAGCACAATACATATAGAGACTTGTTTTCTGCTTCCATTATGCTGAAGTTCATTTTTCTATAGGATGGTTTGAAAAAGTTGAGTATGCTGCTATATTATTAAACATTAAAATTAGTTACTTTGAGATACAAGAAGTCAATGGGAGTTTTGGTTTCCAAGAGTAAAACATGGTCATATTTTATCCTGAGCTCTGATTCTAGTAAAGCTCTACTTTTAGGTCACAGTATTTGCTTTTTAGACGATTTGTATTTCCATTCTCTGTTTCTAGAAAAATAGCATGGAAACAGATGGGAATTTTGTCATATGCTATCTCAAATCCCTGTTGCTTTTTCAATAGATGATGGCTGAGAAACAACCACCAAAGACCAGAGTCTTTGGTGGTGATAGAATGACATGGATTGCCCCAGTGACCCTGAAGGACCTTGTGGAAGCTAAATTCACATATCCCCAGGCTCCCATTGTCATGGGGAACACCTCTGTGGGTATGTAGACCCCAGGGATTTCGGAGGAAATTCAGAAAGAGGGCTGAGAGGGAAGATAGCTTCCTATAGGTGTATTCTCAGGAAAAGCAGTCTGAAACCTCAGTATGGTTCAAGAGCCTTTCCAACATCAGGTAGCTACTTTCCCTGAGGCTGCCCTGGAGCAGAGATTTGTTGCCTTGCTCCATGGCAAACCTGCAGCTGGGGAGCCAGCGACCACTGTCTTGTCTTTCCATTTGGGGACCACTCTGGGACTCATTCTGAAACTACTCCTTGTTCCCTCTCTGGGTAGTATCTCAATGGGTGTAATATTTTTTCCTCAAGTTGCAGTTATAGAGTCTTCCTGGAATCTGTAGATTCAGTGTGACTGCCCACCTCTTTGAAGGGCCTACAGCATCTTCTCCAAGAGAAATCTGAGCATGCCACATTGCAGGAGGGTTAGGGCTGACAATTCAAAGTGTCCTCTAAGTTTAATGAGAATCCATTCATGTCTCTGCATGTGGTTTGGCAATAAGTAGCCCAATAGAAAGGAACAACTTTTATATGTCCAAGGACATCAGTTTAATAATTTCAAAATTAAAAGGGTAGTTAACATCCTTTTATCCTAATCTCACCCCCCTAAAATTTTTAGGGCCTGAAGTAAAATTTAAAGGTGTCTTCCACCCAGTGATCATTTCTCCGGGTAGAATTGAAGAACTGAGTGTTGTAAACCAGGCCTGCGATGGTGAGTTCTTAAAGTCTTTGTTTTCTTGGTTAAATACTCTAATCAATTCAGTAACTTTGTCTAGCAGACCAACAGAAAGAGAATTGTTTCTGGTCATAATACACAGAGTCTTTTCGATAAGAATGATGACATCCAGGGGAGAAGGTATGGGCTCCAGGAAGAATTCCCTAAAGTTCTGTTAGAGGCTGTCTGAATAGTCAGCATTTTTTAGCTGCAGTATCAGGGAACTGTAACAGTTCAAGGGAGGTTCTATACCAGTGCTGAACAAAAGATGAAGATGAATGGATCACTGTCTTTGTGCTCCAAAACACAGTAGCAAGCAAAGCAAGTCTCTGTATTAAGCAGCTTACAGATGGGCCTTTTCATTTATTGATTTAAAGGCAGTGAGAAGCTCACTTACCCAAATCTTAATTTTATCAGCTGTAAGGAGAGCCAATTGATAGCTCTTGGTTTTTTTTTTTAAATTAATGGAGATTATCTAAGATATTCATCATGCTTGATAGAATGAATGCTCAAAGAATCTAGCCTTCAGGGCCTCTACCACCGACTGCATCATTATCCCTACTGCTCCCCGTCTACCACTTCTACCACCACCATTATCACCACTGTCATCACCACCACCATCACCAATAAGCACAGCAACATATATTCAATAGAAAGAGTCTATGCCTATAGCTTTGGTCTAACATTTAGATGCCATGAATGATCACATTGTGTATCTTACACAAGACTTTATTTCAGGGATAACACTAGGTGCTGGCCTCAGCCTGGATCAGGTGAAAGACATTCTGGCTGATGTGGTCCAGAAGCTCCCAGAAGAGAAGACACAGACATACTGTGCTCTTCTGAAGCATCTGAGAACTCTGGCTGGGTTCCAGATCAGGAACATGGCTGTATGTATTTGACAACAGTAAACTCTGGCATGCATCTCTTGGGTGACTGTAGTTGATGACTCGTTTTTGTTCTTTAAAACAGACAAAAAGAACAGCTCTCCAAAGCCTTGCTTAATCTTTATTTTAGCACTTAGGTTTTGTAATTACACAACAGAAGTAAAAGTAACTATTTTCAACAGTCTTTAGGGGGCCACATCGTGAGCAGACATCTGGACTCAGATCTGAATCCCCTCCTGGCTGTGGGTAACTGTACCCTCAACTTGCTGTCGAAAGGTAAATGGCAGCTTCTACTTGGGGCTTATTAAGCCCAATCTGTTCATTTTCTCTATGGAAAGGTAGGAAATTATATTTTCCTTCATATTAGCAATTTTCTATGCCTTTCTGGAGGCTGAAAAGTTGGTCAGTCTGGTCCTAGTACCATCTCCCAATCTCTCTTCCTGTTTCTTCTTGAGACCTTGCTCTATCAAGGCTACCAACATTTTGACATTGAGACATGATGTTGTCTATCAATGTGTTAAGCTGCATTCTCACCTATCCTGGGATGCATGTGACCTTTGGTCACAGGTTAGACACATCTGCTAGCTGTTTGCTCACCCTACATTGAACATGCTTGCATTGGTTAATGTCCAGGTGTGAGCTGATTATTGGCAAGAACCATACACTCTGAGAGCTATTGGGCACCTTTTTTGGAGATGTTCTCCTGTGGCAATGGGGTGTTTGGCTCCCACGCTATGTTCTGGTCTCATACTTAAGGACCCAAAATCTTCCTACAGAAGAGAAGACACAGACATACTGTGTTCTCTTGAAGCAGCTGAGAACTTGGAGATTATCTAAAGCACTTAGCATCATGCTTGACAGGAGTGGTTAAAGAATCTAGCCTTCAGGACCTCCTTCATAACCTTCAAGACCTGCATACAAGTTGTTTTTAGTTGAAGAATGACTGAGCTTTGTGCTATTTTTATGTACTTGACTTTTGTTTTTGAAGCTCAATGCAAGAATTTTGTCTCCCTTACTCCAATTTATCTGATGATTGTTAGGAAATTC
>NW_008329141.1:574914-583219 GCF_000622305.1 Nannospalax galili | reverse complement strand
GTCCTCTAAGTTTAATGAGAATCCATTCATGTCTCTGCATATGGTTTGGCAATAAGTAGCCCAATAGAAAGGAACAACTTTTATATGTCCAAGGACATCAGTTTAATAATTTCAAAATTAAAAGGGTAGTTAACATCCTTTTATCCTAATCTCACCCCCCTAAAATTTTTAGGGCCTGAAGTAAAATTTAAAGGTGTCTTCCACCCAGTGATCATTTCTCCGGGTAGAATTGAAGAACTGAGTGTTGTAAACCAGGCCTGCGATGGTGAGTTCTTAAAGTCTTTGTTTTCTTGGTTAAATACTCTAATCAATTCAGTAACTTTGTCTAGCAGACCAACAGAAAGAGAATTGTTTCTGGTCATAATACACAGAGTCTTTTCGATAAGAATGATGACATCCAGGGGAGAAGGTATGGGCTCCAGGAAGAATTCCCTAAAGTTCTGTTAGAGGCTGTCTGAATAGTCAGCATTTTTTAGCTGCAGTATCAGGGAACTGTAACAGTTCAAGGGAGGTTCTATACCAGTGCTGAACAAAAGATGAAGATGAATGGATCACTGTCTTTGTGCTCCAAAACACAGTAGCAAGCAAAGCAAGTCTCTGTATTAAGCAGCTTACAGATGGGCCTTTTCATTTATTGATTTAAAGGCAGTGAGAAGCTCACTTACCCAAATCTTAATTTTATCAGCTGTAAGGAGAGCCAATTGATAGCTCTTGTTTTTTTTTAATTAATGGAGATTATCTAAGATATTCATCATGCTTGATAGAATGAATGCTCAAAGAATCTAGCCTTCAGGGCCTCTACCACCGACTGCATCATTATCCCTACTGCTCCCCGTCTACCACTTCTACCACCACCATTATCACCACTGTCATCACCACCACCATCACCAATAAGCACAGCAACATATATTCAATAGAAAGAGTCTATGCCTATAGCTTTGGTCTAACATTTAGATGCCATGAATGATCACATTGTGTATCTTACACAAGACTTTATTTCAGGGATAACACTAGGTGCTGGCCTCAGCCTGGATCAGGTGAAAGACATTCTGGCTGATGTGGTCCAGAAGCTCCCAGAAGAGAAGACACAGACATACTGTGCTCTTCTGAAGCATCTGAGAACTCTGGCTGGGTTCCAGATCAGGAACATGGCTGTATGTATTTGACAACAGTAAACTCTGGCATGCATCTCTTGGGTGACTGTAGTTGATGACTTGTTTTTGTTCTTTAAAACAGACAAAAAGAACAGCTCTCCAAAGCCTTGCTTAATCTTTATTTTAGCACTTAGGTTTTGTAATTACACAACAGAAGTAAAAGTAACTATTTTCAACAGTCTTTAGGGGGCCACATCGTGAGCAGACATCTGGACTCAGATCTGAATCCCCTCCTGGCTGTGGGTAACTGTACCCTCAACTTGCTGTCGAAAGGTAAATGGCAGCTTCTACTTGGGGCTTATTAAGCCCAATCTGTTCATTTTCTCTATGGAAAGGTAGGAAATTATATTTTCCTTCATATTAGCAATTTTCTATGCCTTTCTGGAGGCTGAAAAGTTGGTCAGTCTGGTCCTAGTACCATCTCCCAATCTCTCTTCCTGTTTCTTCTTGAGACCTTGCTCTATCAAGGCTACCAACATTTTGACATTGAGACATGATGTTGTCTGTCAATGTGTTAAGCTGCATTCTCACCTATCCTGGGATGCATGTGACCTTTGGTCACAGGTTAGACACATCTGCTAGCTGTTTGCTCACCCTACATTGAACATGCTTGCATTGGTTAATGTCCAGGTGTGAGCTGATTATTGGCAAGAACCATACGCTCTGAGAGCTATTGGGCACCTTTTTTGGAGATGTTCTCCTGTGGCAATGGGGTGTTTGGCTCCCACGCTATGTTCTGGTCTCATACTTAAGGACCCATAATCTTCCTACAGAAGAGAAGACACAGACATACTGTGTTCTCTTGAAGCAGCTGAGAACTTGGAGATTATCTAAAGCACTTAGCATCATGCTTGACAGGAGTGGTTAAAGAATCTAGCCTTCAGGACCTCCTTCATAACCTTCAAGACCTGCATACAAGTTGTTTTTAGTTGAAGAATGACTGAGCTTTGTGCTATTTTTATGTACTTGACTTTTGTTTTTGAAGCTCAATGCAAGAATTTTGTCTCCCTTACTCCAATTTATCTGATGATTGTTAGGAAATTCTAATTGGTCCTTTACAAACATTGTGGGGGGGGTCATTTAAAAATGTAAGCTAGCTTCTGTGACCTACATTGTTAAACATCTACTCCTTACATCATCTAAATTACCAAATCTCAAGGAAGTTTCAGAGTTTTCAGTTTAAATAACACTCCTTTGCAAAAAGTCATGCCCTGAGAAATAAGGTTGGATGAGAGAATTCAAACACCAAACCTTCTGAGATTTTTATCCCCAAGTTATATTTTGTTAAGACTTTAAACTGTTTCAGCCTCCAATACTAAAAAAAAATTAAAATTAAAAAAAGAATTCTTTAGATGTGGGGGGGGGAGGTATAAACAAATAATACTTCCGTGGTGTACAGATTCACTGAAGGGTTTTTGTTGTTGTTGTTGGTCTTTTTGAGACAGGGTCTCCCTGTAGCCCCAGCTGTCCTGGAACTCACTATGTAGACCAGACTGGCCTTGAACTCACAGAGATCCACCTGCCTCTGCCTGGGCCATGTGCCACTCGCCTGGCAAAGGTAGCTGGGGAGACAAGCGTGGGTGCTGGGAACCGAACTCTTGTCTTTTATGGTTGTGAGCCTGAGCCTTTAACGGCTGCACCAGCTCTCCAGCCCTTTGTTTTTATTTTTAATTTACCACTATTGTACATATTAGGGCTCTAGTTGCAAACAATGAATGAAATGCTGAAGATTGGCTTGGTCAGATATCAAAAGCGATGCTATATCTACTCCTTCCTAGCAAAGCTCAGTGAATTGTGCTGTTGGGAGGGGGACTGCTCAGCTCCCAGTTCTGCTTGAAGCTCTGGCTCCTCTCGGTGTTTTTACCTGCAAGCAAGCAGATCAGAAAAGAGAGAGGGGGCAGGGCTAGACCAGAAGAAACATCACAGGATGCGTTCAGAGAAGAGCACTTCTTTCCTGCAACAACCCATTTCCTCGGGAATTTGGTAGAACTGTTTCCAAGTTTGGGAAGTTTGTTCGGTAGACTGAAGATTCCAAGGAATGTGCCATTTCTTTCTGCAGAAGGGAAACGACAGATTCCTTTAAATGAGCAGTTTCTTCGCAAGTGTCCCAGTGTGGATCTTAAGCCTCAGGAAGTCTTGGTCTCAGTGAACATCCCCTACTCCAAGAAGGTGAGTGACCTTTCCTTTCCACTTCCTGGTTCCATCTGTGTGTCTATAGGTTGTTTCTCCCAGCATGAGTGGGCTCAGAAGAAAGGCGTGTGATTGCAGAGGAGATGAAAGTTTGCTTTAGGAACTCACAGGGCGCTGTTTCAAGACTTGTGCGTTGTCACTTTAACCAGGTCACTTGCTGCAGAAACACCCCCCACACACACTATTTCTAGAACCAAAAGACCTTTCTCTTTCTTTCCCTGTCTCAAACTGGAAAATTACTTTCTAACAGATTTTAAAAGATTATTTGTCCCACCAAATGTCTTCTTTAAATGAGATAAAAAATACTATACCTCTGCCTAGATCTTGAGGTTTGAAAGAGGCTTAAAAAATTACATTTGCAGCAAAACTTAGTGGAGGCAAGCAGAGGTTTTTGGAGTCAGACTCAGGACTAAGTTCTGGTTTCAAAAATGAATTAATTACTGAATCATCCCAAGTCTAGGGTTCTTTATTTATAAAATGGGAATTATCAAGCCTGCCTACAGGATGTAATCGTTTACAGGGCGGCCAAAGAACCACATACACAGAGGCTTAAACAATGAAGATTTATTTTCTAGGATTCCAAGGCTAGAATTCATTGATATCAACATGTCAGTGGGATTGGTTTCTTCTTTTGAGACCTCTGCCCCTTGACCTGTAGGCTTCTGCCTTCTTGTGGTTTTTATCTTTCACATCTATGTCCTAATTTCCTCTTCCTTAAAAAGATACCAACTAGGGCCGGTCAGTGGGATTGGTTTCTTCTTTTGAGACCTCTGCCCCTTGACCTGTAGGTGTCTGTCTTCTGCCTTCTTGTGGTTTTTATCTTTCACATCTATGTCCAAATTTCCTCTTCCTTAAAAAGATACCAACTAGGGCTGGGCGTGGTGGCGCATCCCTTTAATCCCAGCACTTGGGAGGCAGAGGCAGGCGGATCTTTGTGAGTTCAAGGCCAGCCTGGTCTACACAGTGAGTTCAGGTCAGCTGGGACTACAGGGAGACCCTGTCTCAAAAAGAAAAAAAAAAAAAAAAGACACCAAGCATTTGGATTAGGGCCTTGACTAGTGACCTCGTTTAACTCTATCCCCTTAAACACCTTATACCCCACATTCTGAAGTCCTGGAGATTAAAGAGAGGGGACACACACACACACACCTCCCGGTGTGTAGTTGTCACTCAATGTGGTTCTACGTGCACCATTTTTTCTTTCAGTGGGAATTTGTGTCAGCCTTCCGACAAGCCCAGCGTCAACAGAATGCACTAGCAATTGTTAATTCAGGAATGAGAGTCCTTTTTGGAGAAAGAGATGGCATCATTAAGGAGTTATCCATTTTTTATGGAGGTGTTGGTCCAACCACCATCAGTGCTAAGGATTCCTGCCAGAAACTCATCGGAAGGTAAGACGTCATGTCCTTAGACTTCAGGTGACAAACTGTCCTATGGAGAGCTGCAGTTTTAAGAAGAAAAATGTTTAGTGTCTCTCAGTTAATGGCAGAAAATTCCAACAAGATTTCATAATCATTTCCATTTCTCAACTTTAGCAAACTCAGAAGTGAGCATTATATAGTCTGTCTGTATTGAAGTATGTAAGCACACAAATTGTGTGTGTGTGTGTGTCAGAGAGAGAGAGAGAAAGAGAGAGAGAGAGAGAGAGAGAGAATACCAATTCTGAATAGCAAGAATTTGCATTCTTTTTTTGTGGAGGGAATAATTTACCATGATGAAAAATAGGTAATATGATAATCGATTAGTAATTATTCCGTTTGTTTAACCAACTTTTTATATCAGTTGATAAAACTAATAGCTAATGTTTCTTTGGAAAATTTACTAGTTGAACTTATAATGAATCATGATTTAAAGCATGCTGTAAACCTTTAATTAGTCAGACTGTTCAATATCTTAGTTCAGTCTCTATTAATTACATGAACTCAGTCAGTTTATTTAACTTTGTGATACCTCAGCCTCCTCATCTGTCAAAGATGAGAATCATACTTACTTGGTATGGCAGCTGAGGGGCTTAAATAAGTGAATAAACACACAGTACTTAAAGCAGAATCTGGCATATAGTAAATGTCCTAGTGATAGATGGATGACGGGCCAGTAACTCCTGGACTAAGGATTTTAGATGGATGAGAATGTGGTGGGACCCAGTCCAAGTGCTTTGACAGTAGTAGAACACCTTGAACTTGGGCTGCCTGATCTGGAGCTTGCCCTTTTGTTTCCAGCAATAAGCAAGCTATGTGCCTTACCTATTAGTTGAACCTGTGAGATATAACGGGTCTGGCCAGGCTGAGTCGCCTCCTTTGCTTCTCACAGGCCTTGGAATGAAGAGATGCTGGATACAGCATGCAGGCTGGTTTTGGATGAAGTCATCCTTCCAGGCTCAGCTCCAGGTGGGAAGGTGGAATTCAAGAGGACCCTCATCATCAGCTTCCTCTTCAAGTTCTACCTGGAAGTGTCACAGATTTTGAAGGAGATGGTAAATGAAAATGGCAAATATTAGCTTTCCTTGTACTGCCCCAAAGTACTGTGGTACTTAGTCCCCTAAGGAGTTGTAGAATACAAAAGATGAGAAATCAGAAGCACATGGTGTTAGTGGGCTTCCAGTGGGCTGTCTGCAGATGACTGTGAGTTTGAGGAAGAATTACACAGCAAAGACTTGCACAGGATTTTTTAAGCATCACTCAGTTACTCTGACCTCTCATCTGTCTGGATAATGCTGAGAAAACTTGCTAATGGTTTCAGGTTTGTTTGTTTTTTTTTCCACTTACTCATGTAAGCCACTTTCTTGTGTTTGGCTTTCTTCTCTGGGTTCAACTTCATTTCTGTCACTCATGAGATGATGGCAGCCAGTGCACAACAGTGCTGCGAAGTGGGTCATTGTAGGAAAAAGTCTTAGTACGCTCCGCAGTGCTTCAGAGGGCTTGCTTAAAGTGGCGGCACTGTGACAGCACTGGTAATAAGCAGGCACTCCTTTGCCTGGTTTCCCTTATGGCAGTTGCAAGGTTGTTGCCTAGGGAAGACACAACTGAAAGCATTTCTCTGAATAAATTTTTGGGTCCTCAAGGAAACTGGAGCCTTATAGTCCTCACAACCTCACATTACAGCCAATCCAACTAGGCTAGAAGCCACAGCTCCCTGTGTAGTATGGAAATTTACACGGTAACGTTAAAGGAGACAGACAGTCCTCTCATAGGATGTCTGTTGAAATATCTTCTCAGTACAGACGGGAATAAATAAGAATAAAAAATTTGAGACTAGAAGCTTCAAATCATATTTAAATGACATCTTTTTAACCAAGTCATCAAAAGTGAAAACTTAGGGGGCTGAGAGATGTCTCAGTGGGTAAGAGCACTGTTGGGATTTGGTTCTCAGAACCAACACGGTGGCTAACAATCATCTGTAACTCCAGTTCTAGGGGATCCAATATCTTCTACTGACTTCTGTGGGCATTACATGCATAGGTGAATCACATACATGTAGGCAAAACACTCATACACATTAAATAAAAATAAATAATGTATATATTTAAAGTAAAAAGTTACAACTAATTGTAGACACTCCTAATGAATAACAGACCAATACAATTTCTTGGTGGATCAAATGATTTAATTTAAAACGTCTGTCTTTTAGCCTTACACTTTCCATCTAACTTCTGCTCATTAAAAACAATAACTTTTGTTAGCTTCATTTTCTATTAAAATTATTTAAATTATAAAAATAATCATTAGCTGTGTGTGGTGGCACATGCCTTTAGTCTCAGCACTTGGGAGGCAGAGGCAAGTGTATCTCTGTGAGTTCAAGGCCAGCCTGGTCTACATAGTGAGTTCCAGGCCAACTAGGGCTACAGGGAGATCCTGCCTCAAAAAGACCTAAATAAATAAATAAACAAATAAATAAATAAATAAATAAAATCATTAAATATATTGTTAAAGGTCTTGTATAAAAATCACTTGCCATTGGCCCATTTCCTCTGGTTCTAAGGGATGTTCTTTCTGGGGATTGAAAGGCATCCTTCTGCAGGGGGATGGCAGTGGCACCCCTTTCTGCCTGCTTGGCAGGAGTTTCAGGCACATTTACTATGATGGGCTTCAGTTCCAACTCTTTCCTCCTTTGAGTTTTCTCTTTTTTGTTTTATTTAGCTCTATCTTCCTGTCGTATTGGTGTCAACATCCCCAAATTAGGAAATCGTCTTGTCTAGATGATGTTGAGAAAACTTACTAATTATTGGAAAATAATCTTAGGAAACTCAGAGGCAGTGACAGTGAGCTAATTTCAGGTGCCTCATCACACTGTGTGGATGGCTATGTACCTTTCAGGGCTCCTGTCCTAAGGTCAGGAAGTTGCTTGGACTTCCGTTGCTTTGAAAGGGTCAATAACTTAAACAGTGCTAGACTCAGAGTATGCTTGCTAAGGATCATAGTATCTAACCCTATTCTTTTCAGGACCCAGGTCACTGTCCTAGCCTGGCAGACAGACATAAGAGTGCTTTAGAAGATTGGCATTCTAGACATCACTGGAGAACGCTAACCCACCAGGTTAGTAGGTGTGTGTGTGTTTATGTGTGTCTGTCTGTCTGTGTTTAAATTCAAAGACTGGGTTACAGTGCCCTCACCTGGATGTCCCTACTTGTTTCTCAGTGTCCCTCAAGCTTCATAGTCCTGAGCTCCCCTTCCAATGATTCATAGCCTTTGTCAATGTTAATTAACATTTCACCACCAGGCAGGCAGTGTAGTTCAGTGATTGAGCACTGGCCTAGCATGAACAAGGCCAGAAGATTGATCCCTAGTTAATGCAATTAACACTAAGATGTTTGCATATGCATTTCTAATCTCTATATATCTGATTTTTACTAGTCACAATCAGTTACTTTCTGAGCTCCTTGGTATCTGAGCATGATATAAAGTCATCAGGTAGATTCCAATGGTAATGTTTTTCACATCTACTAATTATTAAGGAGCAAATTT